>NC_142696.1:7493369-7803586 GCF_029641045.1 Salvia hispanica | reverse complement strand
GGTGTGGCGGTCGCCGGGCTTCCGCCAGTGGCCAAGCCTAAGTTCTCCTCGACCTGCTGAGGTATAGATGGCGGACCGCCGTGTTGGGGTGCGGCGGATAGCCGCACTGCTTCGTCAGATGCATTCCCAGGCGGCTTCTCTGCTTCCCTTCTTCTCATTCCTAGATCTCCTGCCTCTGGCGGCTGATATGTAGTTCCGCTGCGCAGCTGTACGACGTGGCATCCTCCTCTCGGATTAATCTCTGGCAGGCTAGGAAGGGTACCTGGGGTGTGCCTGCTTCCTATGGTTGTGGCTATGATCCCAAGATTAATTTCCAGCATCTCAACTTGAGCAACTAGGGTTGCCAACCCTCTTTCCAAGGTGCTTGTGTTTCTTTCTAGATTTTCCAACCGTTGGTTCGTCACATTTCTATGTTCGAAAACTTCTGCGATGCAGATTTCCAGTAGATTCTCCCAAGTAGAGCGGGGTTGATCTTCCATACCTGCACATAATTCAGACGAGTTATCAGAGCAGTAATCTTGTGCATCATAGGAAAATTCAGAGCAGTTTGGGTCGTAGTATAATCCCCCATGGTCGGAGTTATAGTATTCATTGCTTAACCCCCACTGCTGTTCGTAGCCACATGGATCCTCCATCCCTACAGGAAAATCCATCGTAATATAAAAATAAAAAGAAAAAGAATTAAAATAAAAGCGGTTAAAATCCAAAGTAGCAAAATTATCCGTTTGAAGATATCACTCCAAAGTGAATTGTCTTCCCCGGCAACGGCGCCAAAAATTTGATGCACTTTTTATTAGCACTAAATAAACTTGCAAGTATACAGAGTATATATAGTATAGCTAAAGGTTAGTACCGGATATCGAACACGGGGAAGACGAACACAAAGTGTCTATCCTCTACTGAGACTCAATTACTATTTGAAAAAATATTTTGGTTTTGAAAACTTTTGAAAAACGGAAAACAATAGAAAGCATAGATCAACTAAGAGCAGATAAATCAAGAGAAAGACAATAAAGATAAGGGAATCCCAGGGATGTGTGTTCACAGTTATGGTTATACAAAATTCAACCTACAATACCCTAGCACAGTTATTACTTTGCAAGAACGAGTCACCTAGGTTATGCTCATGCGAAACAAACGTTGATTACAAGATTAGGGTTGTCAATCCTAACACGTAACTCCAAAAAGCTCCTAAGACCCTTAAAAAGTCCCCACTCTCAATTAACAGTGCCGTTTTAAAGAAAGCTAACTGTAGTGACTACTAAGTGGATCTAACTCGCTAGAACTCTGTCACAGTTATGAAGCAAGTTATATTAAATCATACACGATTGTGTCACTCAATCATGCAGCATCAAAACTACTTAGGGAAGAAACAAAGTAAAAACAAAACGGATATTAAATAGAAAACGGAACTTGTATAACCAAAGTCGTTACTAACACATCCCTAGAATCCTATGAGTTTTGTTACACATAATTGAATAAGCTAAAAACATAGATTGAAGGGAAGTCAATTTGAACATAAAACTAAAGCAAATAAAACCCGTAGATTGAATCCTTGTCGTTCTTGATGTTCTTGAAATCCTTCTCCAACTCCTTGCACCAATGAAGTACTCTAGGTCTTGATCTCTATGAATTATTTTGCAAGTAGAAGTTCTCTCTTTTTTTATGAAGCTTGAGGCCTTATTTTTAGGGAAAAGCAATGCCTTGTTGTAGAAAGAAAAAATCTCCAAAATATGGTAAAACTGGGTACAAATCTAGGGCTTCTCAGATACGCCGCCTTTTTCCGGCGGGTCGCCGCACCTTGGCCGGTGGTCGCCGCGTTGGATTCCAGAGAGTCTGTTCCCTTGGCGGCGGACCGTCGCACATCTTCCGGCGGTCGCTGGGCGAGACTTCTCTTCCAAACACATTTTTCCGAGGCGGACCGCTGCATTGATCTGCCCGCCGGGCGCCGGCGGTCGCCGCACACATCCGCGGTGGTCGCCGGTCGCCGTCTGACTCCAGATTCCTAAACTTGGCGTTTTGGCTCCCTTTTTCGGCACAATTATGCACATTTCTCACAAAACACGTCAAAATACCAAAATAGACAAAATATGCAAATAATGGACGTGTAGAGTGACTTTGACATAAAAAACGGACCAAATAACGGCCTTAAAACAGTGCAAAATCCGAGCGTATCAATATCGTTTTTATTCGCACAACAACTCCAGATTTATCATCAAATCGTGTCACGCATGAGTGTTTCAAAACACACCCACACACACACACAAACACACGCACCAACACACACACCCACACGGTTTCATACACACACACACATGTATCCCATTCATCAATTAATTTCCCCTTCACTCAATCTAAATGCATGTGGACTCAAGAACACCGATTGATCGATAGAAGAAGAGAAGATCAAAATAAAAATACCTTTTCAAAAGAACAATCGGTAGGAAACAAGTAGGATCTTGATTCTTCAGCAAATTCTTGAATTTCAGCTTCAATTCTTCACACAAGATGAAGAAATAATGGAGAAAGTAGAAGAAAAATTTAAGAGAGAGTGGGAGAGAGAGATTGAAATTTGGGAGTGGGGGGTGTGATTTTGTGATGCTAGGGTTAGGTTTCTCACTCTTATTTATAGAGTGCAAGATATAATCCAATAATTAAATAAATCAAGATTTGGAGGAGATTTGGTGGAGAAGTGGCGTTAATTTGGTTGAGAGAATAGGGGATTTCGAATTTTAGGCTATTAAATTAGCCTATGATTTAATTTGAATATTTCACGGAGTAGAATAAAATATCATGGAGCAAAATAAAATAATAATTCTCCCCAATTAAAAGGAAATAGGCGTGAATTTCGATCCCTCTACAAGGAATTAATTAAAATCCTAATTTAATTAAGATATGGCAAGATCTTCTTAGATTTGGCAAGATATGCTAGGATATTTGAATTTATTTATGGAAGAGAATAAACAAGGGATCAAATAATATAATAAAAATTCCCTTCTCCCATAAAATAAGGGGATTTTCGAAAATCCCCCTAGAAACATCATAGGGGCCGAAAACTTCATCAAATAAATAAGGAATAATCGGACTTTGGATTTAATTTGGATAATTATCCCAAACAATAATTAAATCCAAGAAAAATAGGATTTCTTCTCCATTAAATAGGAGGGGTCGAAAATACCACTTAGATAAATAATGCTCCTATTAAATTCTCACTCATCCCTTAGGAAAATAATTCACCACAATATTATTTTCCCCTGCATCAAAATATTCACATATTCGAATTTCACCTCCACTTCACATTTTCCACCGACTTTGACCATTCCACGGCCACGTCATATTTTTCACAATATTGACTATTCAATAGCCACGTCACATATTCAACAAGTTTGACTATTCAACTCAAACTCAACTCCATATCGCAATTAGGTCACAAATAATATTGCAATAAATCACTCATCATTTAATCCACATATATCATAGCATTAAAAGCATTTAATGCAAAAATTTTCACGTCTCAAAAATTAGGGTTCGAAAAAGTGGGATGTTACACGGGGAATCCAGAAACGTAAACTTGAAACAGAAAATAGATTGTATCTTTGCCTCACGTAGAGACGGTGTTACACAACTCCGATGAAACTATGAACCGTAAAAATCTCCAAACTGATCCCCCAAGTGTGTGTGTGTAGAGTGTGAGAAAACTGAGCTAAGAGCTAAAATGGATGATTGACTCTACTCATGTATGTCGCGTGCTCTTTGGAGCTTCTAGATTCTTCCTTGTACTTCCAATTCTGCCCTTTTATCTAGAATGCTCCTCCGTCTGGTGAATTTTCTTCTTCTTGCTCACTTCCTCTGCCAGACTCCTCTCTTCCTGGATCTGGCATTTTCTCTACACACCTGGCTTACAAAACCTTGTCAGACCCAGGAAATTACAGAATTTAACCACATAACCAATGCATGAAATAAGCCATATCACTCTTCAATCATGTAATTATTTTAGACATACATAAAAGCACCTTTTACCACCAAAATATTTTTTTTTAAAATTAATTCACTTAAATTTTTTAAATAATTACTTAAATAATGTATAGATTAAGCTTTATAATGAAAAAATTACTATAGTTCATTTTATTTTTTAGTAAAAAAATGTTACTTGCAAGAGCTCGCTATACTATATTTAAACTAACGTAATTAAAATATTTATTATATAGTTCATTTTATTATATCCTTTAGTAAATTTCAATTGTTATATTTAACAAATATTCTTCACTATACTGTATTTTTTAATTAACGTAATTAAAATATTTATTTTTCACTTAAGTATAGTAACATTTAAATATTTAAGTAATATTTTTTAAATAAAAAATTACTATAGTTCACTATAATATTTTTTTCTTCTCAAATTTAAAAAATTTTAGTAAAATTTTTAAGTAAAAATAAATCCCACAAAGAATTTTCTATAATTCACTTTAATATTTATATTTAAAAATATTACTATTAAATATAATATTTTCTTCGCAAATATATAGATTAATTTGTATAAAAAATAATATTTAATTTTAAAAATAAATAAAGCATAATTAAAAGTTTCTTATTTCAAATTTTGAAATCATAAAACATCAAATATTATTTAAATGAAAGTATAATTGAGTTTATAAAAGAAAATGGTGATGGAAGAAAAAATGAAAAAAAAAATAAAAGGATAGAAAGGTCCAAAATGCCCTATAACTTTAAATATTCACACTAATGGTATCTAGGGTTAGTTTTGTCTTATCGTACCAAAAATGATATAAAATATTTTTTAGGGACCATTGGTGCATTTTTAGACAAGATCAGGACTGTTAGTGTAGTTCACTCTTTATATTACACACTTCATCATCTCACTTCATTTATTACACGCTTCATCATCTCACTCAATCATCTCATTTCATTTATTACACACTCCATCTCTCACTTTATTAATTACACACTTCATCAATTCCTTAAAACCTATGTCATAACTAAATGTGACTATTAATCTGGGACGGATGGAGTAACCCATAAATATAATTTTTTCGATTTAAATTATTTTTTCGCATAACATATATCAAATTAAAGATAATTTTATAAGGATTCAAATGAGATCTCACTTGCATATGTTCCGATGTCAAAAGTTGAAAATATTTTCAAAATTTTTTAATTTTTTCGTACAACAATAAATGTCAACATGATATATAAAATATGTCAATATAATACATGAAGAATGTCAATATAAGTTGTGTTAACATTCTCAAAACATCGTGTTGATATTTTCGAAACACAATGGCAAATTGGTAGTTTTATTGACATTTTCATCTAAAATTCTAATTTGATAGTTTATTTTTTAAATTTTTTTCAATTTAATTAATAAAAACAAAAATTACACGTGATAATTTATAGACCATAAATTTTTTTAGATCCTATTATTTTAAATTAATCTATAATTAAATAATAAATTAGCAATTGATAATCCACGTACTCCTGGTTATTATAAGCAATTGTGTAATCAAATGCCATAAACGGTTAAATCTATGAAAATGATAGCAGTAATTTTTTGGGTTGTAAATTTTGCGGACTGATTGGCCAATGTGCGAATTTTGGACTGTGAAAAATGCAAATTGAAAAATGAGAACAATTTTTGGCGGGCCCTACCTAAACAGTTTCACTTTGCGCCAACCCTATTCTCGATTTGTCGTCTCCTCCATCGTTCTTTTCTCCATCTCTCTCTTATCTATTATGGTAGTTCCGCGCGCAACTTCATTGTCTCTCCCTTCTCAGTATACTACTCCCCATTTTGCATTATTTTTTATACACGGATCGGATCCTCTCTCTTCTTGATCTTTCTTTACCATTGAGTTAAACTGAACTTCCACTGCAACATTCGCGATTATCTTTTCTAGCAGTTGCACAAGTTAAGAAACGAAAAAAAATAAAGGAAAGTGTGTTTTTTTCAGCCACCGCTATAAGAATTTTGGGGTTGAAGCAGAAACATAATTTTTTCTGAGGAGTCATTGCGTGTACAACTGCCAAAATTGAGCCTCCGGCGTTGAATTATGGCGGGCAGTGATGAAGTAAATGTCAGTGAATCGAAATAAGTTTGCTTAGTTTATTCATAATTTCGTGTTTTTCCATTTCTCGTTCGAAATTAGGGCACTCTGCAATTTGTGGATTTTTGGATTTTCTTCGTGTTTTATGAATTTTCGTGGATCAGTTGATTTTGCGGAGCTAAAGTGAGATTTGAGGTTGGAAAATTGAATCTTGACGATTTTCCCCCTTTCTCTGTACACTTGATTCTCGTCTTTGTTGTTTTTTCTTGCTTTGACTACTGACTTAGCTAGGCTAATATCATGATTGTGCTGTTTGGGCTATTTTAGGTTGTTTCTCCGACTTTTCATTTCATTTCTTTTTATAGCTATACATCAATGTTACTTTTCTTTTTATAGTCGAATGGTTGAACCTGTTGATGATAATGATTTGGTAATGTTTGTGTATTTTTGATCAATTATTAATCCGTAGCATCAGTTGGACTTGAGCTTTGTGATGGAAAGAGGAGATTTCTAAAAAAAATTGATGCTATTTTTGCAGAGAGTTGTTCCCCTGCATACATGGATCCTTATATCCACCTTCAAGCTTTCATACAACATGCTCCGGCGGCCTGATGGCACGTTCAACCGCGATTTGAACGAATATCTTGACCGGAATGTAACTGCAAATGCTGTCCCCGTGGATGGGACGTACTCATTCGACACTGTGGATCGTCGTACTGGCCTGGTCAACCGCATCTATCTCCCTGCCCATGACAACGAGCCTCAATTGGGGATTGTCGAAGTGGAGAAGCCCTTGAGCACCTCTGAAGTTGTACCTGTAATCGTATTCTTCCATGGTGGGAGCTTCGTCCATTCCTCGGCCAGCAGTGCTATCTATGACACATTCTGCCGCCGCCTTGTGAAAACCTGCAAAGCTGCAGTGGTATCTGTGAACTACCGGAGATCACCTGAGCACCGGTATCCATGTGCTTATGATGATGGATTGACAGCTCTTAAGTGGGTTAACTCAAGAGCATGGCTTCGAAGTGGGAAGGAGAAGGATCTCAAAGTTCATATATATCTAGCTGGAGATAGTTCTGGTGGCAATATCGCTCATCATGTCGCACTGGGAGCTGCGGGCGAGGGCGTGGAGGTATTAGGAAACATTCTTCTCCATCCCTTGTTCGGAGGGGAGGAGAGGACCGAGTCTGAGAAACGGTTGGATGGGAAATATTTTGTGAGGATTCAAGAAAGAGATTGGTATTGGAGAGCCTACCTACCAGAAGGCGAAGATAGGGACCATCCGGCCTGCAATGTGTTCGGCCCTAGGAGTCAAACCCTTGAAGGGCTTAGTTTTCCAAAGAGTCTGGTTGTTGTGGCTGGATTGGATCTTCTTCAAGATTGGCAAATAGGTTATGTTGAAGGGCTCAAGAAATATGGTCATGATGTCAAGCTCCTCTATCTCGAAAAGGCCACAATTGGGTTCTACTTCTTGCCAAACAACGAGCATTTTGAATCGTTAATGGACGAGATCAAGAGCTTCATCCAATCCTAACTGTTTATACGTAACTTTCCCCATCACAGGCAGCATAGCCATACATGGCAGAAGCTCGACTCTTACTCATGGTTTCTTGTCTTATGCCGGCTTAGTTTTATGGTGTATAGTAGTGTGATTTGTGTAGAAACTACTCCTTTTCCAGTTGCTGATAACTTGTGATTTGTAGTGGCGATGATCTGCGCCTCGTTGGTGCTGGTCTATGTCGCTTATTGATCTAGTTTCCTTGGTCGAAGAGGGCATTCCGCATAGGAAGCTCACTTATTCACGGCCTTGGCAGAACGGCTGGTTGTAATGACAGACCGGTGGATGGAGGAGGCGCTAAGCTCGTCCGCCGGCCACCTCAGTTATTTACTACGGCCAGGTTAAAAGCTAATTCAGTACATGGATTGGGGGTAATCCATGCTACTGTCATCTGTATTTTCCACTTGTATACTAAAAATATATAGAAATTTTGTGTTTATATGTACAGTGTAAACTTTTCTCTTATATTAGTACTAATTTGATAAAAAAAAAATTTGCATTCGATTTTCATTTTTCTTTAAAAGAGAAACATTTATATCTGATTCTTAAACTGGACGACCTCACAAAAGAAAAGAAAAAAACGAATTCTTCTAAATCATATATTGTGCCATTGGCCAATATTAGTGGTTTTTTTATGTTATTCTACTACTATTAATTTTTGCATTTTTACAATGTAGTTATAAAAATAGTAAGGATATTCTGCAGGCGAGAGTAATGCTAAAAGGCCAGTTGTATCACATTTAAGACTTTTCATGTCAATAAAGTAAATGTCATTATGTAAAAAATGTGGCATTAAAATAGTTAACTTCACTTTTTTTTTGGGTTGGTAGATCAAGGGTATTTATTTCAAAGGTGTCTAGGAATTTGAGGTTATTCCATATCCGAAGTAGGGATCGATCCTCTAATTATTTAGTTAAGGATATGTGAATCTTATGTCATTCGAACACATCCCTTGGATTATGGTTTTACCTTTTGATTCTTTATCACGTATTTTAGATGTCTCCACCTTTGTGTTTTCTCTTTTGTGCCGATTTCCAAAATTCGGAAGTTTAAAATTTAATACTTTGTGGTCGCACTATAATTTATGAATATTGCGTTATTTTCATTGATTTGTAGTTTTGTTTGGTAGCATCTCACTTTGTAGAAAATTAATTAATAATGAAACAAAAACTGTTATAAAAGAATTTTTCCGTTGATACCTTGTAAAAGTGAGTAATTGATATTCACAATAGATAGATGTGGATAATCTATAACGCATGATTGTTGGTGCTGATCTGAAGTCACTTCCTATTTTGAGTTATTGATGACACTGGAATATGGTATAGCACTAAATTAATCTAGGTGAGAAAAATACTGTACTTCTTGTTTGATTAAACCAAGTACAAGATAGATGTGATTATTTATTTCTTAATCTATACAAATAATATTTAGTGTATGGTATTAGTCCTACGCTACTTTGACTTGTCAATATGTGTGAGTTTTCGCAATCTAATACCATGTCATCTTGAATAGCGATGGTTAACATACAATAATTGCTAGTATTGTAACTTTATATAATCGCGTCTTGACTATGTCAGAGTTGATATCGTCACCAATATATATTCTGATCAAGTTTTGCTGTAAAAAACCTAGATAGTTGAAATTTATTATAGTACAATATATAAAGTCATTCCATAAACTATTAACACTCTTTACTCTATTAATTGGAGGACATATAATATCTTAAGCACAAAAAATTAACTAAATTTAAAAGAAGTCGGTATTATATAATTTGGATGATAAATCAATAACAAACACGATAATGATACCGATTAATATTTCTTAAGGGTAGGGATCACATCAAAAAATGTTTTGATTTAGAATATCTCAAGTTGATATCTTTTTCCTAGATTTAGAGTAAGATAGATTATTGCCTCCGAAAAAATCTTGAGTAAGAGTAATATGTTAGAAAATCTCAGGTTGAATTCAACTTGTTGAGTGACATTAAATAGCATGCAATCATCGGTAAAAAAATATCAACAAGAAAAGTTATGACGTCATCCATTCTAACATACCTTAATATTTTTTTTCTAATCAAGTGTCCGTCAATTTTCGTTCTACTTTTGTAAAATTTATATTAAATATTTTTGGAAAACATTCTATGAAATCATGGGGAATGTGGATCTTCAATATATCCTAGGTGGCCGTCACCGTTGTTTTCAGTTCCATTCTAATTAGGGCATGAATCATCTTCTGTACCGAATGCATATTAGAGTGATCACAATGGTGGTCCTCTTGGACATGTCTAAGTCATCATTTGTTGGGCATGTCCAACAAACTTAGCCCTGCCCATGAAAACTTGGCCATCATAATGGTGGTCCTCCGGGCCACCAATTAAAATTATTTTTTTAACATTTTTTTGTTATATTTTAATTTTAGCTATAATAAATATTATTTGCATATAATAATTAAAACACTTAATAAATAATTAAAATAAACAAAATTATAATAAAATTTTTGCTGTATTATTATAAAAGGAAAAATTATACAACTAAATTGAAATTAATTGGAAAGAGTGGAGTTTGGTTTGGGGTAAAAAAATGGAGGAGAAATGATGAATATATAAATAATTTTGAAAAATACAAAAATAAAAAATGAAAATCGGAGGCCAAGGGCCGCAGCTCTCGGCCCCCCCTGCAGTGGCAGGCCGAGTGACGCGCCCAAGAGCCTCGGCCTGGCCGAGAGCTCGGCTCTCTCTCGTCCACCCCCCTAGGCCTCGTCCACCCTGTGGCTTGGTAGTGGGGGACCGCGCCTTGGCCAACTCCGGGCCAAGGGCCAAAGGCCCGTGGGCCTCCCATTATGGACACTCTTAGGGAATGTTGTGCACATTCAGACTTCATATAATGTAAATAATTGAAAATAATATAAATATATTTTAAACTATTAGAAGATGTTGATGATCACAACATATCTTGTTGTGCATTTTGGCACAGTAGTGGATATATCCCCTTCTAATCGTGGTACATGAATCTGGCTAATAATTGCCTTGTCAAGTCAAGTGGGCGTACGAATTGAAGCACCTTTATTATGATTATGGTGATAATGATATAAATATTTGAAAGCGTAAACGATAGTAAATAATAAGGTGGAATGGCAAGGTAGATCCAAAATATGATTTGAGAAAATATCCCTTTCTTGATTTGATGCATTTTTCGTAGGGATGTCCTTCTCATTCATTACGCCAACTAATATATTACCAACCATTTATCAACCTCATTAATTTCATCTTATTATTAATGCAAACTCGTTTACTCTACTTGAGTATCTACTCAGTTCAAATGCTTAATTAAAATTAAAGTTGATATATACACATATTTGTGTGAAAAATTGTATAAAACCATTGTTATTATATGCATTCAATTTTCAATTTTATTAAAAAAGAAACATATAACTTAGCTTTATACATATGATTCTTAAATCTGGACCACCTCACTCAAGAAAAGAAGAACTAGTTCCTCTAAATAATATTTTGTGTCATTGGCAATTATTAATTAGTTGTTTTTCGATGATAGAATAGATGTCCTTTTGTATGTTGAAAATGTGGAATTAAATAATACTCCTAGTTACTAAGTATAGATCGTTTTCTCTTGCATTATTAACTTTATTTCTATGATTCTTTCTCACAGTTTATTTGTCTCCATGTCTATTTGTCCTTTTGTGCTGATTTTGAAAGTTTGAGATTTTCAAATTTAATTTATTTGGTGGTCATACCATATAATTTATCAATATTACGTCATTTCCATTGATTGGTAGTTTTGTTTGGCAGCATCTCACTATTAGGCACTTTTAGTCCGGTAGTATCCTAAACGTGAATTCTACAGCTTTGAAGAACTTACCATTTTTCAAAAATATCAATCATGGCTTGCGACTGCATGTAGTTTTTCGTACTCAATCTTGAAATTAAAAAAAAAAAAAATCTATTTTCCAACTCAATTTATGATTCTTGTGTGGGCAAGAGTCAGAGCATCCACAATAGCGGACTAGTCGATGCCTTAGCCACCGGCATTCGGCTAGTCCGCTATTGCGTTAGGCGAGCCCGACGGACGAAAAACCAATGCCCTAGAGCTAGGGCGTGGACAAGATCGGCTGGCCAATTTTTATTATTTTTTTATTTTTATTCTAAAATATTATATTCCCATTTCATTTTTTTTCTAGGTTTTTTTTCTCTAATTCATTTCTTTGTTGTTGTTTTTGGTGTTTTTTTTCTCGAGAGGGCTAGAGCGTCGGTTAGTCGCGCCTATTACTGGACTATGGGAAGTCCTTGATGATATGACATAATGTATTTTTGGCTAATTCTAGTGCTTAGTTTATTGGCTAGTCTGTGCTATTGTGGATGATTATAGAAATTAACTTAGAAGTAGAGAAGGAAAAATGAACGAACAGAAAGAGACGTTAATCTTAGAGGGTGGAGGAAAATTTAAGTCTTGGTAAACCATAGGTATGATATATTTCATGGAGTATTTATAATATCTCATAATTGTATTTTTCATGGTGTTTTTTCATAACACGAGGATATAATTTTTAAAAAAAAATCATAACGAAAATTTAAAAAATAATCTTTTTTTAATATCATATCCAGTCTTCTAATTAATTAATGAGTAATTAAGGGGTCAAACCAGGGATTTGTGGAGGTTGATGAGAACCTAATCTAGTTGCACTTTGAAATTAAATTGAACTACAATTTAATTCAAGTGAACAAATAAAATATTATTTTGTGCCATTATAAAAAATAATACTCTCGCCGTTCCTGCAAAGTGTGAATAAATGGTTCGACACGAGTTTTAATGTATAATTAGTAAAGTAAGAGAGAGATAAATGACAGTGTAAATAGTAGTGTCAGTAGAGAGAGTGAGTTCCACATCATTAGTAGTGCATTGTAACCATGTAATGGTATAAGTTATAAACAAAATGATGTGTAGAATGTGTTGTTTAACTATTCCAAAATTAGAAAATTCATATTTTTCAAGGACAGACAAATAAAAAAATAGTTTATATTTTTCGAGGACAGGCTGATAAGAAAATAGTTCAAACTTTTCGTAGACGGAGGAATTATTGACTTATCCACTCAATCCCTGAATTACAAGTAATTCAGGGTACCTCTTTGATTGTATTATTCCATTGTTTAAGATAGAGATATTCAATTAATTAAATTAGTTTCCTATTGACTTCAATCAATTAAAATATTTACCAAGAGTTGTCCAGTTCACTAGTATCATGTACTTATTCATTGAATAAATTTCCATCGACCGCATTTCTGAACAATTAAACCTTTTATGAAGTCCTCTTGATGATATTATTAAATGTGTCACTGTGCACATGTATTTAGCAAATGATTTCCGTTCTATCTCAAACACGTTATTCTAAAAATTTTTTTTCTCAAAAACGTTATTTTATTTTATACACTCCTTATTACGGAGTATTATTTATTAGACGTGTGCGGTTATAATCGGATCGATGATTAACCACTGTCCACTGGTTCCTAGTTCCGGGGGTTGAAACCAGAACCATACTCTCGTTGTTCGACCGGAACCGTGAGTCCATAAAATTAAATTCTAATGGGCCGGTTCAAGTTTTATAACACGTACCCAATAAAAGGGTTATAGCCTATATAAATTTCATAATGGGCAGTTTTTCTAACCCCCACCAAATAAATGATTCAAATAAAGTTCTCTCTCTATATATTTTGGATTGGGAACATAGGAAAATAAAAGTTAAATAATAGGTATATAACAAAAAAATAATAATTGAAGAAACGAACATTAACCAAAAAATTATAAAAGATTATTCCTTCTGCCTGGAAAATCCCTTAGTTGTGGGAGATGCTTCACCGCCGGCAGGAATGTCGGATATGGCGGCGGCCCAACGATGAATGCTGAGGGTCCTGACCGTCTTGAAGGTGTGCGATCGAGGCAGCTTGGAGAAAATGTTTGACGATTGCGATAAAATTAGATAAACGAGGCTTTGTATCAAAATGAAGAGCGTCACCTTCACCCGAGTGCTTCCATCCATTTCCATGATTAACGACGTAAAATTCACAAATTAGAATGCAATCTTTAATTGCAAAAACAGGAATTTAAATCGTGTGGGACTTCGTTAGCTTGCTTATTGATAACGAAGATGATGAGCTATATATAGAGTACTGTTCTGCTGCACAACTTATATGGGCGCCTGTGTGAGCGGCTGATCCATGTAGGACCACCTAGGTGAGAGTCCGATTTTTTAGTTCTTTCTGTTTTGGATACTAATCTCCACCCTGCGCATTATATATTTTAATTTATTCAATATTATAGGCTTACGGTTTGTTTTCCTTTTTTATTTCTCTTTCTACTTGTACAAATCTATTCCACCTATTTCCTTACAAATTATATATTCTGCAACCCTTCACACGTTTCCTTCATCAGAATTTTCAAAGTATCCACTCTTCCTCTCAGGATTTTCTAGCGAGTTGCATCAAATTTGATCAGGTAACATTTTAGTCTATTTGCCTTATGTGTTTATTCAAAATAGGAAAATTGTAGATTTTGTAGTTAAAAAGTTTGGTCTCTGGAGAAATTTAGTAGAACAATTGTTGTGTTGCATACGTTTTTAGTTCAGAAACTAATTAAACAACATATGTGATGTTGAAAATCCTAAATCAACCATTAATCTTCAGTTTTATTTAGGTTCTAGTATTGTTCGCTACTTATTTTTTGTATGTATTTATGTTTTTTAAATTTATTTTTTTAGTCCAAGGAGTGAAAATATGAATGATGAACTGCATATTCCTCAAACTGTGAATGATCGAAAGCCAGAATTTGGAATGAAATTTGCATCAATAGATGATGCATTTGAATTCTACAATCAATATGCACGTGAAGTTGGTTTTAGTGTAAGAATAAGCAATAGCAAAAAGAATAAGATTACAAATGAAGTTGTTTGGAAACAATTTGTATGCTTTAAAGCAGGCCAAACGGATCAATTCCGCTCAAAAAATCGACAATCGAGTGGTGGCCCGATCAAGAAATGAGCTCGTGGTGAAGTTAGAACTGATTGTAAGGCAAAGATTTCCATCGTCAATCAACAAACTTGACCTTATTGGAGTATTAGCGCATCCACTGAAGGTTATAATCATAGACTTTCTACTGCTTCAAAGGTGCATTTACTCCAATCACACCGTAGTGTCTCTGCTGGGAAGAGAGTGTTGACACAACAGTTTTCAGAAGCTAATATACCGACTTGTCAGCAAATGCAACTATTGGAGATAGAGCATGGGGGGCCTGAAAATGTAGGTTGCACTGGAAGAGATATCAAGAATCTCGAGAGATATGAGGGATGAACAAAAGGGGATCGATGCCGAAACTTTGGTAGAATTCTTTACATCTGAAAGGGAGAAAAATTCATCATTTTTCTTTGACTATGAGATAGATTCAGATAATAGGTTCAGAAGATGTTTTTGGGCTGATCATAAATCAAGGAGTGCTTATAGTGTATTCGGTGATGTTGTTGTGTTTGATTCTACCTATAACACTAATAAGTACGGAATGATTTTTAACCATTCGTAGGAGTAAATCATCATCATCAAACAATTTTTTTTGGATGTGGATTTCTAAGCGATGAGAAGACAGAATCATATTTGTGGCTGCTTAATAAGTTTATGGAAGTTATGCCAACAGGTGCACCAAAAGCAATCATCACTGATCAGGATCCTACTATAACGAAAGCACTTGCACAAGTTTTGCCGGGAACAATACACCGATATTGTTTGTGGCACATATTGAATAAATTTTCGGACAAGATTTCAGCAGTGACTTTCCGAGAGCATTATCAGAGCATAAAAAATGTTATAAAAAATTCTACTTCTCCTGAGGAATTCGAGCATGGTTGGAAAGATGTTATGAGATGTGCTAACTTAAAGCAAAATAGTTGGATATTGTTGATGTATGAATTGCGGCATAAGTGGGTTCCAACATACTTTAGTCATGTATTTTTTGCTGGGATGTCAAGTAGTCAGAGATCTGAGAGTTCGCATTCATTTTTTAAAAAATATGTCTCTCACAAGAACTCATTGATGGATTTTATCACTCGATTCAATCGGGCACTAAGACACCAAAGACACAATGAGTTAGTTGCTGATCATATTGACATGAATGAGCGTCCCAAAATCAAAACACATTGGCCGATGGAAACACAAATGGTTAAAGTGTACACGAAGAAAAAATGGACAGAGTTTCAAGATGAAATGAGTCAAAGCCATGGTTACTTTGTGGAGCATGCCTCTACAAGAGATGATATCATGATTTACAATGTGGTAAGTTTTCAACGTTCTTCTTCCTCAAAACCAAGGGTACTCATGCATGATAGACAAAAAGATCATATACGTAACACCCCGAATTTCCGAACCCTAATTTTAGAGCCCTAGAATTTATTATTGATGACGTAGAAGATGTGAATTATTTCATAAGTGAATTTATTGCATGAGTTTCTTTGACCGGGAAGTTTGAAAAGTCAAATTTGTTGACTATGTGATGTGGCATGTGATTTATTAAATTATGAGATGAATTAATTGTTTAAGAGTGAGTGAGAATATTAGAGAAAATTTCCATAAATACTAGCCACTCTATTCTTGAGATTTTCGACCCCCTTGACTTTTGAAGAAGGAATTCTATTTTTCCGGATTTAATTTAATTCTTGGGATATTTATCCAAATTAAATCCAAGACACAATTTATTCCTTATTTTTATTGAGAAAAATCGAGCCCTATTATCTCTATGGTGATTTTCGAAAATCACATAATGTTGGGAAGGAAGAATTTATTTTATTCTAATTGATCCCTTATTTGATTTCCTTCCATACCTAGAATTTAAATATTTTACCAAATCTTTCCATACCTCAAGAGATCTTGCATTATCTTAATTTAGTTAATATTCAAATATATTCTTTATGGGAGAACCCCAAAATACACGCCTAATTCATCTTCCAAGGGGAGACTTTTATTATTTTATTCTGCTCCGTGATATTTTATTCTACCCCGTAAAATATACCAAAACATAATCTTGGCCAATTGGGAGTCATATATTTCGAAAATTACATGCCTTGATACCCTAGTCTATTTTTGTTAATTCTTCTTCCCTACTTCACAATATTTATTTATTTAATTGTGGAGAATAAAATCTTACCAAATATTCTATTCTATTTACCTAAAGATCTTATTGAGCACTATAAATAAGAGGAACCCCTAACCCTAGCCCCATAATTTTCGCCTCCCTCGCTTCTTCACTCTCTCCAAATTTTTTCTTCTTCCATTCTCCATTATTTTGTCATCTTTTGAAGAAGAATTGAAGTTTGATCCAAGAATCTTGAAGAACCAAGCCTAATACTTAATTTCTACCGTTCATTTTTCTCATAAAAAGGTATTTTTATATTCATCTTCTTGTTTCCACTTGATTCCCCTTCTCTCTAACCGATTAATCGGTCTTCTTGAACCCTCATGCATCTTGGTTGAGTGAAAGTGGGATATAAAGGGATGTGGGAATATGTTTCATGTGTGTGTGTGTGTGTCGTGTGTGAGTGTGTGTGTGTCATGTGTGTGTTGTGTTTGTGTAGAGTGTGTTTGATGGCTAAATATTATTGTACGATAGACATGATTTTTATTGATTAGTAATGATAAGATAAATCGTTGGGAAGAGGGAAAAACATCAAGACATGCATAAGTAAGAGTAGTGTTGAACCTAATTTGTGATATGTGTGCCTATGTGATTAAAAAGGTGAAACCTCAGTTGCGAAGCCGGATAACAAAGGAAAGAACATACTTGAAACCTAAGCAGTCGAGGTGGGCTTTATTCTTAAACTCTTTTACTTCTTGCAAAAAATATTTATTGGTGTTATAAGGGTGGTTTAACTGTTATGCCATGCCTATGTTTGTTTTGTTGTGATATTGTGCGCCTGATGCCTAGTTTGTGAGTTCGCTCCATTGGGCTAGGGCTGTGGATAGGTTATACGAATTCGGGTCTGAGTACGGGCCGCAAACCCTACCAGGCTGTGTACACGAGGGGATCGGGAGCCGTCCTTACTAGTCGGCCGGTCTCGTGGGCGAAAAGTGTGGCCACACTTTCGTCGCACCATGGAAAGATTGTGATTGTGGAATTTGATGAGAAAAGTGGGGAGTATGTTTGATTGGCCAATCTATGAAAATATATTTTGTGATACTCGTGATATTCTCTTATAACTGCTTAGAAACTCGAGTTCACTATGGTAAGGGTGGCATAACTTATAAAATGTTTTGGCAACGAGCTCACTTAGTATTTCAAAATACTCAGCCCTGCATGTGTTTTCCTTATGTGCAGGTTGAACGATGATGAGCGGTGGCGGGTGTTGAGCATGATAATTAATTAAGATGGTTGTTTTGAACTTCAAGCGTAGTTGTGTCTTCATACATAGCTATTCTTTCTCTTGGTCGCTTTCCGCTGAGTTTTTGATACACTCATGTTTATTTTGAATATTTTGCACTCTCCTTTCGGTTTAGAGGCCTTAGACTATCTGGTAGTTTGTATCTTGGAAACTATGTCATACTCTGGAGATTCTTGAACGCCGTTTATTATACCTTCCTTTTTCTTATTCAAGTTTCTAGGTGAAGTTATTGCTTTAAACACTCTGATAGTTCTTTCTAATCTTTTGGTCAACACTCTTTAAATGAAACCCTAGCCTTTGTTCATTTCTTCGAGTCTGTTTGGTAGCAGTTGCCGCATTTATTGTACCCTAGGAGGACGGGCTGTTACAATATATCTTGTAGTTGTGGAAAATTCAAGTTTGATGGCATTCCGTGCAGACATATGCTAGCTTTCTTCCGCATTAGCCAAATATCTGAACTACCCGAGAATTATATACTCAAAAGATGGACGCAAGAAGCAAAGATTGGTGTTTGTTTATGCACTAGATGATGAAAATACCATCGATGATCCAACAAGACTTTTGATGACACGACGCTCCAAGTTATCCTATAAGGCTTCAATATTGATTGATTATGCATCTTTGACTGATGAGGGGACAAAGTTTTTGAATGAACAACTTGATTCTTTACATGGAAAAATCATTCTATTTTAAGTTGCGTTTCTGGATTTCCCGAGACTTCGTCGTTCGAAGCTCGGCCTTATTTTGTTAAATTTCTGCTGAATCTGCACTTGTTTAGCTATGGAAGTGGTTGTTATGGTTTCGTTCCATGTTATTACTGTTCTTTCTGTTTATCTTGGATGCTTTTAGCGATTGATCTGAGTTTTGAGGTGAATTGTGTGGAGATCGTATTTGATCGTTCGAATCTGGTTGGATCTGTGTGATCGAAGATGGAAATTGTTGTGGTATGTTGTGGATGGCTTGGATCCGGAGCGGATGAAGCGTCCCGTGTTTGGATCTGTTCATTTCTGCATGGTTTTAATGTTTAGTTTCTGTTTTCTCATTTATCTCGTCTAGCAATAGTAGATCTGTTTAATCTAGATGTTAATCGTAGTTTAATGGTTTAATTCAGCTTGCTCTGCTCCGTGTTATAATTTCACTCTGTTTTCTCTGCATTTTGTTAGTTGATCCTTTAGTTAGTTATTTTGCAGCTTTTCATCTGTACTTTGCTAATTCGGGAAATGGTCCCCACGATCTGTCTTTCCTCTGTCTAGGCATTTTTAGGAAAAGTTGTTCATCAGGTCTAGTAATATGTTATCGCTGAAGTGTCGTCTCATTTACATCTTGTTTTTCGTCATGCATGTCTTCGTTATATTTGCCTAGATCTAGTTGTTAGTATAGTTTATTTACATTTCCCCAGTCTAGTAGTTAAGTCTCAACCCTAGAAAATGCGTGGCAGCAGCCAAAATCAGTATCCAGGTCCTCTTGCATGTTTACTTACGCCTCCATCTCTGTGGGATTCGATCTCTACTTCCTTATACTAATCCTTTTAGTACAGTGGGTTGAGGATTTTGAAAAGCAGGAAAAGATTGTGTGCCCAACGACCGAAGGTTTCAACGATCCTCTGAGTTCCTAGACCTCGTGATCTAGTGAATTATCTGGATCTGAGAAGTCTATTATTATTTACAAAACACACGGCCACTTCTTCAGGCTCTTCAAAGAGGTGCCAAATTGTAATTTCTAGGTACCGAAAATGTCCTCCATGGCATTTAGAAGATTTTTCAAATGCAGAGGGGTATAATAGACCGACAGGTACCAAAAATGTAATTTTTAGGGACCAAAAATGCTATAAAATTTTTGTTGGGACCATTGGTGTATTTTATGACAAGATCAGGGATTAATTGTGTAGCTCACTCTAATATAAATGAAGTGAGTTGGTTGAAGGTGGGTCCCTTTTTGACTTTTTGGTTTTTTATTTTTATTTTGATTTAATTTAATGTAGATAATGGCATTTGGGTGTAATTTTAGTGAATAATGGGGTAAAATTTTATGTCCAAATATGGAAAATTCTAAATGTGACTATAAATATGGGACGGCGTTTTATGGCAAAATGTGACTATAAATCTGGGACGGATGGAGTATTTTTCAAAAGTTAGTTATAACTAAATTGTGGTAAATTGACCTTAATACCTTTATTGACGTTTTTTGTTGATCGACATTCACTTTTTGAAAAATAGATCCATAATAAATGAAAACGTCGGCGAAGTAGTCCTTTTTTTTACAGTTCCGTCAAAAAACTAACGGTCAACCCTAATTGCACAGTGACATGACCGTTAGATAATCCACAATGGGGCGCTCCGCCTTATCGTCCGCCGTTGCAGGTGGACGGACGATGCGCCCTATCCATCCTCCGCGGATGATTAGCCGATTTTTGCATCCTCTGGCCTATCCTCCGCCCCATTGCGAGGTCCAGACGATGCAACACATTTTCTTTTTTTCTTTTTTTTATATTTTCTTCTTTATATATATCACCAATTTTTGTACTTCATTTCACACATTTCAATTTCTCGTCGCCCATCTCAATTTCTCTCTGAATTCGATAATGAATTCCCTCGATTTTCCATATTTGCAACATAAAATATAAAAAATAAATACTTACAATAGGGTTTGCCTTTAATTTGTGGTATTTTATATTTATTTTGCTAATTAATATATTTGCAAATAAAAAAAATAAAAAATAAATACAAAATAGTAGTTAAAACTGTAGAGCGGGCTATAGGGCGTCCCACTACAAGTGAATGGGTGAAGGATAGAATGTTGATGTGGCGGAGGATAGGGCGCCTTATAAGGCGGGCCCCATTGTGGATACTCTTAGTTTTTAGTTCACTTTATGTTAGACACGGGTTTTATCAAATACTCCCTTTGTTCCCTAAAAATAATTTTTTTCCTTATTTGTTTGTTTCCTTAGGAAATGGACCGATGATCCACTAACATTAATTCTAGTACTACTTTTCTATTCATCTCCCTTATTTTACACATTTTTTCTCTTTTTCTCTCTTACTTTACTAATTTTGTATCAAAACCTGTTTTGTTTCCAAAGTTCCTATTTTTGTGGAAATAAAGGGAATATAAAGAAAATAGGTTGAACAAATGTTAGTGAAATGAATTAATAGAACGCGGGATCTACGTCTATTTACTATGTATGTTAATGAGTAGTGATAAACTAACAAAGATTGTATATACAAAGTTGGGGTATATTTGTCATTTTCTATCATTTGCAATAATTAAGGAATTATCTACTTTAATTATACTTTAATTTTATAAGAATATATTCAACTAAATACCAAAAAGAAAATGCTTATATTGTCTTTCTAATAAAAACATTTTATTCTCGTAAATTTAAGCAAACATTTGACATCATGCCTTTTTCTAGTATTAATAAGAAATATGAAAGTAAGTTTGAATAAAAAATAAAAACAGTGAAAATATTCATGATTAAATTAATATTAATTAAATAAAATTTAATTTAAAAAATAATATAATAATATATTATATTATAAAATTATTAAACGATTAAATTTGCTAGTATATTATATTTTTCGCTTTCCTTCAATACTTAACGTTGTTTTATTTGTAAAACATTAATTCTTATAAACTTATTTTTTCATAAATTTATTTAAATTTTTCTTTTATTTAAAAAAAGAATTAATTAATATATTTTTTAATTTGGAACTCGTATTTGTATTTTATTTCATTTTCATAAACTTTTTTAATATTTTTGATTTGGAATATAATTTGAAGTCAGTAATTTCAAATATCTTAAATATATTCTTCAATAATTTAGGTTTCTTATATTCTTTAACGCACTACAAAAATAATTACGAAATTAAAATATTTTAGTGAAATATTGAAATTACAGTGATTTATCTTATAATTTAAACTTTTTTTTATCTTATCAATTTATGCTGCAAGAGCTATACATTAGAATATTGTATTATACTCCCTCCGTTCCATAGTAATAGGGGCGTTTTTCCATTTCCGTCCGTTCCATAGTAATAGAGTTATTTCCCTTTTTAGTAAAAGTCAACACATTTTTCCACATCTACTTTACTCTCTCTTACTTTTTTCTATCTTCATCTCTCTACCTTTTTTATTTTCCACTTTATTCTCTCTTTACTTAATTCACCTAACACAATTTTTCTTAATCTCCGTGCCGAAAAGTTTTGCCTCCATTACTATGGAACGGAGGGAGTATGTACCGAATGAAACAACTTCCATCATCCGACCCTTATTATACTAGTAATAGTATTTTATAGCTATGCCATACATCCACATATTTCAATGATAATAGTTTCTTAACAAAATTTTCATTTTGAAGTCGTATCAATGCATATTACACTATGTAAAATAAAAAATGTTACTAGCAAAATAATACTATAAAAAATATTATCACAAGGAAATATATTAAAGAAATTTAAATAAAATATTTTTTTTGCAAATGAACAATATTCCTCTTTTGAAATATCTACCAATATGTCCTACTACTATAATACTCGCAAAATTATAAGTTATAAATTAGACAATAAAATATCAGTAGTTTTAAAAGGTACACATGACATAATAATAAGAGAGAAATTCTAAATAGAAGAGTATTTTACCCATTTTACTTTGTAGAAAAAGGAACATTTTATCTATCTTCATATTATTATAATAGTTTAAATAAAAGATACTATGAATGATTATTCCATCTAATATTTTATTTGTAAATCATTCCATCTAATATTTTATTTGTGAATCTTTTAATAATGGTGGATATTTTAAAAAATAGAGTGAACGGCATGAAATACCCCTAATATTTGGGGTTGTTGCACTATTGACCCTTAACAAAAAAAATATCATCATACGGATCTAACATTTCATACAATCACAAAATAGGTAATTTTAGCCCTTTTTCGGACGAAAATGTCCAAATGACTTGAAGAGCAAATTTATCTCATGACCCTCCCAAACCTGCAGCAATCTGTCACTACTACACTAGGAAGTGACTTGTCAAATCATGAAGGTTGCTTATATTGTCATAAAGCTATTTTTATATGCTATTTTTATGAAGGTTAATTATATTTTTTTACTCTTCTTTTTATCATGATCGCAGCCGCACTCTCTCCTCAGAAAATGACAACCAGATCGCTGGTGCCGCAGGAGGTGAAGGGCAAGGCGTCCAAGGACAACGCGCCGCTCATCGACGCCACTCAATTCGACTACTTCAAGGTGCTGGGGAAGGGATTGCTGCCGGAGGGAAAGCCGGTCGTGTTGAAGGCCAAGCTCGTGTCGAAGAACGCGGAGAAGAAGATCAAGGAAGCTGGAGGCGCTGTTGTGCTCACCGCTTGATTAGGGTTTTTTCCGCCAAATTAATTTTGCCGCTTTTTATTTATGTTTTATGCAATCGGTTATACTTATGATATTGCTAGTCGATGCACTAGTAATTGCTTACATTGAAAACTATGAATTTTGTGTTACGTTTTATATGATTTTGGGATATTTCAGAGTAATGCGTTTTTATTTTTATTTAAAAAAAAAAAAAAAAAAACTAAGCCATGCATTAAATAGAGACTCGAGATAAATATATAAAACTAATATTCCATTGAATAAAAAATTGCAATATGATATTTTTTTATCATGAATAGTTTACTCAAACAAATGGACGTAAAGTTGGACAAAATTAAGCTTCAGCAAGCTTTTATTTAATTTTATTTTCAAAACATGAAAAATTAAAGGGGGAAATAAAATGACACTTTAAGTCATATCCTCTTGATGTGTTAGAGTGACTGTACATGCAACAAGTTGTATGGCAGGGCGACGTCAGCATGGAGTGTTAATTTGATGAGAATGCCCTTTAAGGGTCCGAGGGTGTTATCGTCAGTAAAAATCTCGTTTGTGATTGTATGAAATGTTAGACTCGTATGGTGCTATTTTTTTTTTTTTGTTAGGGGTCAATTGCAACAACACCAAATATTAGGGGTATTTCATGCAGTTCACTCTAAAAAATAAAATCAATTACATATTTTTTAATATAAATTATTAAGGAAAAATTGTAGTAATAGTATAATTTTCGGCTTTCCTCGTATAATTATAAATAGGGTCAAATTAGTTATAAAAGTATTTAATTAAATATGTTACCAATTTAAAATACTTTGACCTTTTCCTATTTAAATTTGGTGGGCATTTTGTATATACAATTTTTGTCAATTTATCTTTATTCTATTAGAGTTAATACTCATCCGTCCTATAAAAATATGAACATTTCTTTTATTAGTTGTCACAACTTATCACTCATATAGATCAATTTATTTACTCCATAAGCTATACCACTACGACTCACTATTCCATGTTTGGTTGGCGGGAAAGTAAAGTTGGCAAGGAAAATGATTCCTTGGGAAATGAATCCCGGGAATATGATTCCTAGTAACTTTACTTTCTTATGTTTGGACAATATCAAGATTTTAAATTTATATTTAATTTAAACACCAAACTAAAAATATACATATTATTTTTTTATTTATTAAAAAGAATAATATTGTAAAATTTTTAATTATAAATAATAATTATTATTATATATATTATTACAACGAATATTTTAAATATGGATTATCCATCAAAATATATAGTAATAAAATTATAATTATAGTTACATGGAGTATTATATTTATTTATTATAATAATAAATAATTATTACTCCCTCCGTCTCAGTTTTATAGTCACATTTTGCCATAAAAGTCCGTCCCACATTTATAGTCACATTTAGAATTTTTCATATTTGGACATATAATTTTACCCCATTATTCACTAAAATTACACCCAAATTTCATTATCAACATAAAAATAAACCAAAACAAAAATAAAAAACCAAAAACTCAACAAGGAACCCACATTCAACCAACTCACTTAATTTATTACACACTCCTTCATCTCACTTCATTTATTACACACTCCACCATCCCACTTCATTAATTACACACTCCACCAATTTCTTAAAACTCGTGCCCTAACTAAATGTAACTATAAATGTAGAATGGAGGGAGTATTATACTATAATTATAATATTTACGGATATTATAATTGAATAAATTTTATAAATTAAAATTGCACTATGACTTTATTGATTAATTATTAATTTATAAAATATAATAATTATTATTTATTATATAGTTTATATTATATAATTATATTTTAATTATTAATTATTAATAAATTATTATAAAATATAGTTATAATTATGATAATTTTATTATAGTTATTTATTATAGTGAAATTAAGTATGATTTATAATTTTAAATTATTTTCAAAACATTGTAATTAATAATAATTTTATTATTATTATTATTATTATTATTATTATAATAAAACTATACTATATTGCTTAAATATGTAAGAATCCTAAAACTGGGAAAAAGAATACCTAAGAAAAGTTAGGATCCTAAAATTTAATGAATCAGATTACTTTCCCAGACAGAATCCTGGCAACCAAATATGACCTAAATACTAATAATAAGTAATGTCCGTCACACACTTTCACTATCTACTAACACTACTTTAACTATATTTCTCATCATATCTCTTACTTTGACAATTTTGTAATATACCATTTCAAATATATACTTTATGGGATGAAGGGAATAATAGTACATAGGATGGCTACTCGTGATACAGTTTGTGTGTATGATAGATAATACTCCATCTGTCTTTAGTATACATTTTTTTAGTCCGTCCCATAAAAATATGCATTTATCTTCTAATTTTAAAACCTTTTTTAAGTAAAACTCATTATCTATTAATAATAATTTAAATTTATTTCTACATCTCTCTTAGTTTATATTGTCATCAAAATCCACGCTCAATTAAAAATTTATACACTCTCGTGATTGAGAAAGTACTCCTACTGCTAGTATAATTGTTAATAATGTTTTTCTTGGAAACGACAAAGGATAAGGTTTGAGAGATTTATTAGATTATTTTTCTTGGTCCCCCGAAACTTGGAGCAATATTAAAACTTGTGTAATTATCAGCGTGGAGTATTAAATGGGAGTGATGCAGTGACTCTAATTTTCTAAAAAGTCAAATATTTCTTTTTCATTTCTAGCTGCACTTTATAATTTGTTGGTGCTTCTGTTTCGATTTCTTTTGGGTTTATTGTTTTCCTTTTTGTTTGAGATTGTACACAAATTTTCTTATATTTCGTGAAATGGGCAATTCTTGATTTTCTGGGATGCTATAATTCTGGGCAGTTCTTGCTGAGGCAACTGTAAGAAATCAAAGTTGTAAGTTTCCCTGATTACATATATGTTTTATTCAATGACTGCAAGCTGTATATTGTTTCATATTTCTCTAAACATATGGAAAGATTACATTTTTTATACGGCCATGATTACCTTTGACATGTTTATTCATCTTGCACTATGGGGGTGTTTGTGTCGGACTCTAGTTTATTCTGTTTTATGATTTCTATTACAATAACAAGAAGAATTAAGAAGAATCAATTGTGGTAGGTACAATGTTGTCTGTACCCGAAGATACAGATACTGATAGCACCATAAGCTATAGATTTAGTAAACTGGAGATTGAAAATGAGCTTTCTGATGGCTCTAGTGATGATGGTGGCGGCAGTCATTGGCCTAGTCGAAAGCGTGATTCATTTGATCAAGATATAGCTCAGCTAACGAAGCTTCAGTCGAGGCCAAACGAGCATTTCAGCTGCGTTTCACCCGGGAAACGTGAGTGTCCTGTATCGACTTTGAAGATGCTGGCAGGTCGAGAAGCTAATCTCTCGGGAAGAGGAAGGTTCTCGTTACCAGATTGTCGTCATGTTTTAAGTAGATATCTGCCGGTTAATGGTCCTTGGATTGTAGACCAGATGTCTACAAGGGCTTATGTGTCTCAGTTTTCTGCTGACGGTTCCCTGCTTATCGCTGCTTTTCAGGTATCACTACTTTCGAAATGCATGAAGCGAGTTTGTAGTGTATCTCAGAGTTGTTTTAAATGTGTGATATAAGATAAGAACTGGTCTCAATTGACAGGATTATATGTGTTATGTTAATTATGATGCTTGTGTTATTTCTTGATCCAAGAATCTTCGTATTTTTCGTTGAACAGGGTAGTCAGATTAGAATATATGATGTAGAAAGGGAATGGAAAGTTCGGAAGAACATTTTGGCCAGAAGCCTAAGGTGGACCATCACTGATACTTCCCTTTCTCCCGATCAACGATGCCTTGTAAGTTCTCCATGTAACAGCGATGATTGGTTCGATGTTTATAACTTTCATAAATGATAATCTCTGAATTGTTGGTCTTAATCTTGTTGTGTTTGGGATTGGAACTTTTTTGCAGGTCTACGCTAGCATGTCACCCGTCATCCAGATTGTTGATGCTGGATCTTCTACGTCTGAATCTCTTGCTAACATCACCGTAAGAAACATTATTTTCTCACGTGTCAAGTTCTTAGTTATCGAACGGGCTGGGACCTAAGCTTCTTTTATCTTTGCGGAGGGACAAATTACATCATTAATTTACACCTATCCATTTCTTTTCTCCCCCCAATGGGTTTGGAACGACCT
Source organism: Salvia hispanica (assembly GCF_029641045.1). NCBI lineage: Eukaryota > Viridiplantae > Streptophyta > Magnoliopsida > Lamiales > Lamiaceae > Salvia > Salvia hispanica. The sequence continues at coordinate 7,775,953 of NC_142696.1, read as the reverse complement.
CTGTTTGCTTTGATGTGGATTTTTGTAGTGATATGTTGCTTGCTGTGGCTTCTGTATCGTGCAGGAAGTCCACGACGGTTTGGATCTCTCTTCTCGGGATGATGGGGGATACTCTTTCGGAATCTTTTCTCTGCAATTCTCAACTGCTGGCCAAGAAGTTGTGGCTGGAAGCAGCAATGGGCATATACACGTTTGTGACCTCAAAGCGAAAAAAGTCTCTCTTCGAATACCTGCCCACATGGTTCGTACTTTCCCTCTGAATTCATTTTCACTCTTCTTTTTCTTATTACTTGTTGATGTTGATGCTTTTGTCATGCTTGCAGTCTGATGTCAACAGTGTATGTTTCGTTGACGAGAGTGGCCACCTCATTTGTTCTGGCAGCGACGACAGCTTCTGCAAGGTAATTCTTAACGAGCTTGCCAAACTTATGAGAGGTTTTACCACAGAAACTAAGTAATGAAGCTTTATTTGCTTACACATTTGTTTTGAATAAGGAGCCGTCGATTTTGTTCTAGGTCTGGGACAGACGTTGCTTTGCAGGAAGTGGCAAGCCAGCTGGGGTGCTAATGGGCCATCTCGAGGGGATTACCTTCACTGATAGTCGCAGAGATGGACGTTATTTGATATCCAACAGCAAAGATCAATCTATCAAACTGTGGGATCTAAGAAAAATGTCTCCTAACTCTGTTTGGTAAGATTCCTCGAGGGGAGTCTGCTTTAGTGGTTAGATTTACTACCATATTTTTGTTCTTGTTTGGGATGGTGAGCATCTCTTCTCTTGTCTTTTTCTTGTATGTTTGTTGTTTCAGCTATCGAGGATACAGGAACTACGAATGGGATTACAGATGGATGAACTACCCTCAACGAGCAAAGGATTTCAAGCATCCACACGATCAATCTGTAGCTACATATAAAGGCCATTCAGTCCTGCGCACACTCATCCGTTGTTACTTCTCACCACAATACAGGTAAACTCTCAACAAACGCCTGCCTAATCCATATGCTTTGTTCATTTTTAACATTGGCTAACGCGCTTGGTGTGTTATTGGCAGCACGGGGCAGAAGTACATCTACACGGGATCACACGATTCCTGCATCTACATTTATGATTTGGTAAGTATTCTGTTTATTCGATTCCATCTTACTATTGTGATATACAGTTGAGCTGCATAACATAGAGAAACGATTAATCCAAGATTGCAATCTCCTTCAACTGCGTTTGTTGAACGTGGACAGGTGAGTGGTGCGCAAGTGGCCAAGTTGCAACACCATGGATCTACAGTGAGGGATTGTAGTTGGCACCCGACCTACCCGGTGTTGGTTAGCTCGTCGTGGGATGGTGAAGTGGTGAAGTGGGAGTTCCCTGGAAATGGAGAGTCAACAATCAGCCACACCAAATAATATGATGATGCAAATTCAATAATTTGTTGTATATAGCAGATTCAAATCATAATACAGTAGTACTGAAAATGATACAAAGTAGTAAAACGAGTAATTTCATCACATCATATACTCTCCAAATCAAACTTAATTGATTGCAAAACAAGTTTCCATCCTATTGGCAAGTTTTTCAAATCATTTTCGAGTAGATTTTTTTTCACTTCATTGTCAGGCATATTCCAATCGAAACACTTCCATTTGGACGTCGTTTACCCAAAAAAGAAAGCTAAGAAATAAGGGAAGTCACATTATTTTTCTTCTCTTGTAAATGTATGAATGTCTGGAACAACAAAATAAGTCGTTGAATGTTCATTACATGCCCAAACTCAACAAAAAGAAATGGATGAATAAATCCACCAAAAATAGGACATGAGCATCTGTGCCCTTGAGAGCGACGCACTGTCTGGAGGAGCACATGGATGCCGTAGTTGTAATTCAAAGAGAGAGACGAGTAGAACAACACAAATACAGAGAGAGAGAGAGAGTTGAACCAATTCACACGGAACAAGATTAGTAAAAGAAGCATATAATGAGCTTCTTCAACTATTACCATGATCACAAAAGAAGTCAGTTTTTTTTTACATAACTAGCACCCATCACATTTTTGGTACAGTTTTCCTTATCTCAAGCCCTTCATCTATCTATATATACCTCCATAAGCCATGCACCGTCACGTTGGAAAATCTGGTGCTCGAAAATGGAGTCAATAATGTGGCTCATTTCATTTTCATTCTCTCAGGTCCTTTTTCGTGTTTATTTCCCGCTATCATCGCCAAAATATACAATAGAACTGATTGGATGCATTCAATTCAGATGCTTTTTCTGATCTTTTGAAGCCTCCCAAATATTTGATTTTGAACTATTTCTCTAGCAGATGGTCTCCGAGCAGGATTAGCATCCATCATCGTCTGAAGATTAAGCCAGAAAATGTGCAATGAAACAACTAGGTATAAAACTGTGGTTGCATGGTGCCTTGAGGCACACTAGCATTACATTTGAGCTGCTAATCATCAAGAGAGCAAGTTAATATACCTTGATTAAATTCTGGAACTGTATTGAGTGGCTTGGAAGAAGAGGTAGCCTTCCTTCCCTGAGATGGAGAAAATGAGGGCCTGATTCAGGTAAGGGCGACCCCTTCACAAGTTCATATATGGAAGCTCCGAAGGAGAATATGTCAACTTTGTCTAGATTATCATAGTTATCGTTCAGAATTTCTTGGGGCATATAACGTGCATCACCCTCTTCAACTGGCAAGCTTTTATCTATCATAGTTGCACAACCAAAATCACCAAGTTTATAAACTCCCTCTTTTACATAAATATTATCTGGCTTTACATCTAAGTGAGCTATGCCTCTACTGTGTATAAACTGCAATGCTTTTGCAATCTGCAAAATGTAAACAATTTTATGATCACAAATCTCCACAAATAAATTCATAGCTTAAGACGGTTGTTCATGAATATCCATGACACACATTCATCAGAACCTTCAAATCACTTCTCCATCGCACAAAAGAAGCAAATGAGGAGGCTTTGGAAATACCTAAGAGGATAAAATTATTCACCTGATACATGACATCTAAAGCTTCTACCTCTGTCAATGATCTGGATAATGTATTGACAGAAAGGCTGTGATCACACAACTCCAACTGGATGTAGAGATGCTCGTTCTCGAACCAAGAACAGTAGTAGGTAACTACATTCTCATGGTACCCTGAAAGAAATATGATTCATATATTAGTTTGAGAATCTCTGCTTTCGCAGATATTTAGGGAAACATTTTGGGCAGCAAACCTAAGGCTGCCAAAGCTTGAACTTCCATCAAAGCCTTCTGCCTGCAAAAAGAGGTATAAAAATAAGTATGGTGAACAACAAATCCTTAACCCAGGTAGATGATCATTTAATATTGCACCTTTCTGTTTCCTGATGTAACTGTTTCATGCTAAGTTTCACAGCATACATGCAACCTTCGATCCTCTTCAGAACTTTGAAAACATTATTGAAGTTTCCACTGCCAATTTTCTAATAATGATAATTTCAGTTGAAAATGAATAAGATTTTCAGAATCAGTGAAGACGGGAGAGCAAGGCTATGTTGATCTCCTAACCTCAATTTCATGGAAATCTGTCCGATAGCGTGAAAGGTCGTCACCACCAATACCAGCAGAATAATAACCTGGAGGTAACACATACAAAATGTTACAGAACGACTAGTTTAAACTTGGAAAATAAATCAGTTGGCTTCTAAGATAAATGGTTGCATCACAATGGTAGAAACTTGGAAAATGTTACAGAACGACTAGTTTAAACTTGGAAAATAAATCAGTTGGCTTTCTAAGATAAAAGGTTGCATCACAATGGTATAAACTTGGAAAATATAACACATACAATGTTACAGAACGACTAGTTTAAACTTGGAAAATAAATCAGTTGGCTTTCTAAGATAAAAGGTTGCATCACAATGGTATAAAATGTCCCTCATTCCCAATAATAAAATACAACAAGATGCTTCACTTAAATTTCAAAAAGAAAGGCTACTGAATAACATGTGTGCACCTGCACATTTGGATCTTTGATTGCTAAAAGGATCAGCATAAAAGTCCAAAGCATTCTTGACATATGGATTGTTTAAGCATGGAGGAGGCATAACTCTGCACCGTAAAGCCACTACAGATTGTGAAACATAACCACCACGGCTATTTTGTAACTCAACCGGTGTTCCTGTCTCCATTGCATCAGTCCTCGAAGTATCATTTCCAAGATCTTCACATGGTTGATGACCAATATCAGTTGATCCGAAAAATGTTTTGAGATCAACATCTGGAATAGCAGTCAGCAGTGCACATCAAGCATCAGAAAAATATAGAAGCACATAATTGAGCTCTCATGTCATTCAACAAAAGGACGAGAGAGAAAACATTATTTAATGGAACAGAAACATTTCTTTTCCGATGAGCAAAAGCAGTTATACTGTAGCCTGTTAAAGAACCCAAAATCGCTGTTACAAAAACCATTTAGTTTCTAGGTTGAGCTGTTACCTAAAACCACTACCGCAGCAGGCAATGAGATAATACCCCTATCGAATCTTTGAACTAAATAAGCATTGTGATATTGGGGATTTTGAATCAGAAAAAAGCCCTAATTGGGAGGAAATGTCATTTTTTTCTTTCATTTGCTTTTTGTAAATAAATCTTCAAACATAGTAAAAGGCGCAACATTTCTTCAATGCCAACATTAGAGATTACAGCACTAACCGAGTTTCGGGCGCTTGCTCCTAACAGTCTTAACTTTCTCCGGCGATTTGGGGCATTCAATAGCTTCCTTCAACACAATACAGCGCTACGATATTAGCACCTCAAAACTCGAAACCAACAAATGGACAAAATCATACCTTGCTCCGATCCACGATGCTTCCAACTGGCGGAATCATCTCAGGAGTAATATAATCAGGGGTACTGCAAAGAAATAAAAAAGAAATTGAATCAACAAGAGAGCTGGAGAGGCAGAGCAGATAGGGACGGAAGAGAGAAAAACCAGAAGAAATCCTGGCTAAGGATGGGATCGAAATCGAGAGGCATTGAGTCGGAATGAGGTGCTTCGGAATCGAGAAGGTTCTGGAAGCGGGAGGGATTAAGCGAGACTTGATCGAGGTGCACCATCAAATGATTGGACAAGCTGCCTTTCACCATCACGCTGCGATTGCGATTGCGATTGCTACCTCTTCGATTTGTTGCTGCGTTCGGAGCTTTTCTACTCATCAACTCTCAGATTTCGGGTTCCTGTTAAAAAAAAAAGAGGGCGAAATAAATTCAAATTCGCGCGCGTTTGCAGAATGGATTGATATAAAAATGCGCCACCCAATATTATTTTTAACTAAAAATAATATGAATCGAACCACTAATCCAATTTTTTAAGGAAAAGATATACTCCTACAATTCAATCTCTAACAAAATTAATAACTACTAGTATTTCGATTTGATTCAGTGTACTTTGATTTATTCAGATCACAAATATTTTGTCGACCTCTAGATCCAAGTTGTCTACTTGGTTAAATTAATCTATTAAACCTATTACACATAAACTTACCTAGTATGATGGGTATGATATGATAGGGACCTATACTTTTATTTTATTTCGGAAGAGAGTAGATAATCTTTCCGTATATTATTAGCTTATAGTATTTTATTATTTAATTGTTATACTTACTCCATTTACTTTCTTGTTTTCCTAGTTCATAGAAGATTTTTTATACCACACACACTGTGGCTTTTAAAGTGATATTGTTTGGCCACTCAAAGTACTGAGTGGAATAGTAATTTTTTTAGATATAGAAGTGTATATTGGTGTTTTAGTTAAATCCTTTAAACATAAGTATCAATTTTTAAAAGAGAACTATTGCTAGATAGAAGTTAATAACTATATTTAAGTGAGTTCTACTTCCAGTTTAAAAAATTCTAAATTTTTTAGTGATTTTCAAGTAGTAGTATTAGTTTTTGAAACAACTTTCTTCTCGTTAAATTAATTATATAAACAATTATTCATATATACTTACTTTACTCGGAGAAATTGAACTGTTATTAGTGAAGATCGGAGAATAAGTCTTACTCCCTCCGTCCCAAGGTATTAGATCAACTTTCCTTTTTGGGATATTCCAACATATTAGACTCATTTCCTTTTTTAGCAAAAAGCATCTATCTTATTTTATTCTCCACCTACTTTTTTCTCTCTTCTCTCCCCTACTTTTTCCCTCTCTCATACTTTACTCTCTCTACTTTAACTATTTAAATATCACTTCCTTAAATCATGTGCCCAAAAGAAGTGAGTCTAATACTCCGGGACGGAGGGAGTATTTCATTTGAGAGAAAATATTTTATAAAATAGAAACTTTTTATTTTTAAAGAACAAATCAAAATGAAAATAATTTATACTTTCGAAAGACAAAGTGGGTGTAAAATATATAGTACTTTTGCGATACACCGAAATATAGTACGACATATCATTATACTTGTTATACTGGAAAAAAATCTATTATACCCAAAATATTCAAAAAAAAATAATTATAGTGTTCAACTACTTCAAAAAGTCTAAAAGAATTAAACTTCATCACAATTAAGTCTTTTTCATACAGTCATTCGTTTTAAATTTTTGCGTAAATATAACATAAATATATATATATGGGGAACGTTAAGGTCCTACCACCTCATTAGTGTTAAGCATCAAATATATCACAGCTCTTAGATTAGATGGTTATGATAAGCTACATATCTATACAATATATAAAATGGGAGTTTTGAGGGTATTTAGGGAAATATTCTTTTAAAATAGATATTTATTTGAATAAAACTTTTTTTTAGTAAATATTATACGGTTATATAATGTTAAATCAATGAGTAATTATTTAAAGTTAGTGAGGAGTTATTTAAAGTTAATAGGGAGTTAATGGGTGGTTACATCCGGCAGTTATTATCTATAGTAATTTATTTATATTTACCAATAGGTTATTCTTTAAAGGTTTCCTTTGCGTATGTGTGTTTGATTGTATTGATAATACTCTTGGCATTCTTGAATCAGTTGTGTGATTGTGACATTTGTTTCCTCAAGCATTGCAATACCTGTCTGAATCAATTTTGTGATTAAAAATCGTGTCTTGATAAACTGGGCTACATCTTTGAATCAGTTACTTCATGTTGAAGCCGTGTCTTTGAATCAGTTGTCTGAATGAATTACATATGATGAATAGTTGTCCTCTTACACTGGACGCTTGTGGGATTATTTTATGTGAAACTGGATCTGTTTCCTTACAATTTGTTGTACATTTCCTTGCTTATTGCTTATATTGATTTGATTAGGTTGGTCTGTTCACCTCTTTCTTGGTATCTTAAGCTTCAAGTTTCGCTGCAATCGAAGAATTGTGAAGCTTGACCAAGCAGTGAGGCATTGCTGCAGCCAATCCTTTCTCAAGGGCAAGCCAGGGGGCTGAGGTAAGAATTTTGCATTTGATAACGAAGGACGGATGAGGCTTTGCAATCTACTTTTAATTAATCTTTGTTGGTTGATATGTTTCAGATGGGGCGGGAGAACTGATCCGATTCAGTTGAATTATCGCAAGTCAAGATTATAGATTCGGGGATAGCCATTCGAAGTCATCCAATCTGAAGAGGAGCTATAATGAATTGATTGGTGTCTGACAGCCCGGTAGGTGTTTTCCTTTCCCCTTGTGGTTTTTCGTATGTGAATTGGAGTATATCCAACTGATCAGGAAGAGATTCCCGACCCAGCTGAGTCGTTGGTACGATAACCGGGACCTGGCTTCAAACAAGTTTCCTCAACCCACTTCTACTAATTAGTATAATGGAGGTAAGGGTCGAATCCCACGAGGATGGACACGTTTTGATAACTGCGGTGACTTTCCTGGGTGTTTTGGTTAGCTACCACGCTTGGGTTGAGATTTTACCTAGACACGAATTAAAGGTGGTACTCTACTGACTAGTAGGCGTGAAAATGACAGACATGTGGGAGTATTCGTGAAAATAGGGGACAATGTGTCTCAGAGGCATATGAAAAGTAGACAGTTACTAAAAGAGGAAAATTAGACAACAAGGTATATCTGATGGCTGGGGCTTTCTGACAGGTCTGGATAGTACATCTGAAAAGTAGGGAACAAAAGCAAAAGTAACTTAAAAGTAAAGTGGTTCAAACTAAAGTTGATTTTGACGTTTTCTTCTTCACCAAGTATTAACAGAATTCAGATAAACACAAATACCATGACTGAACTTCAGATTCACAAATTCGAACTCAAGATCCATCGATTTAAATGCTCAAACTTAAATTAAACGGTGAAACTACAACTTTACTTCTATTGACTGACATGTAAGGTGGTAATCACGGCGCAGAACAGAAACTCATGCACGAAAACTTGACTAAACATAGCTACAACTTTGAATCAACAACTCCCGATAAGAAAACACTTAGAAATTGAAAGCAATAACTAAATCTAACTTTCCTAGGCAGAATGAAGCAAACTCGAACCAAAGTGACATGCGAAATAGAAACTTCATAATGTAAATGTTGGAAGATAACAAAGTACTTCAAAAGAGCAACAACGATGAGTGTTTGCAAATAACCAACGATGAAAACAAGTAAACTTTAAACTAGGAAAGCGATTAAGATTGTTTGTGCCACTCCGGGCGATGATACTACTACACTGCTACGATGACTGGCTGGAACGGCGGACTGATGACTTCTCCGGCAAACTCTTGGACGTCAAGTGACCATGGCTGTGGCGAGGAACGAGAGGTAGGATAATGCTGAAGGACTGATCTTCTAGAGAGAATTCTACTAAGTGTGTTGAGAACCGAGAACTTCTAACCGAACTCTAAGGAACCAACTCTAAGTGCGATCGTCGAACTCCTTCTCTCTCTCCAAGTGACTTCTTTTATAGGGAGGCTTGCCCTTGCTTTTAGGGTAGACTTCTCCCGCGTTTTGACCTTTTTGCCCTTGTCAATGATCATCCCAGCTATCCTCCTTCTCCATCTCGAGCCTTCTCTCTGGCATGCATCCTGGTTAGTATCGCACCCTTCTGGCGCCCTTTTCACTTGCGTCACATGAATCGTCTCCTACTGACTTGGATCCTTTAATCCTGCACACTTAAGCAACTGTTTTGCAAATAATACATGCATTTCACGACATACTGACCAGTAACCAAGGCTTAGAATACGACTTATCAGCGTCAGTTAATCAAATTGTGGTGAAAGATAGATGCTTTACAACTTGAATCTAAGTCCATGGTGATTGATTTATTTGAAGTAGTCACAAATTAAAGAGGTTCAAAACTTTGCTTATGATTTTCATCTTTCATATTTAAGATTCAAAACTTTACGTGGTGAGAAATTAAAAGAAACAGAATGCGTTTTCCAGATCCCACACAACCACGTGGTGAGAAATTAAAAGAAACAGAATGAGTTTTCCAGATCCCACACAACCACGAAATCAGATCGTATCACCGCTGGGCCGCCGTTTTGGGCCGGCTCCGACCAACACCAAATGCAACAACATCCCGACGATGGTGGTTAAACGTTCATTTAGTGTATCACATCTTATGCTTTGTTCTACGAATGATCATTTTAATACATATTGATTATTGATTTTGTTTCTTATTTTATTATAGTTTTAGGTGAGGCGGACGGCTTTAAAGATGACAAACGAGTTATTTTACCTATGAGTTCCGTTGAAGAGTGACAAATTGTGAAGAATTGAAGGTTTTAGTTTAAATGATGAGATTGATTTTAATTTTTAAAGTTAATGTAGTGTATAAAGAAGTTTTAAGATGAATAATTATCCATTGTGTTTAATTTTTTATTGTGATAGAATTTTATCTCCCTACTCCATGATTTTATGTTTAAATATTATATTATGTGATTTGTTTCAAATTTATTATGCTTCAATGTTGATTTGTATAGATTTTTTATTCTCATATAACTCATACTGTTCATTGTTAATATTGATTCTAATTTTGTTAAATTAATTTAAAATAAAAAATTAATGTATTAAAAATATATTAATATGTGCATAGCACATGCGTGATACTAGTTAGACTAAAATACCACATTATTATACTAAAATGCTACATTATTTTATTAAAATAGTGTACATTATTAGTTAAGTTACATTATTAGACTAATAATCTACATTATTAGATAACATGTGACATTAATCTAATTGTTAGATCACAAGATCCTATTGATAACAAGTGTTTTGATTTTGAACAGTATTTGCATGTTGAAAATGAATACATCATGTAATAATCAATTGGTATACCGGTATACCACGGTATACCGAAGCGTCGGAATATATCGACGATACGGTATACCGTAGATTCGGTATACCTCGGTGTAGGAAATCTAATATCGTTACTGTACTGAATCTCTCGGTACGATATCATACCGTACCGAAAACTACGGTATACCGAAAAATCGGTATTTTCGGTATTTTTTCGGTACGATAAGTCCGGTATTCTGGTATTTCGGTATAATTCCCCACCCCTACTTCTGACCCACCTTTATTTCCCCAAAATGTCACACAGGGCATATCAGTCTTTCTATTTATTTAGCATTTATTTTAGCATATAAAATTTGGTAAAATTAATGAATTAATATACTTACGGATTCTAATTATCATACTCTATTATATGATTTACGGTTTTATTTAGAGAAAAATATTTATAAAAACATATCTAACTAAAATAAACACATAAATCATTCATATGATAACTAGCTGGTAAGATACATAAAATTGATAAGCATTTTAATTTAGTCGAGTCCTTTCATTTTCTGCACTCGTTTTAGAAAAATGATATAAATAGTTAAAGTTTAAAAAAAGTAAAGTAAGAGAGAGAATAATGTAGATAAGACTCTTATCTATCTTATTTTGTCACTTACTTTACTCTCTCTTTCCATTTTACCTATTTATTATGATTTTTCCAAAACGAGTGCAGAAAATAAAATGACTCAACTACCGCGGAACAGAGGGAATAATAAAAAGGAAAATTTTTTTTGCGCCATTTGCTGCATTGATGGGGAATTAAAGAAATAGTTAGAGAGATGAAGAACAGAGAAATATTTTTCAGCGCATACATACGAATTTTGATAAATTCAAACAAGAATATAAAGTTTTTTTGAGAAAAGAGAGAAGATGAGAGAAGTCATAAATAATGATAAAATTGAGAAAGCCTAACACACTCTTGGAATGACATTTAGGTTAAAGTGAGGGAAAAAATGGCATAAAAGACTCAAAATAGTGTTTTTTTTAAATGATATAATACACATACGTAGAGGTTTACAATGCAATTTTTTTAAACATTAGTACCTCTAGGGTTCGAATTGCATACGTAGGGGCCAATTTTGTAGTTCACTCAAATAAACATAGCCCTACCAAAAATATTTTCTACGTCCTCCCCTGACCGCACATATTATAAATATGTGTGAAATCTTATTCTCAAAAAAAATTAATTTGATAGGTAAAACCCTACCAAATTGGTGCTTTCATTATGTTTTCATCCTCCAATTAATTTACTCTTCTACCACCATATCTGCCGTGCTGTTAAAATCTTCTCTCGCCCCTTCATTTTCAAGTGTTAATCTCGTAAGATGGATTTTGGATATTCAAAAATATTTTAACTATCATGAGTTATCTACTCGGCTATTCTTTGTCGGAAGATTTTTTCACCCTCCAACATCTGAATGGTTCCACGAATCGAAGCTCAAATCCCGAGTACCATATATGATAATGAAGTACTCGCCATAGCGTCATGTTAATTAATGCAGCCATTTCGTAATATTTTGATCTTGTGTCAAATACAGTTATTTAGTGAACATAGAATTTGTGAATTGGGCCTCCAATTCGCAAGATCGAAACCGATTGCAAAAAGCAAAGTAAAACAATGGAGTTACGTGGTTCAGCCGTAAGGCTTACATCCACTGATAAGACAATCCAAGCTTTGTTCAATTCACACCAAGAATACAACGAGAACAATAAGCGATTGAGATGATCAACAAAACACTCAAGCTCACATACAAGGATGCTCTCTACAATTACAGCAAGAACACAATATGAACCTCACCAAGATAGCGTCTCTCCCTTTGATCTCTCTAAGCTCTCTAATTTGCAGAAGTAGTTATCGAGCTGCACTCTGCCTCTTCTCTTATTTGAGCTGGAAGAAATCGCTCCCTCAAAACCGACAAATCTGTCATTGGCCGTTTCAAGTTCTCAACTGATGCTGACCAAAGTCAAATACAACCTTCCTTATTTCACTTTAGTCCTCAACATTCTTTTATTTGTTAGTTCCACCCCCAACAGAATTGGAGTCAAACTTGTTCGATGATTTACTAATACGTAAGAGCATCCGCAATGGTGCTTAGGCCAGCCATAGGCCAGCCATTCTCTCCCCTGCCACGTCAGCAACACTAAAAAAACTACCTGCCACATCAGATTTAGGCCAGCCATAGGCCGGCCGCAATAAAAATAATTCAAAATATACTACATTTACGGAATTAAAATTACGATTAAAATACGGAATTAAATTTACGACACATATACGGGAAAATTCACTAATTGCATTTAAAAAAGTTACATAGATAAAAAAAAAAATTACATGCATAATAAAGAGAAAAAACTATCGCCGTGCAATCCTCCGTGCCCACAACTCTTCAATTATATCCTTTTGGAGTTGAATATGAGCATCCACTCGGCGCATGTTGGCAAATTCCTTGAGTCGGCCGGCTTCATCGAGAGGTACCCCCTGTCGTACACTAGGGGTGGCCGTTCCGTGGCTTGGACCGGCTTCATCGTCACTGACCCAACTAGTCAGCTGTACGCCTTCGTCTTCGACGATCATGTTGTGCAGGATAATGCAGACGTACATTATCTCGGAAACGCATCCGACATTCCACAAACGCGTTGGGCCCTTAATTGCCGCCCATCGAGACTGGAGCACACCAAATGCGCGCTCCACGTCCTTGCGCGCCGACTCCTGTCGTTGCGCAAAGTAGGCCTTCTTTTCATCACTTGTTTGTCGGATCGTCTTCACAAAGACCGGCCACCGAGGGTATATCCCATCCGCCAAGTAGTAGCCCATATCATGCCGGTTGCCGTTGGCCACAAAAGAGACGGCTGGACCCACGCCCTGGCACTTCTCGTTGAAGAGGGGAGACGAGTTCAGGAAGTTGAGGTCGTTGTTCGACCCAGCTACCCCAAAATACGCATGCCAGATCCACAGCCGGTAATCAGTTACGGCCTCGAGGATTATCGTGGGGTTCTTTGACTTGTAGCCGGTCGTGTAGGCCCCCTTCCAGGCAGTCGGACAGCTCTTCCACTCCCAATGCATACAGTCTATGCTGCCTAACATCCCCGGGAACCCATGCTTCTCCCCGTGCATCTGCATCAAATTCTGACAATCTTCGGGAGTAGGGCTTCGAAGGTACTGCTCACCGAAAATGCTGATCACGCCCCCACAGAACTCCTTCAGACATTTCAGGGCTGACGACTCACCGATGTGGAGGTACTCATCCCACATGTCTGCCGCGCCTCCGTAGGCCAACTGCCTGACTGCCGCCGTGCACTTTTGGATAGGGGTGTGGCCGGGTCTGCCAGCCGCATCGTGCCTGAAGCGGAAACACAGATATTGACGCTCCAATGCCCCAACGATGCGCATAAACAACTCCCTGCGCATTCTAAAACGCCGCCGGAACATGTTGGCGGGAAACCGCGGGTACTCTGCAAAGTAGTCCTCGTACAGCCGCTGATGTGCAGCTACGTGATCCCGATCAATCACTGCTCGGTGGTGGACAACTCGTGGAGGGCGAGGTATCGCCTGCTGTTCCACCATACGCATGTACCGCTCCATCCCGCGGTTCATGTAGGCCTCCATAGCCTCGTTCATCCTCCGTTCGTACTCTTCAGGATCCACACCACTACCACTACCACTACCACTACCGCTACCACCCGCGTTACTCATCGTTCGATGATGCTCTTGTACAGAAAGTTAGAGAGATAGAAAACTCGTTAAAACAAGTGGTGCAAATGAAAATGAAACGAAAATCGCGTTTATATATGATTTAAAAAAAAAAAAAAAAAAAAAAAAAAACGAAAATCGGCGCTGGCCGATCGGGCCTCCACGATGGCGGCTAGCCGATCCGCTAGCGCTTCGGCCAGCGACGAGCGATCGGCCAGCCCACCCCGATCCGCTCGCCGAAATCGCCCTCGCCGGTTGCAATGGTTCGGCTAGCCGATCGGCTAGCGCGACGCATCGACTAGCCGGTCGCTAGCCGACCATTGCGGATGCTCTAAGCTAAGCATTATTAAATAAAAAACTCCTTATATTCTACTCGTATAAATATTCACATCAAAAATCAAAATAAAACGCATATGCAAACCACCATTTCCCGCAACAATCACTCATTTTGAATCTCTTCCCCGAATCCATGGTTAAGCGCACTGTATCTGATTCTTTCATTCTTTCGAAAAGTTCTCCTCCGCACGACACCAAGCGATCCAAGGTTCAATCTCATATCATTCATTCCTTCCTTTCTTCTCTTTGATGCCAATTTTTGATTCTGCATGCAGTCGGAAGAAGATGCTAAGGGGCCGGCCAAAGGTGAGGATGCTAACGCGCCGCCGGCCAGAGGTGGTTATCCCCTTTTCTTCTTCCTTTCTAGTAGATTACTTTAGAATTCTTTGCATATGTTGGAATTTAGCTCTTTAATGGGGGTTTTGGTGAATTCTTGAATATCAGATGCTGCTAAAGGGAAGTCGAATAGGATACCCAAATTACACATACGGAACGGGCTGGTGCTGCAGCAGCCGGATTCTGGGAATCCATGGGGAAAACTCATATCTCAGTGTTCACAGGTGTGTGTGCGTCTTTACTCTTTATGTTATCTTGAATAGGCTAATAAATTATTCAAATTAATGTGAATCTTGGAATGAGATTCATGAAAATTATGTTGTCAATTTGGACTATCATATTTTCTGAATATTGATTTCATATCTGGTAATGTAAAAATGGATAATGTATTTGCCCGTTTCTATATTTTAGGTCATGGAAAAAACTTTTTTAATCTCAATATGGAATCAGAAACAAGAGAGTATCATGCATTCCATACTAAAAAGTTTAACTTGGACAGGTCCGTTGTTGGAAGTGACGGGTACAAGACAATGTTGCTTGTCTCATCCTGATAAGTGATGTTTAGGGGGAATACTTCAGTGTTGCTAAGCTTTAAATCTAGCACGGCTATCAATGGGGGTTTAGTGACTCTTCATTCACATGCCAGCATCTTGATTACCCTTCTTTATCTTAATTTGTTTCGTGCAATTTTCCTATCCCAGAATTCCCATGTTATTCTGCATCTCCCTACTTTAAGTGTTGGTAAAAGCGAGCGATGTGGCTTGTGGGTCATAGATCCAGCAGTCAGTAAGTCGTTGTGTAGTCTGAAGCACATTGAAACTGAGGTATGTTGTGATTGTCAATGTGGTACTTAGGCAGGGATTCCAACTATCATGTTTACTGATTCTATGCTCATTTCCCAATTCATAGAGAGGGGTTTCGGAAACAGTGCTTGAAATCATTGGGAAAAAAGGATATGTTCAAGTCAATGGAAAGGCTTACGTTGAAAAATCCATCATCTTTATAAATGGAGGTGATGAGATTATCTTTAGCTCAAAAACTAAACAGGCTTATGTATCCTATTGTCTGTGGTGTTCTGATAGTAGTTTCTTCATCATATTGTTTATGGTGGTTGGTAGAAATACATTATTATACCTGTTTATTTCCTTGACATATTACTAGATTTTCCAACTCCTTACCAAAACTGGTGAATTGACAACTAGCGTGCACCCTTCAGTAAGTAGCTTAGAAGCTCATGGTGGATCCAAACAGGGATTGCATATTGAGGCTAGATCAGGTGCCGTTGCCTCAACTCTGGCCCCCCTCTCACATCCTAATGATGAATTGTCTCTTATTCCACCATCATCTCGGAATGGCGAGGAGGTGCAACAAGGGTCTGAAATTCCATCAGTGCCTTCTACTTGCAGAGTGTCAGACAATTGTATCCTTGATACCGGTATGGAAGAGGCTTTTTCCTGTAAAGACGATGTTTCTGCAGCAGTTATTGAGAATACTGGTGCTTCATCTTCTGGTATTGCCAACAATAACCTGTTTTACATTTTTAGCAGGCCCATCAGCTTCTGAGTTTAATAAGAAACACAGAGATCAAATAAAGGGTTCTCCTCCTCCCATTCCACAGTCTTCAGGACGTAAAAAATTTATAGAGGGCTTATGGAAATGTTTAGTAGATGTGACAGATCTGGGTGTTTCATTCGAGAAGTTTCCCTATTATCTAAGGTACTTGCTTATTGTGTACCACTGATAAACTCTCTACCCTTTTTAATAAATAGGGTAGATTATGCATTTTCTATGCTGGCTTCATACTTGAATGCTCATTTTCGTTAACAGTGAGACCACCAAGAATGTCCTTGTAGCTTCGTCATACATACATTTGAAGTGTCCGAACATGGTGGAGCTTATTTCAGAACTCCCTGCGGTGTGCCCAAGAATTTTGTTGTCAGGTCCAGAAGGTAATATTATCTCCATACTCAAATATTTAATTATGTTTTTACTACTTTATTGGCTGATCTTGCATTACATGTTTTCTTCGCAGGTTCAGAAATGTATCAGGATACATTGACTAGGGCACTTGCTAATTTTTTTGGTGTGAGACTCCTTATTGTCAACAAGATTATGTTATCTGGTGTAAGTTTCCACTGTAAATGTTAAGAAACTTAAATAGTGTCTGTTTTCTTTAATCAGTTAGTTTTATTGCTCGTGTGCAACTATATTTTCTGATTTTTTATTTAAATTTTTTTTAGGGGGGATTAACTAAGGAAGTTGAATCCCCAAAAGAAAGTTCAGAGCCTGAGAGAGCTACTGTGTTTGCTAAGCGAACAACTGCTGATGTAGACCTTACGAAACCAGCGTCGAGTGTGGATGCTGCTATAGCCTCTTCTGCGCAGTCTAAGGACGAAGCATCTACTGCTACGTCAAAGAACTGCGCTTTCAGAAAAGGTATACTTAGCTTTTTATGCTTGTTTGTCTAAATTTAGGTTTCAGATTTTTTATGTTAAGTGGTTAAAGCGGAATTTGGCAGGTGATAGAGTAAGGTTTGTTGGCAATTTAGTAGCATTTGGCATTTCTCCCGGTCAATTTCCAATTAGGTAAATCATTTGTTGTTCAAATTTACCGATGATGTTTATCTGATAAATGTTTCTTTCTCATGTACTCTCGATTTAACCTGTCACTTTATTGGATGTTGGTGGCATGAAATTGCACAAGTTGAACATATTACTATTGGCTAAATCTCCTGTTTTTGATGTCACCTTGTGTTTGGATATACATGCTGTTAGATCAGCTAAAAAATTATGAGAATGTGGGGTTGATGAGCTGTACCAATTGCTTGTATGATTGTATCAATGTGTTGTGGGTTGTCCTTATTTGTAAGTCCGATAACATAAGATTTTGTGCAGGAGTCCAAAATATGGTTCCAGCGGCAAGGTGGTTCTTGTATTTGAAGGTAATGGCTATTCTAAAATTGGGGTTAGATTCAATAGAGTAGTTCCCGAAGGTAATGACCTCGGGGGCCTTTGCGAAGGAGATCATGGTTTTTTTTGTTCGGGTAAGAGTTTGCTTAACTTGTTTCTGTTCCCTTGTCTTATTTAACTTCTATACCTAGAAATGTCCAGTTACAATTGTGATTATTTTTCTCCATGTGCAGCTGGCTCACTAAGTCTTGAAAGTTCAAATGACGATGACATTGATGAGCTTGTCATAAATGATCTCTTTGAGGTAAACTTTGTTGCTATGTGAAATTTGAAGTATTTATCACACTAGAATCCATTCTTTTATGTTGCATGAGTGTGGTTTTTAATAGTGATATTTTACATGTAATGATTCTGTAGGTTGCTTCCATGGAAAGTAAAAAGGGTTCGTTAATTTTGTTTTTCAAAGACATCGAGAAATTGATGATTAGGGATTTGACGGCATTTACAGCCTTTAGAATGAAGCTCGAAGCTTTGCCAGAAAATGTTGTTGCCATAGCTTCGCGTACTCAGATGGACACCCCAAAGGAAAAAGTATGTGATGATCTTTAATTTAATATTTCTACATAACAACACACACGCTGATACTTTTGTTTATATAATTTTGTGAGTTATGACACTGTAATTCACGTTTTGGATCCAGCCTCCACCTCTCTTGCTTCTCGCAAAGTTAAACCAAACAGGATTCTTGGACATGCATTCTGTAGGGGTACGAGTTAACTGCAATTATATATTCTGTGTTCTAAATTTGTGTTCAGATTAGTTACATTGATTTTGTCATTGATGTGTATGAAAACAGTCTTGGCATGCATTTCTCCTTTATTGAGATGTTCATTAAGATCGGTTTGAATGGTTATTGGTGTACTTAATCATTTCTAGCATACTTGCAAGTTATGCAGTTGGTTGACATGGTCATGAAAATGACGACATTGGGGCATATACAACTTCTCTTCGTAAGACAGCATTTTATTTTTTTGATAGGATAAGTGTAAATTGCAAGACAAAAACCAAGAGGCCCCAAAAAGTATGAAGCAGCTCAGTCGTCTTTTCCCAAACAAAGTGACAGTACATATTCCTCAGGTAATCATAGTTTTTGGCTTCCATATGATGCTGCTTCGATTATTTGAAGAGAAAGAAGTGCTAATTGCTGTTAAAATGTGACAGGATGAAGAAATGCTGGAGGACTGGAAACAAATGCTAGATCGAGATGCCAAGACAATGAAATCACAGGAAAATATTGCCCTTATACGCTCGGTTAGTCTTGCTGGTCCATCACCCCTTCTGAAGTATCTGTCTCTGGACTTTGTTGCAAATTGCAATATTGATATTTGGACAAACTTCTTGTATCATTTTTTGGCCTAATATTTTGTGTCTCTCTGTCAATATATTTCAGGTTTTAAGTCGGTTTAGATATGTTTGCCCTGATTTGGAAACATTGTGCATTAACGATCAAGCTTTGTCCAGTGAAAGTCAGTCATACAATTTCACTTCATATCTCTAAATTTCACGATCTTCAATTGGATAATCCTTGATACTTGTTCTAATGTTGACAGATGTTGAAAGAGCTATCGGATGGGCTTTGACTCATCGCATCATGTACTACACTCTACCAAAAGTCACAGATACATCAATTGTCATTCAAAGTGCAAGGTAAACAAATATTTGTCGGCTATCATGTTACCACTGATAGGAGCCTGAGAATTGAGTACTTGGTTTCGGATGAGAGTCCCGACACTATTCTTTCTTCACTATATTGCAGTATCAAATATGGGCTCGACATTCTACGCGGCACCGAAGACGGAAACCAGAGTTTAAAAAAATCTCTCAAGGTAAAGTGTGTGGAGTTTCGATCTTTGTGTTTGCTGTAAAATGAACTGTTCCACTGGACTGTTTTACTTAATTTGGTACATGAAAATAACTTTTAAAGTTTTAGGACGTGGCTACTGAGAATGAATTCGAGAAAAGGCTCCTTGCTGAGGTCATTCCACCCGGTGACATTGGTGTTAGTTTCGACCACATTGGAGCATTGGAGAATGTGAAGGAAACTTTGATGGAATTAGTGATGCTACCTCTGCAAAGGCCAGAACTGTTCAACAAAGGACAACTTAGAAAAGTAAATGCTTTTTGTGCTCAAAGCATATCAGAAAATCGAGCATTTCTTTTCATTTGTCATGAATTCAATACCTTCTTGTACGAATTGTGTCGTTTGCAGCCTTGTAAGGGAGTATTGCTCTTCGGGCCTCCTGGCACGGGTAAAACAATGCTTGCAAAAGCTGTTGCAACGGAAGCAGGTGCAAACTTCATCAACATATCTACGTCTAGCATTACCTCAAAGGTGGAGTTTTTGCTAGCCTTGAACATTTCTTTGTCATTCTCATCTGTTTATCCCTATCTGTGGTTAATTGTAATTATTTTGCACTCAGTGGTTTGGTGAAGGGGAGAAATACGTGAAAGCAGTCTTCACTTTGGCCAGCAAAATATCGCCCAGTGTTATATTTATTGATGAGGTCAGTCTAATCATCTATTAGTTTTTGTTGTTGTGATATCATTTATTATGGTCTTCTCGATAAAGATTGTTATATATGTCGCCACAGGTTGACAGTATGTTAAGGAAACGGGAAAGCCGAGGAGAACATGAGGCGATGCGTAAAATCAAAAATGAATTTATGGTTAACTGGGACGGCTTGCGTACAAAGGATAAGGAACGAGTGCTAGTACTTGCTGCAACAAACAGGCCTTTTGATCTCGATGAGGCAGTAATAAGGAGGCTTCCCAGAAGGTGTTATCATTGCCCTTTCGAACAGATTTTTCAATTATGTAAACAAGAAGCATTCCTCGTCAGTTCTCTTGATCTATTTATAATTCGACCAGGTTGATGGTCAGTCTGCCCGATGCTCAAAATAGGGACAAAATCTTAAAGGTGATATTAGCCACAGAAGAGCTAGGTCCAGATGTGAATCTCAAAGCAGTAGCTCAAATGACCGAGGGGTATTCGGGAAGTGATCTAAAGGTTTGATCGTGTTTTCTCATATTCTGCATGAGCTCTAAATAGTTGGTTTTAGCTTGTAATCTCGTCTGATCCATTCCTTCTTTGCGAAACATGTCTGTTTCTTAGAATCTTTGTGTGGTGGCTTCATATTACCCGATAAGACAACTTTTGGAGGAGGAGAAGCAGGTACATTCACATGATTGAAGCTTTCTTCCCATCTTATGTCATATTGGTTTCCACTTACAATAGAATACTGTGCAATAATATAGGAAAAAGCTTTGGCACTGGCCGAGAACAGACCATTGCCTTCATTGCACAGTTCAGACGTTCGAAGGCTGACTATGGATGACTTCAAAAAAGCACATGCACAGGTGTGTTTCTTTACTTGTTACTTGCCCTATATATCTGTTTTCCTTAACATTTTCTTTGTGGAAGTATGGAAAGATACATAATCTTGTTTTCTTGCCTTCAAGTATGGAAATGGAAATGTGTCACTTACTTTTCATTGCTTTAAAATAAGAATGACATTTGTGAGTTGGATGGAAATGTAGGTATGTTCTAGTGTTTCATCGGAATCACAAAACATGACCCAGCTTCAACAGTGGAACGAACTATACGGGGAAGGTGGAACGAGAAAGAAGACACAACTTAGCTACTTCTTGTAGGGGAAGAAACAACATTTGTATATAATATCTAGGTAGATTTGGTTTTTTCTCCATCCCTAACCTAATCATTGGTAATTTTGTCACACCACTAGATAAGAAGAGTAATTCTACTGATTTTTCCTTCATCTTTACCTGTATAGTCTTGTTTGATTCAATAAATTCCAAATTTACTTCTCTTCATATGATCATAAAAGTATGGATGAATTGTGATCATGGTTAAAGAGAGCGATTGGTGTTATGATTGAATAAATAAACATAACTCTTGCACCTTTTGGTTTGTTTCCTTTTTCATTCCATTTTCAGCTTGATTTTATCTACTGAAATCAGAAGTCAATAAGAAAAAGCAAAACCCAAAATCAGAAGGCAATCGATTAGGTGTTAGGTTCCCAAAAACAAAAACATTTATTTTAGATATTTAACTATTCTCTTTAACAATCAAGGAGTATATTTTTGGTTAAATGAATCAAAACATCTAAATCGTGGAGTAGTATGTTATAACCAGATACAACCATTTAACTTCTACACATGTCTACGTATTTTGATATCTATGCCCATAGAGAAATTCAAAACAGAAAGGGAATAACAAGTGATATGCAGAAGAAAAAACAAAACTGAAAACATCATTCTCAGCCCATGAAAATACCAAATAAGAACATCATAACCCAAAAGTGTAAAATTAACTCAAACCCATTAACAAATTTATAAGCAAACAAACTTAATTAGTGAGTTTGTCTTGTCTTATTGCGTCAGAATTTCATGCGTGGTTTGATCGAGTACAAGTTTTTTGTTTCCAGAACTTGCTCGTGATCTTACTGAATCTACACAAGATCATCTTTGTTAGCCAAGATGAACAATTTCTCATAAAATTCCCTAAATGGCCATTTGAGCCTTATAAGCCTCCTGTTTCTGTTGATGAGCCCTTGCTTCATTGTAATGAACATTGAAGAAAATTAATTATTTGTGAGGTATAGGGGAGGAATTTGAGGAAAAAGAATTATGTTTAAGAAAATGAAAATGGTGTTGATAAATTGAGAAAATGAGAAAATAAAAAAGAAAAGAAAATTTTTAAGAAAGAAAGAGAAGATAAAAGAAAGGTGTTGTAAGAAAATATGTCAAAATTGCGTTTCGTTTCTAAATAGAGATCTTGAAGAAAAAGATTTGTATAGAACAACCAACCTCAAGGGTTTATATTAGTACCTGACCAAAGAATAAAAGCATGCAATTGGTCAAGCTCGAGTCTCAATATGGATTGAAACATCCGTCACTACAATGACGCTTAAAATTTGACAATGTGAAATAAATAACTCAGCAAGCTCGGCACCTAAAAGAGCATTTTTAACAGAATAGAACAATCGGTGTGAGTCCAGTGAGAGCATGAATCACACCCAATCCAGCGACATGTGTTAACCTCAAGATCAAGAGTGTTGCAAATCACACACATGAAACCATTTCTTATCGAGCATAACTCACAGGCACAGTCCTCTGCTGGTAAGGTGCTTCCGCATGCTATGTTTCTGCAGAGAAGCTTAAAAATGCTTGAATTCCAGTCTTCATCGCTGAACCCTGTGTGCCAAAATCAGTGTTTTCTCTGTCAAATCACCCCTACTCTGGAAAAATAGGAACTCTTCTTTCGGTTACATACTACCTAAACCTTCAAGAGAGGCCTGAACCTCATTTTAAAATTTCTGGAAGGTTTTGCATCTTCTCTGCTATAATTTCCACTTTTTTGTCTAGCTACATCAATAAGAGACAACTTATGGATGAGTATCGGGAAAAAATTTAAAATTTTAAAATTAATCTTTACATTTTCTAAATTTGTCATAGTCTTGCTTAATTATATTATTAGTAGGCCAGACTAATTATTAACGTGGACCAAGGTTTTTATACTCCCTCCATTTCTCATTAATTCTCTGTATTTTGCTATTTTTATCCGTCCATCATTAATTGTCCACTTTCACTTTTTACCATAATTAGTAAGTAGGTCACATATTCCACTAACTCACTTACATTTTATTATAAAATTAATTAATATATAAAAGTGTTTCATCACTTTTTAATTCACCTTTCTTTATAATTGTTGGGGGGTGGAGGGATAATAGGCCATGACTAATTTTAGTAGAATTGGATTATTTTTTTGGGTAACGCTACAAGAGAATATGGTTTTTATTTGGAAGGCGGCATGGCCCAATTTGCTGTATTATTGGGTTGGGCCGGCTGGGCTATGTGATCAGATTGTTGATATCGTATATCACTATCATCATGGCGGCATCGTAACGTTCATGGCCTGTATGTTTTAGCTTTGCCTTATAAAAATACTGGAGTAGTATGCAAATATGTTCCCTGTATCCTTTGAGATAAGATCAAATAAAATAAGATAAGGTGTAGTCTTTAATAATAGTGTTCAAATGGACGTAATCAAATGCAAATTCTAAATATTGTACAAATTCCAAATTATGATTGGACCGTTAGAAAATATCAATGGATGATTAAATAACAACAAAAAAATGTCAACACAATGTAAACTGTTGACGTTGTGTTTACAATGTATTGACATTTTCTAACGGTCTAAATAATAATTTGGAGTTTGTACAATGTTTAGAGTTCGCATTTTATCACTGTCCAAATATGTTATATGTGGTGGTCACTTTTATCGTGGTTAATTCCTATAATTTGGAAAATCTTTACAGTTTCATGCTGTAGATAGATCCTATTAATTAATAGGAAGCTTATAAAAATAAATTAAGTAAATATATAAATATAGCACCTCGACATACAAAACCAAAATTCCAACAACAGGATGTATGAGTTGACCAAGTGATAGAGTATTTAATGTGAATTTTAAATTTCTAGTCATTTAAAAAACAAAATGAAAAATCTATAACAACAAAAAAAGATAGATACACATACATCACATACATATCACTACAATAAACAAAAACATAATTTCCTAACAAGAAAAGATAGATAAACAAACATAATCTTGTTAGATTCTTAGATAATTAGTATCGTGTGTGTGTGTGTGTGTGGCGATGCATGCTCGGAGATATAAATACGGATAAAACAATACTCTTCTCTTTCTTTCGTGTCTCCCCACCTTATTTGTTGGAATGAAGAAATCAATTAAGAGAAAATTAAGGAACCAAGACGGTCAACTCAAGAAGCTTTGAAGATATTCTTGCAAATTGAATATCGGAGATCCCACTGCTCAATTTGAGGGGGAGTGTTAGAAAAAGGAAAAGATATTAGCTTGGAGATCAAGAAAGCTTGGAGGACAAGAAATAATTAGCTTAGAGGCTAAGAAATACATTAGCTTGGTGCCCAAGAATACTTGGAGCACAAGTTTTGTAATACCCTATATAAGGGTGTAATATTATTGAAGAAACAAATCAAGCCATCTATCAAAATGTAGTCTTCAAAGTTCTTCGATATTTTTTAATTTTAGTATTTACATTTCCGCATTTCAATTCTATTATTCAACATGGTATCAGAGCAGCTAACGATCCTTCATTAGTTTGTTCAAAACCAAAAAAAAGGGTTCCTTTAATCGGAGTTCTTAAACCCAAAAATCACAAACAGTTGCACCAAATATCAATTGACTATTCTGCTTGTGGAAGAATCTCTTTCACATTCCCACAATTCACAAAGTTCTCCCCACCATAATCGAGAGAAAGAGGGAAACAATTCCAAGTTCCTATAATGTTTTGGAAGAAACAGGATTGCCAAGACGAAGAACGTCGGGCAGTGGCTGCCCGAACTGATCCGGACAGCAGCAACGGGGCGACCTCGGTAAGCTCCAGCAGCGGCCAGACGCCCTCGCTACTCCAGCGCTGGCAACTCCGGTCGATCGTGACTCCAGCAGCGGCTGCTCTGGCCGACAGCGAACAGTAGCAGGGAAACTTGCAGACCGCAAGCAACGGCGACCCCAGCAGCAGAAATGTGATGATTGGACGTCAGTGGGAGCGCCGATAAGGAGATGGCAACGAGCCCTAGATCCGGAGAAAAAAAATCTGAATTCAAGGAACGTCCGTCCGAGGGGGAGAATAAGGTTTCCGACCAGACGATTCCCCTTCAAATTAGATGAATATGCCAGTGGTGGAACAACCACCGAAAAGGAACGAGCAGACCGTATGGAAAGGCAAACGCCGATGGGAGGAGACCGTGGAGGCCGTGGACGTGAAAACATTGCTAAGAGAAGAGGCGATTGTGTTGCAGCACCAACGGATCAACCTGTTTAATGAACCATCCGGCTGAGGGGGAGAGTAGTACCACAGTCGGATAGTTCCACCCACAGTACCGAGAAACCAGAAAGAGGCGGCTCATCAGAATGAGGAGTCGCCATGCCCGGAAAGAAGGCTGACTGCAGCCGAAGAGAAAATAACAACAGTCAAGATAAGAAGGAGTTCACGGTTTGTCCGGCCGAGGGGCAGAGGAAGAATGCGACTGAACAACCGAACAACTCCTCTCCAAATCTATGGTGGCCATGAAGGCCAAAGAAGACCGATTTGATATCATCGGAATGGCCTGAGAGAAGGCTATCAGACCGAAGGAAAAGACGACGAGTTATCTGGATGAGAAGACGAGATATTGACCAATCGGATGACTCGTCTTCAAAACAGAGCCACTAGTAGAGAGCATACCGCTGGAAAAGAACTGAATCCCAGACACAACCGCATGAAAGATTGGTAGCAAGATAACCCAGAAAGGTAAAGCAGTCGAAGAATTATCCGGCAGAGGGGGAGAAACAATACCCTGCCGGAAGAGATGGAGTCGCCAAGAGGGCGAGAAGTAATAGGTGAATACTGGTGAAGTTTCATCAAGTAATCAGTGTTGAAGTCAGAAGGTCCTCGAGAAAGAGTGATGATCATCCACTAGGAGAAAGAGAGAGAGAGAACCTGCCACATTGTCGGAGGTGGCATGGCTGTCACCGAGAAAAGACCAATAAGGAGAAAGGAGACTGATGGTTTCACGTCTTCATTTTTTAGAAAAGTAAATTTGGGCCTGGTGATTATTTGGCTCAAGAAAGAAAAAAAAATGAAATGAAAATAATGGGCTCATAGTTTGAGCTGGAATGGACTGAGAATGGTCTTAAGATGGCTCCTGGATACGAGCAAAAACTGTTTAGATTAGCTCCTCGACATGAGTCAAAACTGTCAGAATTAGCTCCCAGACATGAGTCAAAACTGTCTAAATGAGCTCCTCGACAAGAGTAAAAACTGTCAAAGATGGCTCCTCGATACGAGTTAAAACTATCTAAAATGGCTCCTTGATATGAGTTAAAACTATTAAGATAGCTCCTAAATTGAGTAAAAACTGTTTAGAGAAGCTCCTTGACACGAGTTAAAACTGCCAACAAAAAATTAAAGAGCTCCTTGACACGAGTTAAAACCATCAACAGAAAATTGAAGAATTCCTTGAAACGAGTCTAAACTTTCAATGAAGAAAAATAAAGAAGCTCCTTGAAAAGAGCCTAAACTTTCAATGAAGAAAAATGAAGCAGCTCCTCAAACTTGAAATTGAAGATTGTGCAAGTTAAGTATCGAAAGATTCGATTCTCAACTTGAGGGGGAGTGTTGGAATGAAGAAATCAATTAAGAGAAAATTAAGGAACCAAGACAATCAACTCAAGAAGCTTTGAAGATGTTATTTGCAAATTGAGTATCGGAGATCCCACTACTCAATTTGAGGGGGAGTGTTAGAAAAAGGAAAAGATATTAGCTTGGAAATCAAGAAAGCTTGGAGGACAAGAAACAATTAGCTTAGAGGCTAAGAAATACATTAGCTTGGTGCCCAAAAATACTTGGAGCACAAGTTTTGTAATACCCTATATAAGGGTGTAATATTATTGAAGAAACAAATCAAGCCATCTATCAAAATGTAGTCTTCAAAGTTCTTCGATATTTTTTAATTTTCGTATTTACATTTCCGCATTTCAATTCTATTATTCGACATTATTGTTGATTGTGGCATGATATTACAAAAAAGGTTGTAACATACTCGCCAATCTTAGTATGGGTATTCATGTAACATAAACATAATTGTATAGTAGTAGTAGAGTGTTATAAACGCTTTTTTTTCTTCCATATGCATTTTGAATCTTACCTACGTGAATGAATTAAATCATGCGTATATCGAAACAATACCTAAAACAAACAAGCATTGACATATTCACGACCATGAATGATTAGATATCCTTGTTGCATGTTTGGTAGGAGTGATAACTCATCTTTGTTCATGGATTTCCATTCCTACCAAACATGGCCTTGGGATATAAATAAACTAAACAAGAATAGGGATATGATTTACCAGTCAATTCCTAGAACAAACAAGAAACGAATTTTAAAAAATGGATACTAGTAATTCAAATCACAAATTTTGGGCAAATTGTAAACAAGTCTTCCACATCTTTCGTTGTTAAATCCCTAAAGCCTATGATTTAGGATTTTTCGGAAGATTGATTTGAATGTAAAGAGAAATGAAAAAAAATAAATTTGTAAACGATATACACCAGAAGCCTCAATTAATTACACATCAATTAACAACAAAATACTTACTTACACCGTAATACAACCCTAATTAAATTTGTTCCCCCAAATAAGAAACATTGCTATTTGAAATGAAGAAATTACACAACAGATATATTATAAACTCAGGCAAAACACAACTCCCGATCAACTCGGAAACACCACAATTGCACCACCACCCTGTCACGACCGCCCTTTAGGGTTAATAAATACGAGTGGTCGCGACTTAAAGAAATTTAAAACAGACAAGAATAAGACTAGGGTTTTCATTAAAAGTTTCACTGATAATAAGTATTCAAAAAGAAACGACAAGAGTTTGACATTATCCAAAAATAAGTCTTAAATTCTCAAAGATAAACGGGTTCAAAGTTAAACGAGAAATGAGTAAAAGTAAATTCCAGCGGAAGCGTTCAAGAGGAGTGGCGTCGTGTATGAAGACACTACGTCACCCAAAGTTTAACGATAAGCAATTAAGATTCAAATTTTATTTGTGCTCAACACCAGCAAGTACTCGTCGCCGCTCAACCTGCACATAAGGAAAACACATGCAGAGCTAAGTACTATAAAAATACTCAGTGGACTACGCCGAAAACAAGTTATAAAAATAATATTTATCATGCCAATAAGTAACCGTCGGGGTTTTAATTTTAAGAAGGCCCGAGGCACTAAAAATCATTCTCCCCCTTTCTGGATTTGGTTCCAAATTTCTGTCAGAAAAATGGTTCCGATTGAAAACGTGAGTTTACCTTATGAAGAAAAACAGGGGAGGAACATGGAAGGATATTTACCGTGGTGAAACTTAGATTTGGTGAGGAAAGAAGATGAACTCCTCCCTACTGCTCCCTCCGCCGTTCTGGTGATTCAAAGGTGAGAAAAGAGTGGCTGCGAATTTGTGTGAGAATGAGAGATTAGGGTATGGGGTTTATATAACCGTGTATTGAGAATAATTTGGTGATTGATTTCAATTGATTGTGGTCTGAATTTTTGGAAAGATTTCCTTGCAAGCACTTCTGGGTTCGAAAATTAGGGTTCAAAAAGTGTGGCGTTACAACCCCAATCCTCAACTTATTCTTATAGCTGCCTTTCATGTCGAAGAGACTGCCTTTCATGTGGAGTTTGTGTTTCATATCGTCGATTGTGATGTCTTGGATAAACATCTTGCTTTCGTAGAGGTGTGGAGAAATTGTGAGACGGTGAGGGAGATGTGATTTTATAGATGTAATAAACTAAGGAGTATGTTTTAAATTACCGTTGCGCTCATATGGAAAGAATTGTGATATGGTAAGTTTTTTCCGTTGCATGTGGAAACAATTTGTGATTTTATATATGGTAATGTTCCTAGTGGAGATATGAGAAAAGGTTTTACTTTAATTCTACTACGCTCTTTCCTTAAATATGTCATATTTTTTGGTAATTAGGAGCATCAGAAGCGCGGGATCTACTTGGTGGGAATGAGGAGCAATTGCATCATTTCAATATATTTCACTTGTACTATTAAAAATTCTTTATTTTTTATTTTTGTCCTGCCAAATTCAATTCCTGGCTTTGTGTGAGGAGATAATTTATTATATATTTCATATATAGTTTCCGTGCGAAAATAGGATTTAACTGGATTATTTTGCAACATATGATTATAAGGTAATCGGGAATATTAGTTAAAACGGCATAAAAAATTATGAAATTAGTTAATTTTTTTTATCAAATTATGTGATTTTAAAAAAATACTAATTAATTATTTAACTTTGACATTTTTCTTAATTATCCAATTAATTTAGATTTGGGATAACTTGTGTATGATTTGAAAGTCATAATATTTTAGTCTAACTTATAATCCCTGTGTCCAAACTGCTTAAGACATTTCTTTTGGACACTAGATTTAAGAAATTTATATTTACATATTAAGTGGAGAGAGAATAAAATATGAAAGAAAATAAATACTGCAAGAGAAAGTAGAGTAGGACAAACAATAGAATTTTTGGCTAAAAATAAAAAAATATAAGTAACTTGGGATGACCCGAAATTGAATTTGAGGCAAGTAGTTTGAGTTTTCATGCTAAATTTAATGACTTTTGTGATTGATATACAAATTTGAAAAAAAATCATAGATTTGGACTTTTGAATCCTCCAAATATAAATTAATTGGATAATTGAGAAAACTGTCATAGTTGTGTTATATAGTTAGAATCATGCAATATATAATTTCTCCCATATCAGTATTTGCATGATTTAAATTAATGAACTCATAGTAATAATTAACTCGACCTGCTCTTAGGTAATTTATGTCATAGTAATAAATCAGTATCAAATTTCTTTCATTGAAAAATTTCTTGACTGCGGTAGTGTGGTAGTATTGGTAAAGTTGAATCTCATATTCTGAATTCTGATAGCTCGAATAATTTATGTTTTAGGGATTTAAAGGCTTCAACCCATCCTCCCCGCCCTCCAAACACCACAGCACCACCACAATTTGCTCTGCTGGATTAGGGTTTCTACTTTTCACGCGGCAAGAAAAAGTGAAAAATTTCAATCAACACTCTAATTTACTTCTTTCGGAATTACAACAACACACAGGTAAAATCTGGATCTTTTCTTCACTTTGCTTTTGTATTGATTCATTTTCTGTTAGCTCATTGAATTGGTTATCGCTTTGGAGATTTCATTTCTTCACTTTTTATTACCTTTCATATCGCTTCTGTTACCCTCGAGTAGCTGTGAAAGGTTTTATATCTAAGTTAATAAGTTATTAATAGATGTTTTGGAAATTTAAAATTGTTAAGTTCAGAGCTCGAAGAGATTTGCTAAAATTTCTGTTACGAAGAAAAATGACTTAGATCTAACCGTCTCTTGAATTTCTCCTTTTTTTATTTTTTATTTTTTTTATTTTTGGTGTTTTACCCTGGAGATATGCTACATATTTATGTAATGATGAGTGATGATGTTATATGTAAATGTAACACCCCGAATTTCCGAACCCTAATTTTAGAGCCCTAGAATTTATTATTGATGACGTGGAAGATGTGAATTATTTGATAAGTGAATTTATTGCATGAGTTTCTTTGACCGGGAAGTTTGAAAAGTCAAATTTGTTGACTATGTGATGTGGCATGTGATTTATTAAATTATGAGATGAATTAATTGTTTAAGTGTGAGTGAGAATATTAGAGAAAATTTCCATAAATACTAGCCACTCAATTCTTGAGATTTTCGACCCCCTTGACTTTTGAAGAAGAAATTCTATTTTTCCGGATTTAATTTAATTCTTGGGATATTTATCCAAATTAAATCCAAGACCCAATTATTCCTTATTTTAATGGGAAAATCGACACCCCCTTATTTGATAGTGATTTTCGAAAATCACCATGTTGGGAAGGAAATAATTTTTGCTTATTTTATTGATTCCTTATTTGATTTCCTTCCATACCTAGAATTTAAATATTCTACCAAATCTTTCCATACCTCAAGAGATCTTGCCATATCCTATTTTAGTTAATATTAAAAAAAAAAATCTATTTCCTTATTGAAAGGCCAACTACACGTTTTTTTTCCAATCTCAAGTTGGGAGATTTTTATTTTATTTGTTTTGCTCCGTGATATTTTATTCTACTCCGGAAAAATACCAAAACAAAATCTTGGCTAATTAAATAGCCTAGAATTCGAAATTTCCATGCTTGATACCCTAGTCTATTTTTGTTAATTCTTCTTCCCTACTCCATAATATTGTTTTATTTAATTGTGGAGAATAGAATCTTACCAAATATTCTAAAGATCTTATTGGACTCTATAAATAAGAACCAAAACCCCTAACCCTAGCCTCATTATTTTCACCCCCTCCCCCTCTCAACCCTCTCTCTCAATTTTCTTCTACTTTACTCCATTAATCTTGCATCCTTTGAGAAGAAATTGAAGTTTGATCCAAGAATTCTTGAAGAACCAAGTCTTTACTTACTTTCTACCGATTGTCTTTCTCAAAAAGGTATTCTTATGACTATCTTCTTCATTCTACTTGAATCCTCTTCTTTCTAACCGATTAATCGGCCTTCTTGAACCCTCATGCATCTTGGTTGAGTGAAAGTGGGATATAAAGGGATGTGGGAATATGTTTCATGTGTGTGTGTGTGTGTGTGGTGTGTGAGTGTGTGTGTGTCATGTGTGTGTTGTGTTTGTGTAGAGTGTGTTTGATGGCTAAATATTATGGTACGATAGACATTATTTTTATTGATTAGTAATGATAAGATAAATCGTTGGGAAGAGGGAAAAACATCGAGACATGCATAAGTAAGAGTAGTGTTGAACCTAATTTGAGATATGTGTGCCTATGTGATTAAAAAGGTGAAACCTCAGTTGCGAAGCCGGATAACAAAGGAAAGAACATACTTGAAACCTAAGCAGTCGAGGTGGGCTTTATTCTTAAACTCTTTTACTTCTTGCAAAATATTGATTGGTGTTATAAGGGTGGTTTAACTGTTATGCCATACCTATGTTTGTTTTATTGTGATATTGTGCGCCTGAAGCCTAGTTTGTGAGTTCGCTCCATTGGGCTAAGGCTGTGGATATGTTATACGAATTCGGGTCTGAGTACGGGCCGCAAACCCTACCAGGCTGTGTACACGAGGGGATCGTGAGCCGTCCTTGCTAGTCGGCCGGTCTCGTGGGCGAAAAGTGTGGCCACACTTTCGTCGCACCATGGATATGATTGAGATTGTGAAATTTGATGAGAAAATGAGAGATATTTGATTGGCCAATCTATGAAAATATTTTGTGATACTCGATGATATTTTTGTTTTGATAAAATGTAAAACTCGAGTACACTTGGTAAGGGTGGCATAACTTATAAAATGTTTTGGCAACGAGCTCACTGAGTATTTCAAAATACTCAGCCCTGCATGTGTTTTTCTTATGTGCAGGTTGAATGGCGACGAGCGGTGGCGGGTGTTGACCTCATTAATTAATTAAGACGGTTGTTCTGAACACTGAGTGTAGTCGTGTCTCCATACATGGCTCCACTACTCTTGGTCTTTTCCGTTGAATTCTTGACACATTCTAGTACTCTTTGATTACTTTGAGTTTGCCCCTTTTGAGTTAGAAGTTTGAGACTTATTGTGGTTCTGTTGACTCATGTTGAACCCCTTCTGATTTCGATCACGTTTTATGATATTTATCCTTCATTTATTCCTCTTGACTAAATCGTTGACTTAGGGCTTGTTAGTTCGTTTAATGCCTTAGTCGAACCTCTTTTATTGAAACCCTAGGCTTTATTCTCAGTGCTTTGAAGTCCGATTTGGTAGCAGCCCCCGTATTTATTGTACCCTAGAATTCTGGGCTGTTACATTATACGTATTCATGCTTTTGGATAAAATGTCTATGTTATTCATTGTTTAGGAATGGAGAAAATGTCTTTTGTTATGCATAGTATAGTAGGAAAGAATGTCAAAATAAATGACACCTAAATAGATGAGTTTGACGAATCTGTTTTGGACTACACTAATTCAAATTGTGCGGTCAAACCTGTAATCCATAAGATGGAGACAAGTACTTCAATTGGAATCCCAAATAAAAAAAAAACTACAAGACTGCAGTCTATAAAAGTTGACCATGTAATATAGGTAGAATTGGGCACAAATCTGGGTCAATCATGGAGTTCATGTTTCAAGGTTTAATTTTGGAAATATGGGCCCGCACTGTTGACGTATGGAATGTGCCTAATTCATTTCTTTGGATTGAGGTAGTATTTGATTCCTGCATCGGAAGTTGGATCCAGATATGAAGGTAAAATACCATATGTACCCCTGCAAACTCCTAATATACCATTTTGCGAGGGCATTTTGGAAAGTTTGACCAACAAACTCCTAAATTATTTTCCAATAAAAAATGAAAGTAGTGGGTCCCATAATTATATCTTGAAACATGAACACACAAATTAAGGAGCAAAAATCTGGAGTAAACAGTGAAACCCGATGACTCAGATTCATATCTGCCCAATCCATACCAATGAACATGAACGAGCCTAGGGGTACAAAAATCTCACTGAACATCTTAAGGAAACAGAACTATTTTAAGAGGAATGTCTCTTTTTCTCTTACTTTCATACACAGTTATTGGTATTTGGTGGTAACATGCAGTTCAGATGATACAAGAGAGGAGCTTAAATTTAAAACATATTTTCAAATTTCTTTCCCTAATACCACACCATATAGTTGTATCTGTGAAGCAAGTGATCTTATAGCTAGGCTGGTGGCTGTTGCATTTAATTGTTTTAAATTTGCTGGGAAACGTGTGCATGCTTGCTGCTGGTTTCTTCAATATCTTCTTGCCCTACGTGCATCCAAATCTTATTTTTCAAATTTGTGGTCATAAAGCTCAGGTGTGTTGTACCACTGAAATCCACTGATGATGTATATACAAGTTTGTACAAGCTTTGCTCGAAATAGTGACAAGTGTTGCTTCTTTTTCAGTCGTTAAAATATGGATGTAACAATTTTATTTCACTTTTTCTTTCAGTTTCACCAGATTGCTCTAACTTCCATAACATCTGTTTGAACATTGAAATTTACCCAGTCATCTCAGATTGTGCTCCAATTTTATCCTCCAGAAGTGCAGATCATTAGTGGCATATTCAAATGGGGACATCCTCTGGGCCTCATATCATTGACCAATCATCAATGTTGCCTCCTCGACAACAGCCACGGTCTGTAGGAGGTGGGCTTCAGACATCCCTCTCGTTGGTCTCTTCAGATGCCTGTGGATCGCCAAATTTTCATGAGCGCGGCTCAAATTCTAATTCAGGTCCGCGAGTCACCATCTGATAGTGCTAGTTCCCGGGAAACGTGGCCCACTGCCGATGTTTTGTTAGCCAAGAGACTGGAGAAGGAAAAACAAAGAGGGAATGGTTTCGCAGTGCAGTCTGTCATGCAGCATGTCGCCAGTTCATTGTAATGTTACAATGTCTAAGTGTCTCAGTGCATGTCATGGAGATATAGTTCAAAGCTCTGCGCTACTAATCTGTTTGTGCACTCAATGGTGTTGACTATGGAAGATTCAAAGTCATGAACTATCTATTTTTATACTTAATTTAATACCCCTAACTGACTCTCCGCCTCCTTTCTCAATCTGACTCTCCAAACTCCATTCTCAATCTCTCCGCCTCCGTTCTCGATTCCGGTCTCCACTCTAAGTCTCTAACCCTAAAGGTTAAATCTCACAAACTCTAAGGCCATGCTTGGTATGATGGAATGGAATGAGGAGTGAATGGAATGGAGATGGGAATGGAATGAAGGTGGGAATGGAATGACAATTTCATTCCATTCTTGTGCTTGGTGAATGTAAGGTTTACAAATGGAATGGAATTGTTATTCCTTGATTGATTTCATTCCTATGCTTGGTAACTACAAAATAATATATGAATGGATTGGAATGAAATATGAATAATTAATATGTTGATTCTATAAAAAAAATATTTATTCAAAAATATTTTTGTCAATATTTTGGATCATATAAATTTATACGATACACGTAAATGAGTGTGTGCATATGTGGTGTATGCATGTGTTGATGTGTGTGTGTATATGTGGTGGTGTGTGAGTTGTTTGTGTGTGTGTTTTGCCATGTGCGTGTTGTGTGTGAGTTGCTGCGTGTGTGTGTGTTGTTGTGTGTGAGTTGCTGTGTGTGTGTGTGTGTGTGTTGTGTGTGCTGTGTGATTTGCTGTGTGTGTGTGTTTTGCTGTGTGTGTGTGTTTGTGTGTGTTTTGCTGTGTGTGTGTGTTTGTGTGTGTTTTGCTGTGTTTTGTGTGTGTGTGTGTGAGTTGTTGTGTGTGTGTGTGTTTGTGTGAGTTGGTGTGTGTGTGTGTTTTTTTCAATTATTAAAAATTTTAAAATTTTAATTTATGCTAAAATTGAGATGATATTAAATTTAAATATAATATTAAATAATATTTATTTAATTTTGTTAAATTTTAAAATAAGAAGAAAGGAAAATGAAATGGAATGGAATGACCATTCCTTAGCTAAATGGATGGAATGGGTATTCCCATGTGGAATGGAATGGTGATTCCTAAGGAAAAAATTTACCAAGCAAAGGAATGGAATGGAGGTAGGAATGTCATTCCATTCCCCCATTCCATTCCATCATACCAAGCATGGCCTAAGCCTCCAACCCGGCGCCTATCTCTGTTCCAGCTCATCGCTTCCAGCCGTGCTCCAGCCATCCATGCCGCCTTCGACCGTGCTCCAGCCATCCACGCCGTCTTCAGAAGAAGGTAAAAACTCAAACTCATCTATTTTCTTCACTAACTCTCAAATTAGCGTTCAAAATTAAAATACTTCTAAAGTTATTGTGTTTAGGCATTAATGTATTCTTTAGATGATGAGTATTTGGATTTGTTCTTTTAGGAACTAGAAATAATTAAAGAATCCACAAACATGATAAGACACATAAATTTTGATATTTAAAAATGATTATGGCCCTAATCAATCCAGATCTGCTACCCCAGATTCAAATATTTCAATTCTAATTTTCTCAACCTCTCTACTTTTCATTAGCATTTTCTTAGACAATCATATATTCTCTGCTTCATTATTAATAACTTATGGTACTATTATTTTGTATTTCAGATTTTACAAAGTTGATTCAAAGCTTATGACTATGGGCAAGAGATATGACCAAAGCTCATCCCTTGGAAGTATTGAAGACTTGGGAATAGATTTACATTGTTATAATTTGTTGTAAATTAATTAGATATCATGAAACACTTTTTTTAATGTTTTGGCCTAAATATTTATTTTTGTTGGTTGATATGGTTGATGGATGTTATGATTTTATGATATTTTGTGTTATTTTTTGGTTTTAAGTTTTTAGGCTTTTTAAAATCACACATAATTTTGGTTTTTTGGTTTAGTTCGATTTTTTAAGTTCGGTTTTTGATTTTTCAGTTTCGGTTCGATTTTTATTTGAGCATAAATTCAGTTTTTCGATTTCGGTTCGATTTGGTCAAAAAATTGAACCGAAACCCGAATGCTCACCCCTACCTGCAATAGCGCCCAAATTTTTGCTTCAAAATTCGCCCTAACTTATTTCACCAACATTATCATTATTTTTTAAAAAATTTTGTGTTATCAAATAAAGTAAAATAACAAAATGTTAATATGCCTTGAATCTATATTGTTACCCGAAGCTATGTTATGTTTCTGTTTTTGGTCCTAATTGTTATATTGGCCTAGCCTGTCTCGTGTGTCTATTTATATACAAGCAAGGCACATAACTCTGTAATCTGAATACAATCTGCCCTCCTTTCCTTTCTATGGACGTAGCCAACACAACGTTGGTGAACCATGTAAATCCGTGTCTCTTTACGTTTTTTGTTTGTCTCGATTACGCAATTGCTCTATTCTGTCACAACACAAAGTAACAAAGATTTAGAACACGATATTTAAATTTTCGTGATATTAAAATGCTGAAAAACCTGATACAAACTAATATAAAAGGTACAAACAATCTTCAACAGTTACTTGACCAAAATTTCTTCGATCATACTGCGCTGGAGTTGAGCATGAATTTCTTCCTCAAGCATTGTAGTCTGTTCATGAAGAACCTAATTGGAGTAGTAGTCCCCGATTTTGGGGCTTGCGGGCTACACCGGAGCTAGGTCTAGTGTCATCCTCGCCCCAATTGGTGACTCATTCACCTTTATCCTTGACTATCATGTTAGGAATGATGATGCATGCATACACGATATTAGTGATACAAGATTTGTAGAAGAAACGCGCTAGGCCTTTCACCATTGCCTAATGCGATTGTAGTACACCAGATGCCTGCTCGACATCCTTCCGTGCAGCTCTGCCTTTGAGCAAATAAATCTCTCTTCCCATCCATTGGACAAGTTATCGACTTCAAAAATACTGGCCACCTCGGGTATATGGCATCAGCCAAATAGGGTCCATATGATACTATTGGTCGTTGGCAATGAATTCGATGGTCGAGCATCTACCACAACATACTTCGTTGAAGAGAGGCGACTGGTTCAAGACATTGATGTCGTTGTTTGACCCGACCATACCAAAGTAAGCATGTTATATCCAAAGTCGTTGGTCAACAACAACTTTGAAAAACATCATAGGGTGCGTTCTTTTGTACCATTCGTGAATTGGCCTCTCTACGAGGTTGGACAATTCCTCCATAAGCCAACTGTCTTATTCTTGGTCGTGCACTTCTGCAGTATGCCAAGTCTGCCACTAGCGTCGGGACGCTGATGGAAGTATTCATCATGCTCCTCCAATTTGTTAGCAATGGCGTAAGATAACATCTCATCACATTCTAAAAAGGTCAACGAAAAACAGTCAAGCCCCACCGTGGTTTGTTGGCAAAGTAGTCTGCGATTAGTTGTTCGGGCTACGCGTGCTCTCCGAAGACTGGCTCCCGATTGAGGATTGACCTAGGTAACTGTTCTTCCTGTTGTTGCCGTCATTGCTGCATTAACCTCTCGTAATACTGCATACCATAGTCCAACATGGCTTGCTCTAAGGCACCCGTAAGATCGACACCTTCGGGATTCATTTGGAGTAGATTTTGGGAAAAATAGGAAGAGATACTTGATTGGAGTGAAGGGGTGAATGAAATAACATGAGAAGTTAGGTATTTACAATGTTTTTTTAAAAATAAAAAAAATTCAAGGACAAATTCCGCGAAACACCTTGCAATAGCACCGATCGGCGCGCCCTAGGGTGGGTTTATCGTCCAAGTACCTGCAATAGTGC
Organism: Salvia hispanica; assembly: GCF_029641045.1. NCBI lineage: Eukaryota > Viridiplantae > Streptophyta > Magnoliopsida > Lamiales > Lamiaceae > Salvia > Salvia hispanica. The sequence goes on along the minus strand of NC_142696.1, from coordinate 7,737,448 downwards.
TAATAAACCCGCCGATCGTATAGGAAGGGTTTATCAGCGCTATTGGGCATTCCCCTTGGTGAATGTCGCCACCATTCACCAATTTGAAAACAGATCCAAAAAATGAATTGACCACTTTCAATTTGAGATACGACTGCTGAGCCCACTCCGGCTCAGCCGCACCAGCCAGGGGGCGAGCCGCCAACTCCACCCAGAAGGTAATGGGTTACTCCTACAGCACGTCCTTGGGTCGGGTCAACAACAAACATACTCTCCCAACAAAGGAAGGATTTCAGACCGCAAGCAGATTTATACCATCAAAACTTTTGAGTCAGCTATATCATCCAAAATTGTGCCCTATTTTCTATCCTTAAAAAAATCGAGATTATAATTCCATGATAATATATGATACCAATGAATTGCATCCATTTATAAGTCCAAAGCCAATTTTTTCATGTTACATTGCAGAATGAAATAAGCAACCACCTTTCCATCCATGTGAATTCTTGGCGTTGGACCGGGTTTCGCACTCGTTTTGTTCTCTCTCTGGTTGACTGAGTTTGGAGAAGCGAGCACTCTCATCTTCTGATCGCTTGTCCAGCCATGCCAAGATGTCTGTGAACACAATCTTGATGTTGTCGTCAGGCTCGCCCGCCGTTAGCCCATGCCACATCCCGGCATACATCTTCATCGTCTTGTCTGCGCTGCTGGCTTGCTCGTACAAGGCCCTGCTAACTTCCGGATCTGTCACAGTGTCTGCTTCACCGTGCAAAACGAAGAATGGCAGTGTCACCTGTCGAATGATAAACAAAATATAAGTTTCTCATATAACATGGAAAGAAATGCAACATGAAAATGTAATCCAACGAGAGGTATCATGGAAACGAGTACACAAACGGAATCCAAGCTCAAAGATATAGATTGCATCACGAAATGTATCAAGAAAATGTAACAACAAAACCAATTGAAAAAATGAAATCGAAGAGAGAAATGAATTTAGTATGTTGTGTTGATTATGTGCATACTTCAAGAATCTCAAATTCGTCAAGAAGAGCAGATGATTTAACGAACATGGAGTATGAAAAGAAGCACTCAATGTCAGCAGCACCGATAATAGTAAAAAACAACGAAACGAGCTCGTGAAATGAAAGAAAAAAACAACTGAATTAGTATAGGAGACACCTCATTCAAGCTGTCCTCGAGGTTCATGCTAGTTCTGAGAAGTTCAAGCGCTGTCTTTAACCTTGGTTTCTCTTGATATATCAACTTGTTGCCACGTATCTGCGTGAAAATGCCGTGGCGTTCATAATTGTACCACAAAACTATATCGAGAAAAATGTCAAATTCTGGAAGTTTAACACTCACCTGTTCTCGTTTTACAGGATCCTTGAAGGCTGAATCAATGACATCCTTTGTTGGAACAATCTTCCATTTAGGAATGACGTCTTCGACTCTAGTTAAAAGGCTGATGGTTATAGGGTGTGGCTTCACCTTCTCCGATATCTAACAATTTCACAACAAAAGCGAAACCAAAATCAACACAAGTGAGTCTCTGCTGTATGTCGGTACACAGTATTACTAAATATGCACAAAGACATGGACCAAACACTAAAGTTCGATATCTCTATTGACAAATTGAAACGCATTGCACGACCTTGCACATAGGAGCGACTAGAATGGCACCATCCCAAAAACTAGCATCTTTCTTGTGTATTAGCAGAGCAACTGCGCCTCCCATTGATTCTCCGTATAAGAATCTTCTCTTTCTCTTATACTCTTCCCGTGCTGAAAAATTCAAGAAAACCATTATTGCTTATTACTATTGAAGAGGATTCTCAAGTGTGAAATATAATTAGCAATCAGGTTCGTTCCATATATCTCTACAAACTAATCAATTCCATCCTCCCTGATTCATGATTTTTTACCACCAGAGTTCGGTGACTCACCACAGACCGACTTGAAATATTCACTGCAGTCGTTAACAATATTGTCGAACCTCTTGATGTAACATCGAGCACCTGAGGACTGTCCGTGGCCTTCGTAATCAATTCCAAACACAGCATAGCCATGATTCGACTGTTCAACCCCAACACCTAACGATCAAAACAATAAAAGGATAAAATTATTCAATTGGAACTTAAAAAGTGTCAATTCATGTTATAGTTCTAATACAATCACTACTAGAGTAACTTTACACCGATACAAGTCTTAAGGAATCATATCCTGGCATCGCCTAAATCAACAAAGTGCAGCCATGATGAAACAACGAACACACACCTAGGTTTTCCACTCTAACCAGATTATTAGATTAACGTGCCTCCATAAATATATATCGATAGAGAACATCAGTTAGGTAAACCTAATAACCAAACAATGAAAATTTCTTGGTCAAGTAGCAATCGACATTCTAACCTCGCACTAATAGTAGTACCTTTACCATGCTAAATGACTGAAATAGATAACGGTGAACAAGCATCCTATCACATCCTCGAGATAAGTCTTTTGGCATACAATCGACTAACCGGTTCTTGCACTTACGATTAAGGTATCGAGTTATGTACTCATTTGCAACACAATTTCCAAGTTCATCCAAGTTAATAAAAATATCAAACAAACAACAGATTTAAGCAGAATTCTATGATGGAAACAAACAACACTCACATGTTTCTACACACATCATTCAATTATGAAAACTGACAGTTCTAATGTGAGATAAAATTACCTTTCATGAAGTTACCACATTCCATGCCATAACCTGCAATCCATTCATTACCATCATTTAAAATGAAAAACATTGATGAAGAAAACACATTAGAATGAGTTTGTATGTGAGAGAGAGAGAGAGTGGAGAAACCATGGCAGAGAAAAACCAGAGATTTTGGAGAAGAAATAGGCAACCATTTGCAAGTAAACAGCTCCACCCCTCTAGAATTCGTTATATACTCCTAAAATTCAACACAAAAACAAGCTCATGTCAACAAAATTCTCGAAGCATTTAGCCAAAAAAAAAAAAGAAGAATCAAACAAAGGCCACCTCACAATATATAACATCCATCTAGATCCAATTTTACCGGATCAAAACACAAACATATTTTGACTTGAGACTAGAAAATAAGCAAAATTATTTTTCAACTATGAAGAAAGTGGATAAGGCACGAGCAAATGAGGCGGTTTGATTGATGTGGTTGTATTATTTGGTTTTGATTAAAATGAAGTTGGAAAAGTTCCAAATTCTGTGCTTGGGGTTACGTGTAGACGAAACTGGCAATATAATAGAATATTTATATGAATATGATGGGGATGCATGTGGGGTGAATCATTGGAATTGAGGATGAAGATTCAGACACCCATTCTTCTTCACCCTCCTCTCGCTCTCTCTTCATCACGTTTCTCGAAATTTATAGTCATCGCCCATCATTCTATCGAAGCCACCTGTCTATGCCCATCAATATATTTTAATTTCATTTCGACTAAATTAGGATGCATCCTTATTAATCAAACTAGGATATCCTCGTCGCGTTGCGCAGCTGACAAAATTCGTCAAATCCTATAATCCGAGCGAGGTGTGAATGAAGGAAATTATTTAACAATATTTTAAGGCTATATACTTAATATTATAAGTACTACTACTATTATAAAAACTAGTCTTAATCCACGTGCGATGCACGACGGAATATTTTTTTGTCATACAATTTTAAATTGTTAATCGATTAATTAAAATAAGAAACAATATAATTATATACGATTTAAAATAGAAAAATATACTACTATGTAATAAAAAATCAATAAATATATACTCCTCAATTCATTTTACACCTAAAGACATTAACTTAAACATATTTAAAATTGAATTGAGACAAACACAATTATTTGGACAATGATAAAGAGACTACATTAAGTGTTGACATTTTTGAAAAATATGTTTAAAACAATCCTTCATATTTCTCTACTAAAAATAATAAATTGTGTAAAGATGAAGATAAATACTATGTATGTTTGAGTTAAGGATGTTACAATTCTTCTCTCTAAGAACTGTAAGAAATATTGGGATAAAATTCTGGAACCATATACACGCGGTACTCTAACTTTTGTAATCAAAGGAAAAAAACAACAATAAATGAAATGGAAATTACAATGAAAATTAGTCAAGAAAAACCATCTTTCCGCAAGACAAATTACATCACGGTTAGTGCTCTCGGATTGACATATTTTCCCCAGAGATGAAAACGACTTCTTCCTAACGTATATAACATCTCAAACCTGCTAGGCACCTATAAACTTGACAGGGCTCCAAAATCGAGCAAAACAATGTTCCTAAAATGTGTAATAAAATGTTGAGAGCTGAGAGAGAATGAAGAATGTTTTGTTAGTGTGTATATTGTATTTCATCCACAATTCTATGCCTTTTATAGGTACAAAATTAGTAAATGAGAGATCATGGAATTAAAACATCATAATTTTAAAATCAAGACAATATAGGTTACAAAATTTGTTAAATGCTCATTATTCTATTTAAATATTTGTAACTACCAATGAGTCATTGTAGTCCTTTAAGAATTAGTCAAATGCTCATTAAATAACTAAATAAATATTCATGAGTTACTTAAAATATTCAAATTGGTCCATAACTTATAAATATTTCAGAATAAGGACAAAACATATAAATATTTCAAGAAAAGGCCAAAACTCGCCTTTTATATATGTATAGATAAATTATTCAATCTATTTAAAACTTTACAATATAGAAAAATTACTATTAATATAACAAATGCAACAAATTGAATATAAGTAATTAACCATTAATATTACTTTGATATATCATGATTTGTACAATATTACTCACTTTTATAAGATATAGTTCAATATTCCGTATAATGTTAATATAATATTTAATAAAACAAGTGCAAATGAAATAAAATTATACGCACTTCAATATTGAGTATAATCTTTATACAATGATATTTAAAAATTTAACTATACTCTTTTCAACTACTCGTAGATTTTAATCAAATTATAATATTAGTTATTTACTTTTCACCTACCATTAAATAAAACCAACAATAACTACACCTACACGAAACAAAAACTCATGCGAATCTTCTCTCAAGTCATTCCACTTAAATCTTCAACAAAGTCCTCTCTGTCACAAAATGTCTTCAGATTCTTCATCTTACAACATAGTATACATGGACGATTTTAACAAATTCTTCAAGATGATTGATTTAGAACAACAATAAAAACTGCTATGTATATGCTAAACAACATCTTTTAAGATAGATTATCAATTATATTGAAATTTGTTTGGTACTTTTAGTTTTAAAATAGTCAAACTGATCTAGATGCACAAAATTAATACATTCATTTTAAATATTCAAACAGATGTTCCCAATATGTTTTCAAAGACATCATGGAGATACAATGGGACCAAAGTGCACAATAGAGAACAAATTTGGCAAAACTTGGAAGACAAAGCTCAAAATACTTCCAAATGGAAGAATGTCCTTGGATGAGGGATGGGAGCAATTCCACAAGGCTCACAACTTAAACTCTGAAGACTTCTTGATTTTTCATTATGTGGCACACAATCATTTCTCCGTGGAAATGTTTGATAAATCAGGGTGTGGTAAAGTATTCTAACAACCAGGTAATTAATTAAAATAAATTCAACTTTGTCAATAAAAATTTTAGTTCTCCATGTTTTAATTAATCCTTTATAGGTTCAACTGGCCAAGAAATGCACAACGCATCATCTTCACATTCGATTGCTTCACCTTCTTCCAAATCAACCATCACAAAATCAAACCGAAAAAGATTTGTAAGAATTTATATTTTTACATCATATACACATTTGAGATGAACATAGTGTTAATTTATTTATAAATTGAACAATCGAAACTAATAACTTAATGTAATTAACATCATAACACATACCAATCCAATTTTGGAGAGCACATGCGACAGACAAAGATGTTGAAGTGGTTGTTTTGGAATTCCAAAACAACACATGGCAAATGATGTTGAAGAAAGCTGAAGATAGAGTTGTAATCTACACAGGATGGTCCACTTTCTACAATAATAGTTCATTGTATGTTGGAATACAATTGAAATTTGAATTGCTAATCAGCAACCCTACCATCAAATTCAAAGTTACTGTAACCGAGGTAAATCATAATTAGTCCAAAACTTATTTTAACTCTATAAAACAATAAATGTTTGCTTGATAAATAAAAAACCAATCTTGCACTATATCTTATGCAGTGATAATAGCTGACGACATGAAGTATTTTGAAGAAAAGCCTAATCAGGTAAGTTAATTTGATGACAATATTTTAAAGACCAAACAATATGTACTTTAATTAACTCTCTTTTTAATGCTTTTGTAGAAGTGAGTAATATTTTGCATATATTCTACTCCATGTTATCACTTTAAAAATCTCTACAACTGTAACTATAAAATAATAATATGATATTACATTTATGATGCAACTATCGATAGCCTAGTATATAATACAAATACAAACATTTACATATATATAGTAAACCTAATGATAAACAAAAAATTTTTTCAGATAAATGATAAAAATACAATTTCTAAAATCAAAACTTCCTTTTATGAATAAGAACCACATTTGTGCACAATAGGTTTTCCAAAAACATGACAATCTAGAAAATCAAATAATAGTGTATAGTATAATAATACAAAAAACAAATTACAAATTTATTAGATAATAAACCAATTTTTGGATGTACAAAATTTGGAAACATATGTTTATATATATACATCTTTATAATTATTAGTTTAGAAATATCTACATGACAAATAAAAAATTATACATTTAATAAACTAAATTTGATGACAAGATGTTTATCTCTGTAGAACGATATTATTACATCTACAGTGACACAAAAGTTAATTATTACATCTACAATATAGAATGCTATTACCCCATTTTGACTCTTTCTACACTCCAATAGCTAATAAACCTATGATAGTTAATGATGATGGGTACTGATAAAATGCAAACTTATATATTGTACAAACTCAAAACTCTTCAACACAGCTTCAACACAATTCCAATACGATATCAACACAGTGTAAAATTTCAAAATTTTAATGTCAACACAGTATCAACACAATATTAACAATCATTAACTACCGTTGAAATTCGGTTGACATTTTCCTGTTGATGCTTTTTTGTGATCTGTGAACATTTTTCAATAGTTCAGATCACAGTTTTGAGTTTGTACAATATATAGAGTTTTCATTTGATCACATCCCTAATGATGACAAATATATAAATAATATTAATTAGTTACGCAATGATCTAATTATAATATTATTCAATAACAAATTGGTTAACGGAGAATACGCATGTACAAAATCGAATACAAAATATTAAAATCATTCTTACCTACCATTCAATAAAGGCAACAACCATTTCCATCTTCCACAATTACTCCTGTAAATTTCCTCTCTTATCTAAAACCATTTTCATTTCCAATTATTCTCTTTGTTAATCTCAAAAGTTCAATTTGTTAAAAAATGTCTATGCAACCAGAGGAGAGATACTCGGCAGATAGCATTACACAGTTCTTTACAGTAATTTCATCCGAAAAACAATCAAAGCTGGTATGTATTGAAATTTATTTAATACTTTTGTTTATTTTTAATATAACATTCTTTATGTCATCTAGATTCAAAAAAACAATTATATTAATGTTAAATAATACAACAGATCTTCCCATAAAAATTTCAAGCAAAATATCGAAATGAGCTTTTTTTTATTATTTTTTTATTTTATAATGAACACCTTCACGGTGGAGGGTTGAGCAATATCAAAATGAGCTTGGCCCAACATGTGAACTCGAAAACGGTTTCCACAGATTCTGGACAACAAAACTCAGAATACTTCCAAGCGGAAGAATGTGCTTGGAAGACGGATGGAAAAAATTCCACAACGATAACCACTTGAAAAAAAGGAGATTTCTTGAAATATCATGTTTCAATCGCAACCTTGAAAGTGATGTATGAATCTGGTAAGAGCATAAAAGTAACTATGCTCCCAATTTCCAAACTATTTTCATCATAGAAAATTCTCCTACCACTATGCAAAATTAGCAAATCATCATCAAATTGTGTTACTTTCATAGAATAATTTCGACGACGACTCGTAAGAACAATTTGATGACCTTCCCTTTCAGGTAGATGTTGCCTCCAAAATGAAAATAGTAGTTCATTTGAAAAACAAAATACCATGATCATAATTATATTAAAAATTTTAATCGTACAAAATTAATTGAAACAATAAAAAACATGTTAATCTAAAAAGTTTACTTTAATAAAATCATATTTTAGATTATTATTAATAAAGAGTAATAAATTAGAGTAATAAAATGTATTATACACAGAGAAAAATTACCAATTGATATCGTTTTTCTTCTTGTATAACTATACTAAATGAAGGTCCTCCTTGATAATTCTGACGAACTGCCGAATTCCGTAAAATACCTAAAATTATAACAATAAGATTCAATTGTTAAATATAAATAAGATTGTATGTATTTAAATTCAAATCAACTTATATATAATTAAAACAATTACTTGGTAATCTTGGTGCATGCTTAATTAAGCCATAACTCGCGTAGATATCAGCGGTAAACAACCCATCACCTTTGTACTCCAAAATTATAGTGTCACCCACTACAACTTTATTCTCGGTGATAAAATTATCCCATCCTTCTACTAAAAAATAACATCTATGTCAAAAAAAACCTTCAACTTCCCATTGAAATAGAGTGGAAAACATCATTATTTTACACTCTGCAGGAATTAAACACATATCACTTCCTAGAAAGTTAGGAGGAAGTACCTATAAAAATAAAATAAAATAAATAAATCGAATAACCAGTCAATAAATAATATTTTAATAATTAGTATTATAATCAAAAAAATGAAATACTAATTTTAACATCTTACTAATTTTCTTAAATCAAAATTCCTGCCCACATGAATACAGATCTTCGGCTGCACATCAAAGCTAGGACTTAAAAAAGATTCCCCATCAGAACTCTCCATTTCATCCTACAAATAAAGAAGACTATATTAGACAAACAATAACATACTGAAAATAGTATTCCTACAATATCCATTCCGAATTTAAATAATCCAAATATTTAAGGTTTTTTTCGTACAAAATTCATTATAAGTAATCAATTTGAAATACTACCAATTTTTGTAAATAATAAAAAATCTTACTCCACAAAGCAAAACAATCCGAAATTTTACCGCTGTTTTGCTTTTCTTTGAGCTGAAACTGAAAAGGTTCTGAGAACCCAAATCACTATTTACAGAGAGAGAAACTGAAGAAAATTAATTAGCCAGAGCACAACGTCATTCTTTAAAATAGACACGATTACCAACAATTTTTAATTAAAAACCTGAAATCAAAACACACTTTAAATATAAAACTAAATATGACCTACGGAGTATAAATAAATATAAAAAAGATTGATCACAAACAATAATATTTTGTAGTAAAAAAAAAGTGATACTATAATTAGTAATTTGATGTATTAATCATAAATTAAAATAATAAATATAGTTAGTAGGCAATTTAAAAGTTATTACTATTACAATTCTATATAATTTTCAATTCTTTATATAAATTCAAAATTAAACAATTTATACAGACATCATTAACATATAACCCTCAATATTATGCACGTCCCACATAATATGAAACACCCATATATTAAAATTAATGCATAAATAAACCAGTGTTTTATTAAATAATTAGTTTATAGTTGTACAATTTTTTCCATGTTAATATACTAAAAATTTTAACAGTATATTTACAAGACATATAATAAACAATAATATCTACTTTTAAACACATGTGTTTTTATCATAGGAACAATATTTAAAATCTTGATCGTACTAAAACTATATTGAAGCTATATTGAGGACATTTGAGTTTGTACAATATATAAGTTTGCATTTTATCATTACCATATTACATATTCTATTAGTTCTAAAAATAAATGTTGATATTCAAATGACTTTATTTTTATAATTAATTAATTATCTTCATTCAAATTCAACTTGGCATAAACATAAACTTGTACCATAAATATATCCATAGTAATAAAAATAATTTATTAATATAATACCATTAGTTTAAGTTATATATTTTATCTATGTAAAATTATGTAGTAATATTGTCACCACCGCACTTTGCTAAGGATAGCAAACACGGTTTATCACGACTAATGGAGGATTAAAGAAGCGGAGAAGAAAGGGGGATCTCGGCAAAACTGATATGAGTGAAATTAAATTTGAATAACTGGCAAAATATATCAGAGTGCATGATACAAAGGAACATAAGCTCATTATTTACATTGCAGCGGAAGAATCAAGAGAGAATGACACTGTGTATGGAGACACGATGCATCCAAGCATTTATCACACTGAAACACATTCGCCATCCTTGCTCAACATCGCCCCTCATCGTCACCGCTTAACCTGCATATTTAGAAATATATGCAGGGCTGAGTACAAAGGTACTCAGTGAACACATTGCCAAAAAATACACATATACATTTGAAAAAAAAAATATTGTCAAGCCATCATCACAGTAACACTCAGGGGTTTTATTGAAAAGACCTGAGCTTACTAAAAATATTCACATTGGGCTACAGCCCCCTTTTTTTTTTTTTCCTGTACATAGACATATCTGATCATCTTGTGCCGCTGAGATGGTATTCTCATACGGTCACCTTCCCTGCCCAACAGGTCAGAGATATCCTTGTGCCGCTGAGATGGTGTTCTCATACGGTCACCTTCTCTGCCCAACAGGTCAGAGGTATCCTTGTGCCGGGAAGGTGGCCACCTTCCACGGTCACCTTCTCTGTCGTCCGTTCGGTCAGAGGTATCCCGTGTACACTAGTCCGAGCGGGGACACCACCCTCACTGGGACCCGAATTCGACTTATATATCATCAGTCATAATTCACTTGGTCTTAGCCAACAGATAAGCATCATACACAAAACATTTATGGCAAGACAACATTAAAATCACGAACACGTGTTCGAGTTTTCACAAAATATAATTTATATTTTTAGTATAAGAAAACTCACCTCGCTCGTTTAATTTCCTTAACTTGAGATTCTCGCTCCGACTTTAATTTGCAAAGATAACCTTTTTGATAACAAAACAATATAATGTGATATACTAATCAAACTTCAAGAAATGCTTAAACTTTAATAGGATTGCATGCCTCCTAATTAATCTCTTTCATTTTGTTTATTTATTTATTGTTTATCCTTTAGAAGATTTCTAGAACTCATATATTATTTGATGCTTCTTCTTCCACTATTCTCGGGTTTCGACTGAAGTGATATTCCATATACTACTACAAATTTACGCAAAACTATAACAACTTAGATCACAACTAATTATTTTAGTTTGCTTAACCAATTTATTCTTCAGTCCAAAATTCCTGTGAGAATTAATTCTATCCGATCCAACAACTCTTCTTGCTCGGATGAATTTTGGCCCAATAAATAATTATTCTATCCTACTGTATTTTTCATAGAAGTAGCCCACAATCTTCGCACTAAATTAGAAATTAATCCAACTCTAATTAAATTAATTAGGAAAAGGAGCAGCCCCAATTCTAAAATGAAATCAGCCCATATACTCCCTTACGTATCGGTTTCTCTCTCTCTCTAATTCACTATTGACTTCTTTTTCCCCAAATGCACAAAATAGGAAAACACTTCCCCCAAATCAGAATTTCAATCGCCTCCCCCCTTCACACCTTGCTGCCGTCGACCAGCCGCCCACCGGCGCCGCCGCCGACTCCGATGATGTTTCCTTCTCCTCGTCTCTCTCTCTCTTTCCTCTCTTTCTCGTCTCTCCCTCCCTCTCTTTCTCTCTCTTCACCATACCGCTACCGCCGCCCAGCTTCCCCTCCATCACCTTTTTCCTCTCCCTCGGCTCCCTCTTTCACTCGGATCTGCCGCCGACGCCGATCTTCGACAGGTAGGATAGTCAACCTATTTTGTTCATCTATTTCCTCTCTCTTCTTTTTATTTATTTATCAAGATTTCATTTTTGATGTCAAAGTTTTGTTATTTCAAACTTGCAGGCTGTAACGAATAAAACTTAGTGACGGATTTTGGAGTGTGGGCTTTCATCGTTGGCGACGGGGTGCCGAGCTCGCTGCCGGAAGTCCCTCCGGCAACTCCTATGTTATTTCAAGTTAAGTTCTTAGTGTCACTTAAAATCTGCCATTTTATTTTTCATGTTTTTGAGATGCTAGCAACTATGTTCTTGAGATACTAAATTTGCCTATAAGCAATATCCATCGGATGCTAAGTTGTTATTTTGGGCAGAGGCTAAGTTTTGCCTATATACAATATGTTGCAATATGTGGAAGTATTTTGGGCAGAGGCTATATGCAATATGTGAAAAAAAGTGAGGTGTTGATGATACTCACCTTTGTGTGATTGTGAAAAGGACTTGCTGAATTCGTCTCTTTCATGATATGCAAAAGGTCCTGATGGATTGCTTCCTCCTCTTGCTTCGTTGAGAAAATATTGTGGGTGTTATTGTTTATGTGAGGCGGGGGTATGAAAATGATTGGTGGTGTATACATATATGTGCGAGAAGACGGCAACTTGGCTGACAAATCTCCCCTCCAAATATTCTCTCTGTCAGAAAATATCATCTTTGTCAGAAGATGATGATCTTCTCACCTGATCCTTCTAGGATACGCCTAATCCCTTTTTTTTTACTCCTTCCGTCCCAAGATAAGCGACCTACTTCTTTTGGGCACAGAATTTAAGGAATGATATTTAAATAAGTTAAAGTGAAGAGAGTAAAGTATGAGAGAGGGAAAAGTAGAGGAGAGAAGAGAGAATAAAGTAGGTGGAGAATAAAGTAAGAGAGATGACTTTTTGCTAAAAATGGAAATAGGTCACTTAAAGTGGGACACCCCAAAAAGGAATACAAGTCACTTATCTTGGGACGGAGGGAGTACTATTCTATTAGTTTAGTTATTTGGGCATTTATTCATCTAATATTTGTTTAATTTGGTGTAGAAAAAAAAAACCCGGTTCAGGCTCTTGGCTTTGGTGTAGGAAAACAAATAACATCCACAGTTATCCCTGATGATGCACCGGACTTTCTTGAAGTACGAGCACGATCGTTGAATGGGCTGCGTGAACTTTTCCCTAATTGTAATAGATACGGATTTCATAAATTTGTATAATAGTACTTTAGCGGACTTCGAAAATACGCCAGACATTATAAACTTTTACTTGTTTTTTTTTTGTAGTTGCACTTGAAATGTTCATTTATAATTCCAAGATCGATTATTATAAACGTAGAGGGCAAGTTTCGAATTCTCCAACGATCACTAATTTTAAATTTTAATTTAATTTTTTTTTGACTAATAATAATAATAATAATTACAGTAACAGTAATAATGTACGAAAGTTCAGGCTGTTATAAATATAAACTACCATCACAAATCTTATGCTCCTATATAATAATATAAAATTTAAATATCAATATGTAACCACCTAAATCTAAAATGAATCAACAAATAATAATAACAACTACCGTTCAAAGTAATGATGACTCCAAGCTGATTGACAATCTCACATACAGTATATATCGAAACTCACAAAATCAAAAATATATTTTTATGCTTCTTCGGTGCAATATCTAAAATCTCAACAAAAAGCTAATCTTCCCAAAATACATGTCTAATTACCAAAAATAATCAAAAGTAGACAAAAACAAAACAAAACTAATATTTTACATTTTTATCAGTAAAACTTAAATAATACTATCTTGAAATGCTCAACAGCCTTATTATCAATTAAATTATTATTGTAATACTATATTTTTTTATTACAAACAAATCTCTACATCATGATAACAATGAATCATAATATTAATTAATAGATACAAGCTTAACAAACAACAAAAGGCTCTAATAAATAATATTTTCTAAATAATATAAAAAAGAAAAAAAATAGATTATTTTAACTTTACCTTAACTTACATACTCCCTCCTAGGAAATATGTACAGAAAATCCAATAGGTAATGAAAAAAGTAAAAATGATTGGATATATCATTAACTTACCAAAAATGAAAATGACTCAACACTATTTAAACAGAACAACACGAATACAACTCAACCTAGTTGGGACAATCGAATTATCCTTTCAGAAGTGTCTCATGTTTTGTGCTCCTTCTGTCATATGATAATATACTCATTTTGCTATTTTGAGAAATTCCAAATTAATTACTCGCTCCGTCCCTATTTACTTTTTTGTCTGTCTCTAAAAAACTTTCACCTTTCACTTTTACCATTTCTGGTAGTGGACTCTACATTCCACTAACTTTTTTACACTCACATTTTATTATAAAACTACTCCCTCCGTCCCGGCTAAGATGACACATTCCTTAGCCGGCACGGAGTTTTAGGAGAGAGAAAAGGTGAGTGGAAGTATTAAAATAGAGAGAGAAAGAAAGGTGAATATTTTAATAGGGGTGAAAAAAAGTGGTTGAGTGTACTAATTAGAGAGAGAGTTTCCAAATAAGGAAATGTGTCATCTTGGTTGGGACAAACTAAAAAGGAAAACGTGTCATCTTAAGCGGGACGGAGGGAGTAATATATAAAAGTAGGACACACATGCTACCAACGTTTTCAATTCACTTTCTATTACATTTCTTAAAACTCATATCGATCAAATGGTGACGAATTATTAGGGACAGATGGAGTGAATCATTTCTATTTTTAGCAAAACTAAACCAATTCTCTTACTACTTTATTCCCTCTTCATCTGTTTTACTTTACATACAAACAAAACTATATACATATCCTACAAGAAAACTTTACAAATCTCTTAAAAAATCATCGTATATCCTATTAACCAATAAACCATATACTTATCTTACAGACAAAAAATCTTCACAAATATTTAAGATATTTTACCACTAATAACATAAATAAATTACAATATATCTACATCATTTTGCAATACAACATTAATTATAATTGGGCAACAAAAACCCTAATACAAAATAAAGACGATAACCGTACCATCATTTTAATAAATAAGACTATTGACATTCTCATCCCATCCAATCACATCGTTTCAGAAAATCAGCTTTTTTTATATCTCAAATCAATTGTTTCAAGAATCAAGCAACCATTGATATTTGCTAGTATTTAACTTCTCTTCCAGAAAATCGAAGCAAACAAAACCAAACAAACGAAAACTAAAGGTAATCTTCTTTACACTTAGAATCTATTCACAATTGACAGCAACAGATATACTAATTTTTATTCCTTAAACTAACAAAATATTACTCCCTCCGTCCCATAAAAGTTGAGACAAAACTTTTGGGCACGGAGATTAAGAATTTATATTAAATAAATAGGAGAAATAAAAAAAGTAGAAAAGATAAGAGAGAGTAAAGTAATTGATGGAATAAAGTAACAGTGATTAGATGTTTTGTCTTTAGTTAAAAAAGGAAATGACTCAACTTTATTGGAACGGACTAAAAAGGAATACGACTCAATTTTTATGGGACGGAGGGAGTACTTTTTTCAAGCCAAAGAATGTCAACTTCTAGCGAGAACTCAACCTCAGAGACAAACCAGGGAGTAAAACTTAAATTCTGCATACCAAAGTATTCGACAATCAACCAAACTGGCGTGGTAATTCTCCAAATCTATTTCTATTGTTTTATTAAACTGTAAAAACCTATTATTACTACTTTATTAATTAACTAAATCATAGTATTTGTTAAATTATTTACAGACACTACCTAGGCACTTTGCAGTTGCTACAAACTACACCATTCGAAAACATAACAAAATAACCATGGATTCATCACCGTTTCAATGTGAAATCGAAGCCAATTTTATAAACAATGAATATGTTCTAAAAACTGGTTGGAGTCAATTTCTTGATGATAACAATGTAGACATAGAAGATACCATAGTTATACTCTACAATGGCGATGCACCGTTCAAAATTGACATCTTTGACGGAAATGAAAATATCAAGAGCCCACCAATCATGCAGTAATTTATTGAAAAAATAAAACTAAATAGTATTTTTATTTATCAAATATTATTTCTAACAATTTGACACATAATTGTTGTTTACTGAGAAATTTCAGGTACATTGTTGTTTGAAGACTGTTATTTGAACTACCCAGGAAGACCTACCTTCGGTGTGATCATCAAGGAAAACGACAAATATCAATTGGTAATTAATTCCTAAACTTATAGTTTTATTATTTAATAACTGAACTCAATCTGTAAAATTAGGTATTTCTTATAATACTCAAAACAATTTACTTAAAAAAACATCTTTCAGCGAATTTGACATTCTTTGAATATTTATAAAAAAAATAAAATGTTATATAACGCTATTTAATTTATTCGTTGAAGGAACTATTGTGCTCAATCTGGATCAAACATCTCATCCATGAAGAAAAGAGAATGGTATATCTCACGATTAATGGACGTCATTATCTGATGAGGCTGAAAAATGATAGATACCACATGTTTTTCACTAATGGATTGGAGGATCTTTTATAAAGAAAATAAGTTGAGAATGGGTTGAGTTCGTTACTTTTTGGCTATTAGAAGACCCAAACCTTGTTTTAAGAGTTGATGTTCAGTCCTAAGGTCAGCAAATATACATATGAAATTCCACCGTGAAACTGAACTTATCATCATTCTTTATTAAATAATTAACATAGTATTATTACTTTGCATTCAGGTACTTGCACCAGAAATCAATAATATACAATAAATTATTTTGCTTGCTACTGCATCATATGTATGTACGATGATTAAAACTTCCATGAAATATCAATGCTTTCAGTTATTTTGACTTGCTACTTTTTATCATATGTATCTATGATGATTGAAATGTACTATAATCAACTTTAGTTTCAACTTTAATTATGAAATGAATTTTCTAAACAAACTGTGCTTAATAGTTAACGGATATATTCATTTTCAACATCCAAATAATATTCAATATCCAATAAAATCTTAGCCCCCAATTTTCTCATTTATACATATTATACTATAATTCCAATATCTTCAACATTTTTTACATATGCCTTTGGCATTCAAAATGAATTATTGACATTACACTTTGAAAATCAAATGATTTACATTTAGATTACAATCTTTTAACTATTTAGAATGAAGATAACAATAAATCCAGATTTCAATTTGAATTATATAAATTTAATTAGTAGTATATATCTTTCAATAAATAAAAATTCAATTATGATACACACAATTAATACACAATCACAATATTCAAGTTACACTAAAATCAAATAAAAAACAATAGTAGTAACAGATATTTAAAATGGTTTTATGCTATTTATTATCCCTCACATAATAAAACAAATGATTCACAATCATCCTTAGTATCGAAAAAAAAGAAACACTACAGTATAATCACTCTAAGAATAAAATCAAAAGCAGAAATCAACATTTGAACTATATATGCAAAATCAAAATAGATAACAACCATAATTATATATCAGTTTAACAAAAACTTAATTATAATTATAAACAAAAAAAACTATATATTAGACATTACGAAATACTTCTTCGTAAACAACATTGTCAGTTACATCAGAAGGCTCCTCTTCACTACCAAATATTAATATTTTTAACCCACTGCGACTTGTAACTCTTGACACAGCAACATAAAATTGCCCATGAGCAAAAACGGGATTTTTCAAAAACAAACCAACATGAGATAAAGACTGCCCTTGACTCTTATTAATAGTCCTTGCATAAGACACAATCACTGGAAATTGTCGACGTTTGATACGCTCGGATTTTGCACTATTTTAAGGCCATTATTTGGTCCGTTTTTTATATCAAAGTCACTCCACACGTCCATTATTTGAATATTTTATCTATTTTGGTATTTTGACGTGTTTTGTGAGAAATGTGTATAATTGAGCCGAAAAAGGGAGTCAAAACACAAAGTCTGGAAATATGGAGTTAGACGGCGACCGCCGCGAAGCTGTATGGCGACCGCCGGCGCCTGGCGGCCAGAGCAATACAGCGGCCCGCCTCGGAAAAATTACACTTGGAATAGAGTCTTGCTCGGCGACCGCCGGAAGTCGTGCGGCGGTCCGCCGCCGAAGGAACAGAGACTCTGGACTCCAACGCGGCGACCGTTGGAGAAAGGTGATGAATCCGAATTGCCCTAGATCTGCTCCAAGATTTACCATATTTTGAAGATCTTTTCCTTCTACAATAAGGATTGGCTTTTCCCTATTAATAGGACCTCAAGCTTCATCAACCAGAGAGCTTCTTTTTGCAAAATAATTCACATTAAAAGCCAGAGTACTTCAATTATGCAAGGAGTTGAAGAAGGATTTCAAGAACATCAAGAACGACAAGGATTCAACCTACGGGTTTTATTTGCTTTAGTTTTATGTTCAAATTGTCTTCCCTTCAATCTATGTGTTTAGGTTATTCCATTATGTGTAACTAAACCCATAGGATTCTAGAGATGTGTTAGTAACGACTTTGGTTATACAATTCCAGTTTTCTATTTAATATCCGTTTTGTTTTTACTTTGTTTCTTCCCTATGTAGTTCTGATGCTGCATGATTGAGTGACTCAATTGTGTATGATTTAATATAGCTTGCTTCATAACTGTGAGAGAGTTCTAGCGAGTTAGATTCACTGAGTAGATGCTACAGTTAGCTTTCCTTAAAATGGCACTGTTAATTGAGAGTGGGGACTTTTCAAGGGTCTTATGAGCTATTCGGAGTTACGTGTTAGGATTGACAACCCTAATCTTGTAATCAACGTTTGCATCGCATGAGCATAAGCTAGGTGACTCGTCCTATCAAAGTAATAATTGTGCTAGGTTATTGTAGTTGGGAATTTGTATAACCATAACTGTGAACGCACATCCCCAGGATTCCCTTATCTCTATCGATTGGACTCTAATGCGGCGACCGCCGGCCAAGGTGCGGCGGCCCGCCGAAGAAAGGCGGCGAATCCGATTAACCCTAGATCTGCTCCAAGATTTACCATATTTTGAAGATCTTTTCCTTCTACAATGAGGATTGGCTTTCCCCTATAAATAGGACCTCAAGCTTCATCAACCATAGAGCTTCTTTTTGCAAAATAATTCACAGAGATCAAAAGCTAGAGTACTTCAATCGCGTAAGGAGTTGGAGAAGGAATTCAAGAACATCAAGAACGACAAGGATTCAACCTACGGGTTTTATTAGCTTTAGTTTTATGTTCAAATTGTCTTCCCTTCAATCTATGTGTTTAGCTTATTCCATTATGTGTAACTAAACTCATAGGATTCTAGAGATGTGTTAGTAACGACTTTGGTTATACAATTCCTTTTTCTATTTAATATCCGTTTTATTTTTACTTTGTTTCTTCCCTAAGTTAATCTTGATGCTTCATGATTGAGTGACACAATCGTGTATGATTTAATATAGCTTGCTTCATAACTGTGAGAGAGTTCTAGCGAATTAGATCCACTTAGTAGACGCTACAGTTAGCTTCCCTTAAAATGGCATTGTTAATTGAGAGTGAGGACTTTTCAAGGGTCTTAGGAGCTTTATGGAGTTACGTTTTAGGATTGACAACCCTAATCTTGTAATCAACGTTTGCATCGCATGAGTATGAGCTAGGTGACTCGTCCTATCAAAGTAATAACTGTGCTAGGGTATTGTAGTTTGGAATTTGTATAACCATAACTGTGAACGCACATCCCTGAAATTCCCTTATCTCTATATTTTATCTCGTGATTTATTTGCACCTGGTTGTTATTTGCCATCCATTGTTTTCTGTTTTTAAAAAGTTTTCAAAACCTTCCGTTCTTCTAGATAGTAATTGAGTCTTAGTAGTAGATAGACAGTCCGTGTTTGCCTTCCCCTTGTTCGATATCCCGGTACTGACCTTTAGCTATACTATTCATACTCTGTATACTTGAAGGTATTTATAGTGCTAAAAAATAGTGCATCAACGTTGAAACTTAAAAGGCAACCTCAAATCAGAAGAACTTAGAGACAACCGAGGTAACAACACTAAATCCCATGCACAACGCCCAGCAAGCACCTTTGCTTCCAAAACATGACTTCCAAGTCTAGTAATAATCAACCTAGTACCATTACACAATCCAGAATCGTGGTCAATATTTCTCAACAACATCACAAGAATACCAATCTTAAGATGTAATTCATGATTTGGTAAACCAGAACAACGTACACCATTCAATAACTCAGGCTTGTGAACCTCCTCAAAAAGACCAGGACGGGAATCAGATCCAACAACACTATCAGCACTTAAATAAGTATGCTCTTGCGAACAATTATGAGACATCATATACTGATTAACCATTTCAACTACTTCCAACGTTGGAGCTAAAATAGCCCGATTTTCTAAGTAACTCGAATCTTCAACATTCTGCCCAAATGTTGGATACGTTAAAGAAACAATACATTGCAAAGGACCAGTAGTACATTCAAGCAACAAATCTCTTGGAATAACTACTTTACCAAATCCATCTGTACAATCTCCAGCAACACCATCGCCAATATCTAACAACCAATTAGAAAATTCACTTAATTCCAATCTGTCAACACCACTATCAACATTCAACAATCTCATATTTTTTGTCAACCTCAAAACTTTACAATAATCTCAAATATAAGAAGAATTAATAGTACCATTAACCACATCTTGTCTACTACCTTTGGGAATAACAGGCAAAATCTGCCGAAAATCACCACAAAAAACAACTGCTATACCACCAAATAGTGAATCTGAATTCCTTTGATTTGAACAGTGCATTAAATCAGGAAGAGTTCTATCCAAAGCTTCAAAACAATGTTTATGCATCATGGGAGCTTCATCCCAAATAATCAATCTTGTCCTAACAATAAGTTCAGCAAGTGAACTACCTTGTTTAATCCAACAAAATGAATCCTTAGTTACATTTATTGGAATCTTAAACCGAGAATGAGCTGTCCTCCCACCTGGTAACAATAAAGATGCAATTCCACTTGAGGCAACATTCAACACAATTTCACCTCTACACCGAATAGCAGCAGACAAAGATGACCACATGAAAGTCTTCCCAGTACCACCAGATCCATATACAAAAAATACTTCTCCACTTTCAGAATCAACTGACTAAATTATAGAATCATATACATGACGTTGTTTATCATTAAATTTTGAGACATACACATCATGATTTCTAGCTAAATTTTCTCGGCTCCTCCATTACCAACTTGTTTTGACAAGCCTCAAAATATTCTTCTGATGGAAATGACATAGATTGAAATTTATGTAAACTTCTTCCCACCTTCAACAATGCCTTTTCAATATCTGCTAATGCATAATTTCGTATATCCACTTCAGTAAGTAACAAATCAGAAAAATTAATATAATATTACATGAAGTACAATCAGAAAAGCAATACTCCGAAGTTTAATATATTACAATTTGCATTACCTGGATGTCTTAATACTCTTCGCTGTGTATAAAGAATATCATCGGACAACAAACTCCAGCAACTATTCCAAACAACTCCAGGACGACAAATGAAGTTAGAAGATAATAGTGTTACAAACAAACGCCTTCGTGCAAAAGCAGACACCCAGTAACTTGCCTCAATAATCCCATTAATATATTCTTTATCATCCTCCAACAATCCTAATGCATAACATGCATCCCTATATGTACTATACAAAACACCATTGACGTTCCTTAAATCTTCATAGCAAGTAGTGTAACACCCCACTTTTTCGAACCCTAATTTTCGAGACATAAAATTTTTGCATTAAATACTTTTAATGCTATGGAGTATGTGAATTAATTGATTAGTGATTTAAGTGCATGATTCTTTGTGACCTAATTTCGATTTGGAGTTGAGATTGATTGAATAGTCAAATATGTTGAGTATATGACGTGGCGGTTGAATAGTCAAAGATGTGGAAAATATGATGTGGCCGTTGAAAGGTCAATGTGTTGTGAATATGAGGTGGAATTAAAAATGGTGGATTTTGTGAAATGATTGTGTGAATATTTTGATGCGGGGTGAAATATATTGTGACGAATTATTTTCCCAAGGGATGAGTGAGACTAAATAAGACTTTCATAAATATCCTACACACATTATTGGAATTTTTGACCCTTATTATTATTGGAGAAGAAATCCTATTTTATTGGATTTAATTATTTGCTTGGGATAATTATCCAAATTAAATCCAAAGTCCAATTATTCTCTAATTCCTCTATGGATTTTCGAAACCCACCTTATTACATGGTGATTTTAGAAAATCTCCTATTTATGGGAGAAGGGATTATTTTATTATATTATTTGATCCCTTATTTATTCTCTTCCATGAATAAATTCAAATATCTTAGCATATCTTGTCATATCCTATTTAAATTAGGAATTTAATTAAATTCCTTATGGAAGGAGCCAAATTCACGCCTACTCCATTTTTTTATTGGGAGAATTATTATTTTATTCTGCTCCGTGATATTTTATTCTACTCGGTGAAATACCAAATAAAATCATAGGCTAATTAAATAGCCTAGATTTCGAATTTCCCCTTATTTCTCCCCATAATTCACGCCACTTTCCACCACCATATCTTCTCAAATCTTTGATTTATTTAATTAAAGATTTTATTTTGCACTCTATAAATACATGGGAGAAAAACCTAACCCTAGCCACTAATCACACGTCTCTCTCTCTAATCACACGCCTCCCCTCTCTCCCACTCTCCCAAATTTTCTTCTACTTTTCTCCAAGGTTTCTTCATCTTTTGAGAAGAATTCAAGTTGAAGCCTCAAGAAGTATTGAAGAATCAAAATTCTACTTTGTTTTTATCGTTTGTTCTATCGAGAAATGGTATTTTTATGTTAATCTTTTTTCATCTAACCGATAAATCGGTGTTCTTGAACCCTCATGCATATAGATTGAGTGAAAAGGAGAAACAATTGATGAATATGAAGTGATGTGCGTGTGTGTGTGCATCGGTATGCGTGTGTATGTGTGTGTGTGTGTTCGTGTGTGTGCGTGTGATGTGTGTGGTAAAACACTCATGTGTGACATGTTTTGATGATAGATCTGGAGTTGTAGTGCGAATAAAAAGTGATATGATAATCCTACCTTGATTTTGAATGGTGATATTAAAACGAATTGATGGGAAAAGGGAAACGTTGGGAACATGCATGATTTTTAAATCAATGATTGAGACTTACTTGTAATACGCATAAATTAAAGGTGATAATTCGCGCTCTTGGGGTGATAGCAAGAGGAAGAGCGTACTTGTGATCTAAGGAGTCGCGGTGGGCTTTATTTACTAAACTCTTTTATTACCAAAATATTGATTATGGTGTTATAAGGGTGGATTAAAATGTTATGCCATGCCTGTGATTGTTTTGATTATGTTGGGTGCTTGATGCCTAGTTTGTGAGTCAGCTCCATTAGGCTATAGGGCTATAAAAAAGAATTCGGGTTGAGTAGGGCCGCAAAACCTATCAGGCTAGTGTACACAGTTGGGATCGGGAGCCGTCCTTGCTAGTCGGCTGGTCTCGTGGGCGAATAGTGTGGCCACACTTTCGTCGCACTATGAAATTATTGATTGTTGAGAAAATGGGAGGAAATGTTTGACTAGCCAGTCTATGAATTTATTTTGTGATACTCGATGATATTCTTTTATAACTGTAAACTCGAGTTCACTATGGTAAAGATGACATATCTATTAAAATGTTTTGGCAAGAGTCCACTGAGTATGTTTAAAATACTCAGCCCTGCATGTGTTTTCTTTATGTGCAGGTTGAGCGGCGACGAGCGGTTGGCGGTGTTGAGCAAGTTAATTGAATAACATGATCATTTGAAACTTCGTGTGTAGTTGTTTCTTCATACATGGCTTCATCTTTCTCTTGGATGCTTCCGCTGAAACATGAAACTTAGTATCGTTTGTTTGAGTTTGAACTTATTCCTTTTGGTTTAGAATATTGAGACAAAATGCGTTTTTGGATTATACTAAACCCTAGTCTTTTGAGCATAATTTATGATATCTATTCATCATTGATTTTTCTTGATTAAACCGTTGACTTATTGCTTTAATAGTTCATTAAATACCTTGGTCAAAACCCTTTAAATGAAACCCTAGCCTATGTTCTTGTTGCTTTTAAGTCCGCCTAGGTAGCGACCGCCGTATTTATTATACCCTAGAATGTCGGGCTGTTACAAGTAGCTCCAGGAATAATATTCAAAAGTAATCTCAGATAGTATAACTCACCAGAACCCAGTGGTATAAACCTCAACCTTCCAGTCACAAAACCCTGTTTTCGCGGTGTCCACTCTCTGTTGGCAGCCCTCCAAGCAAATTTATTTGGAAAATCTGAGTAAAGCAATTCTCCTGCATAAGGATATTTCTTATTCGCCTCAAACCAACCTAAAAACATACTTTCATTAACACTTCTTCGAGCCATAACATCATCCAAACCAGTTGACTCATCATATACAACAAATTGCTCATTTGTCAAATGAAAACTTAATATTTCCACTGTCGGATCTCTGTACTATATTTCAAATCCATACAATCTCCATGTAGCTTCACAAGGCGAAACATATCTACAATCATAATACATACTGATTCATCTACTTCTTTAACTGAATCACCATCTTTTGCACTATTATAAAATGAAGCAGTCACACCATCATTACCTTTATTTACATACTTAAACAAATACTTAATACACCGAGATTGATTACACCATTCAACATTCACATGAGCTCCATATTTCACCAATAAATAACGGTTATGAGGAACAATATAACGATTATCTAAGGGTGTTCCACTCTTCAAAATAGTTCGACCAGTATTCCTCCTTCTATAAATTGGATAACCCTCATCATCAACCGCTGTAGCATCTACATATTTTTTTGGAAAATACTTACTACATTTACCTTCAGACATGCAAGGGGAATCACGTCTAGCTACACCACATGACCATGAACCATAAATTCACACACAAGTTTATAATAATTTGGATCAAGATCAGAATCTGGAATTTCAGCAGAAATAATTTGATCAACATCTGCAGGTACAGGATGTTTTTTGTTCTTAGCTAAGAACAAAAGTATATGAGCATGAGGTAGACCACGTTTTTGGAATTCCACATTATAAATAACTGCAAATAAAAAAAATATAATTATAAACAATATACTTAAAAATTAGAAACAAATTAAAATCAAACATAATAAAATACATTAAGTCTAACCTGCAACAAAATCACCAAACACTTTGTTACGACGAAAATCTTTGATCATACTGTTTAATTTCATCTTAAATATTCTAGTAACCACATTAGGACGGTCTTCATATTTTAGCCCCCTACTCTCAACAAATCTTAAAATTTCAGGCCATTTAGGATTGCAAGTGAATGTAATAAACAAATTTGGATATCCAGCCCACTTGCAAATAGCCATTGCATCATGATAACTTTGAATCATATAACGGGCATCACCTGTATAACTTGAAGGCACAATAACACACATACCACACTTAGAGCCATTTGTTTCACCACTTAATAAAGCATCTGACAAACCTTTATACAAATCACATCGCAAACTCTTTTGATGAGAACGAATGTACTTTAATCTACCAGCTTCAACCTTAGTGTAAGCATCCACAATAAATTGTTAGAACATCGTCGGAATGACAAAATTATAGACACACAATTCAGTCTATCATGCAAATAATATGCAAAATATTCCTTAGCACTTATTTTTTTGCGACAATAACCCAAACCTGTCACAGATCCTGAGAAACAAATATCATCCATATAACCATCTTCACCATATACATACAACAATGGATACTATAAAGGAAGATACGTTGGATGCATTTCATGAATCCTTTTCAACTTTCCTGTGTGACGTTCAACTATGATATCCCTATCACATATATTTTCATCAATATCACCAACAATCAATGCAGCTACTTCTGATACAACCGGCAAATTATATGTCCTACCATCTTTCCCCCTCTTTCCAATCAACCTCAACTTCACACACACATCCAAACATTCTATCATAAATTTTTAATTAAGCAAAATCTTGAAAAACATGTCAATCAACAATATATGAAACCACCTCAAAAACAATGATTTAGATTATCTATGCGAAATACATACAAATACGTAGAACACATTCACAACTAATTTGTCAATTATTTAAATTAAATAAATGAAGTTAGACAATCCAAGGATATATCTGTAAACATAATCAATATTCAATGCAAAAATAAAATCCAAAATAATAATTCTACAGCAAAACAAATTACTGAAGTTTGAAATAATGTAGCGATCACAACTAACTTCTTGATTGATTTAATTATTTAACATAAATAAACTTAAATAACCCTAGAGTTTAGCGTGTATTAAACTTTTAATACATACAAATAACTTTAACACATTCACAATAAAAAACTATGAAAATATCGATGCAGAAACCTAATAACTACAATCAAAATAAATTTTCATAACATTTTAATTATAAGCATTAGTTAATGTAGTAATTTATGCATAAAATTACATAGCAAATATAAAATTGTAAACAACATTTGGTGTTTAGGTACTACACCCTAGCCATGTGGATTACTAAACCCTTAGGGTATGGATTTAACTTGGATAAATTAGACAACACTATGCCATGCTTATAACTTCAACCAATAAGTAGGTGCTACACCCTACCCTCATGTACTACTAAACCCTAGAGATTTGTGTGTATTAAACTTTTAATACATACAAATAACTCTAACACATTCACATTAAAACTATGAAAATATCAATGCAAAAAACTAATAACTACACTCAAAATAACTATTGATAAATTTTGCATATCTTAGTTAATGTAGTACTTGATGCAGCAATATAATCATCATCAAAAAGTACCGTATTAAATTATAAAAAATACTACTCCCTCCGTCCCACATTTGTAGTAACATTTAGTTATGACACGGGTTTTAAGGAATTGGTGGAGTGTGTAATTAATGAAGTGAGATGGTGGAGTGTGTAATAAATGAAATGAGATGGCGGAGTGAGATGATGGAGTGTGTAATAAATGAAGTGAGTTGGTTGAAGGTGGGTCCCTCTTTGACTTTTTGGTTTTTTATTTTTGTTTTGATTTATTTTAATATAGATAATGGCATTTGGGTGTAATTTTAGTGAATAATGGGGTAAAATTTTATGTGCAAATATGGTAAATTCTAAATGTTACTCCAAATGTGGGATGGACTTTTATGGCAAAATGTTACTACAAATCTGGGACGGAGGGAGTATCTGCTAACCCTATGCATTACTAAACCCTTTGGGTATGGATATATCACGATTACTTAATCAACACTATGATATGATTACAACTATGAAAACTAGGTACTACACCCTAACCTCATACAATACTAAACCCTAGAGTTTTGTGTGTATTAACAAACACAAATATAACTCTCACATGTCAATGTTATTCCATTTCAATATAAACTAATGCTACATAAACACTTCTAAACATTCTATCATAAATTTTAAATTAAGCAAAAACTTGAAAAACATGTCAATCAACAATAAATGAACCACCTCAAAAACAGTGATTTGGATTATCTATGCAACCTTCAATACATACAAATACGTAGAACACATTCAAAACTA
Organism: Salvia hispanica; assembly: GCF_029641045.1. Lineage (NCBI taxonomy): Eukaryota > Viridiplantae > Streptophyta > Magnoliopsida > Lamiales > Lamiaceae > Salvia > Salvia hispanica. The sequence continues at coordinate 7,709,686 of NC_142696.1, read as the reverse complement.
ATTTGTCAATTATTTAAATTACATAAATGAACTTATAAAAACCAAAAAAATTCATAAAAATAATAACTACAATCAAAATAAATTTTCATAACATTTTAATTATAAGTATTAGTTAATGTAGTATTTTATGCATAAAATAAATTTTCATAACATTTTAATTATAAGTATTAGTTAATGTAGTATTTTATGCATAAAATTACATAAAAAAAGGGTTTTTGGCTTTTTAAACCAAAATCTTTCCCCGAATTTCGGTTTTTCCCATGAACTATGAGATTTGTTTTTAAAACCACGAACTTTCATTTCGTTAGGATTTTCCCAACCCGACCCAAATAGCACATTTCCGACCCGAATAGCATAATTCAAAATGTTAAAGTTGTGTTTTGTTTATTCAAAAGTTGTCATTTGTTATGTAATAATTGTGACTGTATGTATTATTGTGCCAAATATGATCCAAGTAATCAATTTAATGACAAATAGGATTAAAATTGACACGTAGACAACCCGGGTTTCGTCGTTGACCCGCCGGGGGAAAATCCCAACAAAATGAAAGTTTATGGTTTTAAAAACAAATCTCATAGTTCATGGGAAAAACCGGAATTCGGGGAAAGGTTTTGGTTTAAAAAGCCAAAAACCCTAAAAAAAATAATGTATAAAACTGTAAACAACATTTGCTAATTAGGTGCTACACCCTAGCCCTATGGATTACTAAACCCTTAGGGGATGAATTTAACTTCGATCAATTAGTGAACACTATCCTATGGTTATAACTTCTACCAATAAGTAGGTGTTACCCCCTACCCTCATGGACTACTAAACCCTAGAGTTTTGTTTGTATTAACAAAAACAAATATGCATAACAAATTCAATGTTATTCAATTATTATTATTTGAACTTCCACTCATTATTCAACATTCCACAAATTATACAACTGCTTAACTACACAAAGAGATCGATACTCATTATTCAATACTAAAACAAAATAATATGCATGACAAATTCAATGTTATTCCATTATTATTTGAACTTCAACTCATTATTCAACATTCCACAAATTGTACAATTGATTAGTTCTACAAAGAGACCGATACTCACTATTCCATTATCTATTTGCCCTCTATACACAGGGTAACAACTTTACACAGTTACTCAATTGTTTCAGCCATCTTCCAAACTCAAACTACGTTTTCGTCTTCGTCTGTTCAACCATCTCCAACTTCACTCTTCAAACTATCTCTCCATTAAATCGTTCTCAACTTTTCCTGCAAAAACCATACTGATCAATGGCGAACACCTGCCTAAAACTTGAAGACGATTACTGCAAAAGAATTGAAGATATTGTTAAAATAATAAAATAAAATTTTAAATAAAACGAAGAGGAAACAATACTAAAATACAAAGAATGAAACAACAAATATTTCACCATTATAATCTGCAAAATTAAATATCATTAGCGTAAAATGAACTAATAAAAAAAACGAAAACGAAACAATACTAAAACACAAACAATAAAACAACAAAGATTTCACCTTTATAATCTGCAAAATAAAAAATCATCAACGTTTAATGAAAACTAGTGAAAAAAATGAAACGAAACAATACTAAAACACAAACAATGAAACAACAAAGATTTCACCTTTATAATCTGCAAAATAAAAAATCATCAGCGTTTAATGAAGGATTAAAAGAAAATAAGAAAATATTAAAACAGAAACGTTAAAATACACATATATTACTTTTATTATCTGCAAAATAAGAAATGGTTAATATAAACAACGTTATTCGGATTAAAAGAAAATAAGAAGAATAAGAGAGATATAAAAGCAACAATACGAGAGTAGAGAGAGAAATAAGAACCTGCAGCAAAAGCATTGTTTGCAATGGCAACTGGTATTTATAGAGAAGTTTCTATTTTGAAGGTGAGAAAACCGCTCTTTTCTTTGGGGGGAAGGGGGGAAACCCTCTCTTTTTTTTGGGGGGAGGGAGGGGGAAAACCCGATTTCAATGCTTGAAAAATGTTGCAGAGCTTAATCCATTGGTTATTAGATGTAATTGCAAATTGGTGGATGACTTTTACAACTTCCCCCCAAATCGCAAATTTGAAAACAGGGGGGAAATCCCTTTGATTTCCCCCCAAAATTACCGAGCTTTTAAGTATAGTATAGATTTCGCTTATAGTAGTAATTTACCAGTACTAGTTACTCCCACCGTCCCCGATTAAGAGTCACACTTTTGTATTTCGGTTCGTCCCCAATTAAGAGTCACACTTTATTTTTACCAAAAATAATAAGTAGGTCTCACATTCCACTAACTCAATTCACTCACATTTTATTATAAACTTAATATAAAAAAATGGGTTCCACATTCCACTAATTTTTTCAACCAATTTTTCTTTTTATTTCTTAAAAACTCGTATCCGATCAAAATGTGACTCTTAATTAGGGATGGAAAGAGTATTTAATAGAATTGAAACGTTAGGCTGCATATATCCTAATTAATTAAATTTCGCTCATAGTAGTAATTGCTAGTACTAATTATTTAATAGAATTGAAACATTAGGCTTTCAAATACAGTGCCTCATTTCTATTTTATTTCTATTTTATACTCCATGAGTCTAATAGAAATAGGCCATGTAGGGTTGACATGAGTTGTTGTGTAATTGGTAAAGTAAGAGAGAAGGGAAAAAAGTACTCATTTCATTCCATAGTAATAGAGTCATTTTGTCATTTTGGTACGTTCCATAGTAATAGAGTCGTTTCCCTTTTTAGTAAAAGTCAACACATTTTTCCACACCTACTTTACTCTCTTACTTTTTCCTCTCTTCATTTTTCTACCTTTTTCATTTTCCATTTTATTCTCCCTTTACTAAACTCACCTAACACAATTTTTCTTAAACTCCGTGCCGAAAAGAAACGTACCATTACTATGGAACGGAGGGAGTAGTTGAGATTGTAGTGAGTGATGAGACCATAAATGATAAACTAAAATAGAAGAAGAAAAAAGATTACCATAAATGGATATTGAATGTTTGTATGAGACGGACGAAAAAGGAAATATGGTCTATTTCTATGAGACGGATGAGGTATATATTGCATGGAGATTTACATTTTTAGTCTTCATTGTGTCACTTATATATTTGCGATTTCTAAAGTTTATAGATGGTATTACTACATGTCTTGTAACACACCGAGTTTTCATGCACTAGTTTTAGAGTATAAAAAAAAATTTGGACGAAAAGACGATTGGAATTAAAGAACGAGGAAATTTAAGTTTGTAAACTACAATTATTGGAAGAAGAAAAAGAGAATAAATTAGCACAATACTTTATGAAGAGGATTTACATATGTTGAAGAGATTAATGGTAAAGGGCTACACTATGGAAAAGGACTACACAATCTTATTGAGAGGTGTGAGATTTTGCTACATAATAGTTACATGTGGAAAATACAAAAGTGGAAGCTACAACTTAGCATTTCAAAGATGCCAAACTACAATATTCGGATACTAGCCAAATAGAGCAACTAAATCTAAGTGTTTCCCTCATTCCCATCCTTCTCGATTTTCGGCCTCCACAAGCTCCAAGGATGACAACCCATATACCTACAAATTAGCACCGAAAAGGATATTAGAAATATGCTTCACAAAGACTCAAGATTGGAGACTTCTTCAATTAGTAAGTATGACAATCTATACAATGCATCATCAATCTTCCAAGAAAGGAAAAAGACAAGAATGAGTAAGGAGTGAGCTCATCCCTAAGGCCTTTTAGAGGCAACATCAGATTCTCTTTCCTCATCAACCGAGGCTGAGATAGCAGCCGAGAGAGGCAGCCCCAACTTACACCAAAATAGCATAGCAAGCATAAACATCATGTTCGAAAGGGAGCAAGCTGGCAGCCAAAATGAGAGTCTTTGTCCCCAAGTTTCAGCACAAACAGCCAAAATAGAGAACTATATAAGCAGCCCCCATCTCCCTTCCCCTCCCCACTTCTTTAGACACCACAAATTCACTCAAAATCAAGGAGTGCAGCAAGGAAACGGGAGGAGCAAGAAGGCGAGGAGAGACAGCGGCGAAGCAGGGCGGGGGGAGGACAGCCCTGAACCGAGAGGATCCACCGAGTGAGGTAATTACCTCAACACCCAACAACCATTTCGCATCATTTAGAGCAGCCTCAATGAGTAGTCAAGAACTTAGAATCATAGGAGAAACATAGAAATAGCACCAAGATCCAAATAATGCTCGACAATCAAGTTTCACATAGAAATCATGGCCGCCTGTACTAAGAACTCAAACTTTTCACAAGAAATGTAGACACTGCAGTAGCTCTTACTATGAAATCCCAACATCAAGATTCCCAAATCACATAGCTACTGCCGATTAAAGAACCACGGACAAAACAAGTAATAGGATAAAGAACTTAGCTTTAGGCCGAGAGGGAGCGACGGAGAACCGGTGACGGCGGACCTCGGAGCTTCCACGCTCGACGGAGAAGGAGACGTGGGAGAAAGGTGACGCCTTTTCCCTTGATTGGTGACTTCGCCGCTAGAGCAACAGCGCGAGGCGGCCGCCGGGGACGACCGCTCACCAAGGGCAACGCTGTGGGAGAGAGGCGACGCCTCCTCTCCACCATTGAATTCGCGGAGGAGAAAGGGTCACGGCGGGCGTTGATTCGCCGGAGACGGCGGAGGGGAAAGGCGACGCCTTCTCCCTAACCGGGACTTCACCGAATAGAGAAATCGACGAAGAGAGAGCTTGAAGGAGAAAACTCGATGGAGGCATAGGAGAGTGACGAGTTTAATCAGTCTAGTGGTGACCGGCGGTGACTCGAGGGAGAAGGAGAAAGAGCTGCTGCTTCTCAATCCTTAAATCCCTAATTGAGAAAAGTGGAAGAATGAATTGGGGAGGAAAAGTCACGTATGGAGAAGGAGTATAATTTAGGCCTTCAATTAAATTAATTAGATTTGGGCCTAGAGGTTTTAATGTTGGGCCCTAGTAATTAATGAAAGGAGTGGTTGTTTTTAATTAAGAGTTGGGCCCAAGTATTATTTTATTTAAGGAGTGGGCTATGGTTTTGGGCCACTTAAATAACAAGTAATGGGCTGCCTAATTTAATTAGTTGGGCTCAGAGATTTATTAATTAAGAGGGCCGATTATTTGTGGAGAGAAATAAACCAATTATATGTCAAAATAGTTGAGCCGAGAATTATTTATGAGAAGTTGGAATTTATTTAAGGATTTGAGTTGGAGCTTGATTAATTAATGCCCGAATAATTTAAGATTCCAAAGATGGAAAATGATGAAGTTAGAGACGCAAAAGGCGACCAGCATCGCCCCGCGACGCTATGGGCGGCCTTAAGAAAAAATTCAAAGAAAAGATTTAAGAAGGGATTTTCCAAGAATCCATACTTTATTAAATGCTCAAGTATTTGTTTTCGAGAAAATAGAAATTCTCTAGATTTAATTGAAGTGGATAAATAAATCCTACAACCTAGTGAAGTTGAGAAAGGACTAGAGATCCTATGAGACAAGACTAAGGATATAGGTGCTATGCCATAGGGTGCATGCATTCTTTCTAAGGAGGAATAGTTTAAGTACTAATTAGCGTATCACGCTATTTATTTTCAAAGGATAAATTGCTCGAGGGAAAGTGAGGTCAAAGCGAATAATTGAATTGAAGAATAAACATTTCAGGTGGGCTTTCTTTATCTAGCACACTAGTGTGGATATAAATCAAATACTTGCGAAATTATGGAAAAAAAATCATCTTTTATCAAAATGGAGCTATGATTCTTTTCAAATTGCTATCATGCCATAAATGTTTTGTTTTGAGGATTTTCATGGATTGTCACGGAATGGATTTTCATGGATTGTCGTGGAATGGATTGTCATGGATTTTTATGGAATGATGGGTGACCGTTGGAGCGGCACTTGATTGGAATGAATGATGAATGATGAATGATGAATGATGAATAATGAACGATGAATGATGAATGATGAATGATGAACGATGAATGATGAATGATGAATGATGAATGATGAATGATGAATGATGAGTGAGGATTTATGACAGAACCTAGTCTGCAGTCGAACTTTTAGCTCACAAAAGAACTTAGTAAGCCCGGGCCTTTTAAGAAAACCCCCGTGTGTTACTATGATGGCTTGACAACTATATAATAAATGTTTTGTTTTCGGCATGTGTCCACTGAGTACACCAAGTACTCAGCCCTGCATGTATTTATAAATGTGCAGGTTGAACGTCAAGAGGATGGAGTGATGATCGGAGTCGGTGTTGTTAAACAATCAAGTTGATCTCCCAACGGTTCGTGTCTTCATACACGAAGTCGTTTAGTAAGGACTTATTCCGCTGTGTTTTTGTGATGTGAGAATTGTAGAATCTCACCATCAACTCTGATTTATTTGAGGAGACGTTCATTCTGTTTTCAAGACCATGTAATGAAATACTCGGCTTCTATGATATCAATTGACTTGGTCTTTGTGTAAATTCTCAAGTTCTATCCATTTTCTTTCCCCGCTTCTTAAATCCCTCTTATTAGTCGCGGTTTACCCGCTTTCGCTATCCTTAGCAAAATGCGGTCGTGACAGAGTGGTATCAGAGCCACAGTTTCTTTCCTGCTCTGAGATCCAAACTTTCCTTCAGTCAAGATCTAGACTTGTTCACTAGATCATTCCAAGTCATCGACTCGATCAACACTCCAAGACGTTCAACCAACCAAGTTGAAAGTTGAAGAAATGAAATGTTAAGATAGCTGATACAAAGTGTGACAAAATTTTATAGTCAAGGAAAATGAAAGAATCTAGAGGAAATAAGAACTTCCCTAAAGAATGTAGTTTAAGATGGGACTATGAAGGATGAACCATAAATCCTGTAATTGCTTTCCTGAGCAACAAATTTTGAGACGATGATAAACAAAGTTAAGCACGAAAACGTGATTCGCAGCTATACGACTTTTCACATAAGAAGAGCCGACGCCCAGTGTATAAGGGCTCAAGAGGGACAAAAGTAGAAAAGAAAGACGAGGAATGATGCTCTAAGAGAAGAGAACAAGATAGATCTTCATTGTGGCTAAGCCACTCGAATAAATCCAAAAGAGACTGTTGATCACATCACGTTTCACGAGACCCTATAGAATGATAGATTTGAGATGTAAACGTAGCTTGAGGACGTTAGATCACACAGTATAGTGGCTATAGTTGATGACTTCCCTTTTATGCATCGATTCGTTTCCTTTCGAGTACCTTCGACGAACTCTAGATGTTCCCACCACGTGAATGAAATAAATGATTTTAATCAGCAGTACTTACTTGGATTCCCAGAAAATCTCTTCCTTTGAACGTCCTTAATGGAAGTGTTATCCTGTCTGTTTAACACTCATGATCGACCTGCGTTTTTCAAAGCAGGGTGCCAAAACTTCCCTCTTTCTATAAAAATTGTGACTCATTTTTTTAGTTCAAAGATCATGGTTAGACATTTACTTTCAGATACCCTGAGCTACTTATATCGCAAATCAATGTGTCACTTCTTATCTTGGGTACATCAGATCGCTCTTCACTTTCAGTTTGAATGAGCACGGGCTTTGCCCTTATATTTTCAGACATGCCGATTGGCGACAACTTTTGTTACTCATCATTTGTACGAGTGATATTTTGACTTCACAAGTCCAATCGCATTGTTATTCTAAAGTTGTATGTCTTCAGAACCTTCAGACTAAGTTCATTTTCCCAGACCTTGTCCTTAACGAGTGACGATTCTTCTAGGAACTTTCGTCAACTCTGGTTATTTTGTGAACATGTATATGACAAGTTCTTTCTTGCAAGAATGAAATTTCTTCATGATCAATTCCACTACATGATTGTTCCTTCTGGAGAATTTATTTTTCAATGTCTTCAATATTCGTTAAGACTAGCATACACACTTCATTCTTAACGAGTTACTTGACAATTACCCACGAGGTTTATCTCATTGGAAATTTCTTTGGCAAACTTGAAAATTCTTCAAGATGGTTCCCTTTTCACTAGCTTTGACATTATTGGAGAGAGGTCAGCGCGACTTCATGGCAGTTGCCTACATTTCTATGCTTGACCCTTCCATACTTTAACGTGGCTGAGCCATAATCCATTGTTATCAAGATCTTCTCGAATCTGAACGGCCAATTTGACCATTTTATTTGATGCCTATTATGAGAATTCAGATTTAATTCGTCCAGTTCCGTTTCGAGACATGTTTCATTTCTTTCAAGAAATTTTCAAGCTCTGTGGTTTACCTCTTAACCCATGAAATCATCCGAAGGGACGTGATAAGTTTAATTGAACTTAGTCCCAGTTTACTTGTAAACCAATCATTGCGATGACAATTTTAATTCACGGAGTCACACCAGAGATGTTATTCTTGCCACCCTGAGTAATTTGAATACTCTTCCAAGACAATGATTTCTTTTCAGTATTTCATCGATCTAAAATCAGTATCATCCAAGTTAAGACTGTTTGACTAAATTCCTAATGCGAAACTCTCAACGAAGGCGAAGCCTTGATCCTTTTCACATATCTATGAGAAGTAAGTCCGGATGGACAGACATGAGTAAAGATGATCCACCCAGCGACCCTGTCATGCCTCACGAATTAGATAAGAACGGTTGATCGATGGATACGCGTATAACGAATAGAAATAAGTGAGCTACGAGGAAAGGCCAAAAGCAATCATGGATATAAAAGTGCAACAGTTAAGGAATAATTTTATCACTTCGATGAGGGTACTGAGGAAGCACCACAGGCAAGAAGAAGCCACCTGGGATTTGGAGGATAAGATGAGGGAGCGTTACCCCGAGCTTTTCGATTATAGCCGCACAAATTTCGGGACAAATTTTTCTTTAAGGTGGATAGAATGTAACACCCCGAGTTTTCGTGCACTAGTTTTAGAGTATAAAAAAAATTTGGACGAAAAGACGATTGGAATTAAAGAACGAGGAAATTTAAGTTTATAAACTACAATTATTGGAAGAAGAAAAGAGAATAAATTACTTTATGAAGATGATTTACATATGTTGAGAGATTTATGGTAAAGGGCTACACAATGGAAAAGGACTACACAATCTTATTGAGAGGTGTGAGATTTTGCTAAATAATAGTTACATGTGGAAAATACAAAAGTGGAAGCTACAACTTAGCATTTCAAAGATGCCAAACTACAATATTCGGATACTAGCCAAATAGAGCAACTAAATCTAAGTGTTTCCCTCATTCCCATCCTTCTCGATTTTCGGCCTCCACAAGCTCCAAGGATGACAACCCATATACCTACAAATTAGCACCGAAAAGGATATTAGAAATATGCTTCACAAAGACTCAAGATTGGAGACTTCTTCAATTAGTAAGTATGACAATCTATACAATGCATCATCAATCTTCCAAGAAAGGAAAAAGACAAGAATGAGCAAGGAGTGAGCTCATCCCTAAGGCCTTTTAGAGGCAACATCAGATTCTCTTTCCTCATCAACCGAGGCTGAGATAGCAGCCGAGAGAGGCAGCCCCAACTTACACCAAAATAGCATAGCAAGCATAAACATCATGTTCGAAAGGGAGCAAGCTGGCAGCCAAAAATGAGAGTCTTTGTCCCCAAGTTTCAGCACAAACAGCCAAAATAGAGAACTATATAAGCAGCCCCCATCTCCCTTCCCCTCCCCACTTCTTTAGACACCACAAATTCACTCAAAATCAAGGAGTGCAGCAAGGAAACGGGAGGAGCAAGAAGGCGAGGAGAGACAGCGGCGAAGCAGGGCGGGGGGAGGACAGCCGCGAACCGAGAGGATCCACCGAGTGAGGTAATTACCTCAACACCCAACAACCATTTCGCATCATTTAGAGCAGCCTCAATGAGTAGTCAAGAACTTAGAATCATAGGAGAAACATAGAAATAGCACCAAGATCCAAATAATGCTCGACAATCAAGTTTCACATAGAAATCATGGCCGCCTATACTAAGAACTCAAACTTTTCACAAGAAATGTAGACACTGCAGTAGCTCTTACTATGAAATCCCAGCATCAAGATTCCCAAATCACATAGCTACTGCCGATTAAAGAACCACGGACAAAACAAGTAATAGGATAAAGAACTTAGCTTTAGGCCGAGAGGGAGCGACGGAGAACCGGTGACGGCGGACCTCGGAGCTTCCGCGCTCGACGGAGAAGGAGACGTGGGAGAAAGGTGACGCCTTTTCCCTTGATTGGTGACTTCGCCGCTAGAGCAACAGCGCGAGGCGGCCGCCGGGGACGACCGCTCACCAAGGGCAACGCTGTGGGAGAGAGGCGACGCCTCCTCTCCACCATTGAATTCGCGGAGGAGAAAGGGTCACGGCGGGCGTTGATTCGCCGGAGACGGAGGAGGGGAAAGGCGACGCCTTCTCCCTAACCGGGACTTCACCGAATAGAGAAATCGACGAAGAGAGAGCTTGAAGGAGAAAACTCGATGGAGGCATAGGAGAGTGACGAGTTTAATCAGTCTAGTGGTGACCGGCGGTGACTCGAGGGAGAAGGAGAAAGAGCTGCTGCTTCTCAATCCTTAAATCCCTAATTGAGAAAAGTGAAAGAATGAATTGGGGAGGAAAAGTCACGTATGGAGAAGGAGTATAATTTAGGCCTTCAATTAAATTAATTAGATTTGGGCATAGAGGTTTTAATATTGGGCCCTAGTAATTAATGAAAGGAGTGGCTGTTTTTAATTAAGAGTTGGGCCCAAGTATTATTTTATTTAAGGAGTGGGCTATGGTTCTGGGCCACTTAAATAACAAGTAATGGGCTGCCTAATTTAATTAGTTGGGCTCAGAGATTTATTAATTAAGAGGGCCGATTATTTGTGGAGAGAAATACACTAATTACATGTCTAAATAGTTGAGCCGGGAATTATTTATGAGAAGTTGGAATTTATTTAAGGATTTGAGTTGGAGCTTGATTAATTAATGCCCGAATAATATAAGATACCAAAGATGGAAAATGATGAAGTTAGAGACGCAAAAGGCGACCGGCATTGCCCCGCGACGCCATGGGCGGCCTTAAGAAAAAATTCAAAGAAAAGATTTAAGAAGGGATTTTCCAAGAATCCATACTTTATTAAATGCTCAAGTATTTGTTTTCGAGAAAATAGAAATTCTCTAGATTTAATTGAAGTGGATAAATAAATCCTACAACCTAGTGAAGCCGAGAAAGGACTAGAGATCCTATGAGACAAGACTAAGGATATAGGTGCTATGCCATAGGGTGCATGCATTCTTTCTAAGGAGGAATAGTTTAAGTACTAATTAGCGTATCACGCTATTTATTTTCAAAGGATAAATTGCTCGAGGGCAAGTGAGGTCAAAGCGAATAATTGAATTGAAGAATAAACATATCAGGTGGTCTTTCTTTATCCAGCACACTAGTGTGGATATAAATCAAATACTTGCGAAATTATGAAAAAAAATCATCTTTTATCAAAATGGAGCTATGATTCTTTTCAAATTGTTGTCATGCCTTAAATGTTTTGTTTTGAGGATTTTCATGGATTGTCACGGAATGAATTTTCATGGATTGTCATGGATTTTTATGGAATGATGGGTGACCGTTGGAGCGGCACTTGACTGGAATGAATGATGAATGATGAATAATGAACGATGAATGATGGATGATGAACGATGAATGATGAATGATGAGTGAGGATTTATGACAGAACCTAGTCTGCAGTTGAACTTTTAGCTCACAAAAGAACTTAGTAAGCCCGGGCCTTTTAACAAAACCCACGTGTGTTACTGTGATGGCTTGACAACTATATAATGTATGTTCTGTTTTCGGCACGTGTCCACTAAGTACACCAAGTACTCAGCCCTGCATGTATTTATAAATGTGCAGGTTGAACGTCAAGAGGATGGAGTGCTGATCGGAGTCGATGTTGTTAAACAACCAAGTTGATCTCCAAACGGTTCGTGTCTTCATACACGAAGTCGTTTAGTAAGGACTTATTCCGCTGTGTTTTTGTGATGTGAGAATTGTAGAATCTCACCATCAACTCTGATTTATTTGAGGAGACGTTCATTCTGTTTTCAAGACCATGTAATGAAATACTCGGCTTCTATGATACAAATTGACTTGGTCTTCGTGTAAATTCTCAAGTTCTATCTCTTTTCTTTCCCCGCTTCTTAAATCCCTCTTATAGTCGCGGTTTACCCGCTTTCGCTATCCTTAGCAAAATGCGGTCGTGACATGTCTATTACTCCCTCCGTCCCCGAATAAGAGTAGCACTTTTCCATTTCAGTCCATTCCCGATTAAGAGTAGCACTTCATTTTTTACCAAAATTGGTAATTAGGTCTCACATTCCACTAACTCACTTCACTCACATTTTATTATAAAACCAATATAAAAAAGCGGGTCCCACATTCCACTTACTTTTTCAACCAACTTTTTTTTTACATTTCTTAAAACCCATGTCCGGTCAAGGTGTTACTCCTAATTGGGGACGGAGGGAGTAACTTGGAGTTAGATGAACTTCGACTTTTTATTATTTCTAAGTTGTCTTTTTGCTATTTTTTTGATAGTTTTTTATTATTCTTACAGCTATTATACACCAATAAAGTTCATGTTTACGGTACTTCATTTATTAAATATTTCAAAATTTAGTAATTGATAATTTTTCCTTGTGCTATTTTTGTGATATTTTTGTTTGTTTAACAATTATTATGCATAAATTTCATGTTTTATGGAGTACTTCATTAATTAAATACACACATATTTTTAGTTTCCAAATCATTTAATTATTTCTATCTCGTTAGTCATTACTCATCTCCTTTCACATCTTTATAATGTCGCAACACCAGTATAAAAAAATACCTAAATTGAAATCTATTCATATATCAAAAGGATTAGGCTTGATTTCAACCAATTACAATATGTCTCAACTCAAGTTTCCAACTGCTTTTTGCATGAATGATAATGATGTCTTGAGAAAATTCACCAAAATGATGATGATGCCTATCCATTTAAAGTTTGTACAATGCAGACGTAACTATATACTGCATCTGTTCATCTGTTTGTGATTAATATCCCAGTTGAACATGAAACAACTTTTTTTTAAAATTATTTTAAGTGTATAGTACTAATTGGAGTGTGGTAGTGAAATATTTGACTCATATATATGCATAGTTGTTTGCTTTTTATTGAGATTCCTTAAACTTCAATAATTTTAAATCCATTTTCAGTTTATTTTTTATTTCCCTTTCTTATTTCCTTTTTAATATTCAATTTTATTCCCATCTTATAAACTCTGAAAATGAATTGGTTAGAAATTAAACATCAACAGCGTAAAAAATGAATGGTTTTGTGTGAAATGGAGAAGAAGAATTACATCCTTTTTTAATATTTTCATTAACTTTGAATTAGAATATAATTTAACTTATTAATTTGACCAAAATGCATTTGATCCTTATTTTTTACTCAAAAACTAAAATATGATTGATTTTGGAGTATAGCTAAATATATATATCATTTTAGGTTTTAGTGTATTAATGGATATCGTCTTGATACTCTAGAATGGAACAGTGAACCTAGAAATTTTTTAATTCATTTTTGTTAAAAAAAGACTATAAAAAGTCCAAAACATTGGGTCCGTGGCCCATAAACCGAAGGCTGCTGGATTTTATAATATCAGTCAGATCCAAAATTTAAACCTAAAGCCCATTTCTACCAACTCCAGAAACCCTAATATACCTGTTTATCTCTATTCCTCCCTTTCTCAACGCATAGTTCACACATTCAGCCCTTCGATTCAACACCAGTAAGCAAATGCGCCCTGTTTTCAGAAAATTTCTTCCATTTTCACTATATTAATCCGTCGTTGTGTTTTAATTCCGAAGTTTCCTCTTAATTTTTTGTAGGCGAATAAAAATTGTGCGAAGATGAGCAAAGGCACGGCGGCTGCGGCGGTGAAGGGCGGGAAGAAGAAGGGCGTTACCTTCGTTATCGATTGCTCGAAGCCGGTGGAGGATAAGATCATGGAGATCGCTTCGCTGGAGAAGTTTTTGCAGGAGAGAATTAAGGTCGGTGGCAAAGCTGGTGCTCTCGGCGACTCCGTTACTGTCAGCCGCGACAAGAGCAAGATCACCGTCACCGCCGATTCCAATTTCTCCAAAAGGTGTGTTAATTAAGTTTTGCTCATGTGTAATGTTGTCGATTTGGCTATTTGAATGAGCTGATACTGAAATGCTGAATCAACTAAAATAAATTTTTTTCAGTTGTGTAATGTTGTGGATTGGCCTTTTTGAATTAGCTGGTAATGAATTACTCAATCAACTAAAATGAATTTTGTTTCAATTGTGTAATGTTGTGGATTGGCTTATTTGAATTAGCTGATAATGAATTGCTGAATCAACTAAAATACTACTTTTTTTTTTCAATTGTGTAGATTGGCCTATTTGAATAAGCTGATAATGAAATGCAGAATCAACAAAAATTGCTTATTTTCAATTGCTAAATCTTTATCTATGTGAACTGTGTTTAGAAATGGGAAACTGTCTATTAAGCTAGTTTTGACAACTGCATTGCCTTAATTGGAATAGAGGGGATTTAATTACCACAGTTTTGCAGTTTTGTTGAATGAAATGTCAGTTATGTAGCGTGGAACCATAGGGCTATGTTGCATCGGTTTGTACTGAAATGTGCATTTGCATTTTCATTTGTTGGTAAGTTCTTTTTCGATAAAAAGACTGACTCTTGTGGATGTGCAGGTATTTGAAGTATTTGACTAAGAAATACTTGAAGAAGCACAATGTGAGGGATTGGCTTCGCGTGATTTCATCCAACAAAGAAAGAAACGTGTACGAACTTCGCTACTTCAACATTGCTGAGCAAGAGGGCGAGGAGGAAGATTAAATATAGAGAGATTAGTTCCATGTTCCGTTTATGCTTGGACGAAACCACTTTTTTGGATCAATTCGTGTTGTTTGTTCTGTCTTTATTCTAATATTTCTGAGACTGCTGATTATTAGATTGAATTTTGATGTGATCATCTGCTTTCCTTCTCTACATAGTTACACAATTTGTGCTATAAAACATTGATCTAGGATAGTAATGCAGGTCCAGTCACATTGCGCTGATTTGTTGGTTTAGGTTGTTTTTCAGATTGGTGGTGCATACAAGGTTTGGCTTTCTTGTAAATCAATGGTTTTCCTAATCTTTGTTTTGGTATTTATTCTATTTGCCATCTGATGTGTGCACTGTTTAATGGGCTATGTCAAAGTGTTCACTTTGTTGTTGATGTGAGAATGCTTTGTGCTGCTGAATGTCATCGGCTTCCTTCTGTGAGGCGTGTATCTTGATGCATGATGCTCAATACGGCATTGCTCTACTAGTTTTCTACTTTTCGAAAAGTATGTTGTGTTGTTTTTTGGGGTGGATTGTTTTATCCTCAACAAATATATTGAATTTTTCTTTTTATGCAGAAATGTTGATAAGTACTACTCCTGTCACAACTCAGATTATTATTTCCTGTTACCTTTTTATATAAATCATACATTGTTTCATGCACCAAGCAAGGAAAATGTGAATTGATGGACAAAAATTTCATTAGACAATCTTATAAGTATTTTACATAGTCATCGTACTTAGATTTATAATTTTCTTCAACTTTATTACCTAAATAGTCATGTTATGTACTACACCAGTTTTAGCTTCTCTTGTCCACCTATTAAGAATAGAATTCTCTAGAAGTAATTTCATATTTAACACAAACACTTTCACAAAATGAGAACATATTAATTTAACCATCTCAAACTTTTGACAACTGCAATGAATCATCTTTGTATTGGGATCATAGGTCACCTTCCATTCATATTATGAATTTATGATCAATTAGTCCTATAACATTTTCAATTAATGGTACTGATTCATCTTTATGCTTTATGTGTGCAACTACAAATAAGACAAACTCATTCTGGAAGAGATAAAAAAACCTAATGGAGTATAGACCTTAGGAAGTTGACGTAGCATATGATTGTAAGGAATTCTTGTATTCATCTAATGAGCGCAGCGGAAATTTGCATACAAGAATAACAGATCTAGATTCATAATCGTATTGGAAGTTGAACATGTAAAACATAACGGAATTAAATCTTACTTGTTGTGTCGTTATCTTCCATTGATTGTACGAATCTTGCAAGATGAATCCACCACTATCGAGGTCCACGTGTATTCTGATCCGATGCAGGAACAATTCCTCGGTACAATCGTTCTATAGAGAAAGCTAGGAAATCTCTTGATGAATGTTATAGATTCTTGCGCCGCTTTCTCGTAGAGAATTAGGTTTTCTATATCTTATGTTCTCTACAATAGAGCATATATATAATAGAATAATTGTAACATTGGGCCAAGCCCAATAGAATTATTTCCTATTAATCTAATCTAGCCCATTTTCTTTCAATCTCCCACTTGGACTAGCATTAGATATAATACGCAGCTCTAACTTTGTACCCTTGAGCGAATCAATAATACACTGAAAGTGTGACCCTTTAGGCCCCCATTATCGACGACGATCAAACCGAAGTCTGCACAAAACTCCTAGACCGCGTTGCTCGATATATGAAGGACGTTTACATGAATTAGGTAAACAAGCCTTTACATAAAGTTTATAGTAATATCCTTTCATTCACGAACCACCCGATTAAGCCTAAGATTCGTCATGTGTCATCCAAATAGCTCAATCACTTTATCTCATCTTTATTAAATGACCCATTTGATCAGATTCAATTACTTTAATTGAATATATCTTTGCATTGGCCAATGACTTAGTGGTAAAGTAATATAGAGAATTTGAGTGTTCTCTCGAAATTCTAATCGAGGAATAAATCTCATTTTTGGCTCAACTACCATTTTCATTTATCTTATGATGTACCCAAGACAAGTCCGTGTCTTAATCCTCCGAGGGGAGGCAAAGCGTTGTACAAGGTCAAAGCACACCACTCAACAAACAAAATGTGTAATGACCTCAGATCCAAGGACTATTACATACTTCATGCACTAATAAACTGTAGACACTTAACAAAACAGTTTAATAGTAGGGTATACCAATAGTCTCCAAAGTACACCATGTGTCCATCACGAGTATCAAATATCTCATAGTTGTGAGAACAACTACATTCTCGAAGAATGTGATGCAAACCACATGCTAACTTATAACATATAATCAATATCTCATTCTTGATGATCATTCGTTAGGGCTATTTTAGAATTATATTATATCATTAATGCCCCACTCCATTAACGGCAGTCATAATTCAAGGGAACAAATTTAGAATAAATACAGACATTTTAACCAATTATTCCAATAAATGCACAAAACTGATAGAAAATAAAATTTTCATAGAATGTGATCAAGTAATATTGTCTCAACACAAAATATATCTAAGACATATAAAACTTTAACTCCCACTGATTCAAAGCCATCTACCAACATGCTTAACACCTAAGCTCTCAAAGTGCTTATTGTGTTTTGCTATACATAATGGTTTGGTGAAATGATCAACCAAATTATCATCTGTGGGTACTCTTTCTAATTTTATGTCGCATCTTTCAATTATTTCTCTGATCAGATGATATTTTCTAGGAACATGCTTGTTCCTGTTCGTAGCTCTGGGTTCTTTTGCTTGCGCAACAGCACCAATGTTGTCACAGTACAAAGGTATTGCACTACTGGCACTCGGAACGACACCCGGTTCCTTAACGAACTCTAACAAAGCAACAACTTCTTTGGCAGCTTCAGATGCAGCAATTTACTCGGCTTCGGTGGTGGAATCGGCAGTTGTACCTTGTTTGGAACTATTCCAACTCACTGCTCCACCATTGAGGATAAAAACATATCCAGACTGAGACTTATAGTCATCATGGTCTGTTTGGAAACTACCATCAGTATACCCAATAACTGATAACTCTGGTCGTCCACCATAGACTAAGAAATATTCTTTAGTCCTTCTAAGGTACTTAAGTATAAACTTAACAATTTTCCAATGTTCCTCACCGGGGTTTTGCTGAAATCTACTTGTCATGCTAAGCGCATAGGCCACATCTGGCCTAGTAGAGATCATGGCATACATAATAGATCCTATAGCCGAAGCATATGGGATCCTTTTCATGTTGTCTCTTTCTTTGTCATTAGAAGGACAATCCTTCTTAGACAATACAATGTCATGTCCCATAGGAAGAAAACCTTTCTTGGAGTTCTCCATTGAGAAGCGCCTTAGCAACTTATCTATGTAAGTGGATTGTGATAATCCTAACATCCTATTTGGTCTATGTCGATAGATCTTAATTCCAAGGATGTAGGAAGCATCACTCAGATCCTTCATCATAAAGGAACTAGACAACCATTCTTTCACGGATTGCATCATGGAACGATCGCTTCCCAAAATCAAGATGTCATCAACATATATGATAAGGTATACGACGTTTCCATTCTCACGTTTACTATAAACACATGGATCCTCTTTGCTTCTGACAAAACCAAACGATTTGATTGTTCTGTCAAAACAAATATTCCAACTCCTAGAAGCTTGCTTAAGTCCATAAATGGACTTCTTTAGCTTGCACACTACATCCGGCCTTTCGTTCAATACAAAACCTTCAGGCTGTGTCATATAGACATCGCCTTCTAATTCTTCATTGAGAAATGCGGTTTTGACATTCGTTTGCCAAATATCAAAGTTGTAGTATGCAGCTATTGCAAGTAATATCCTAATGGACTTCATCTTAGCCACTGGCGAAAAGGTTTCATCATAGTCAATGCCTTCACGTTGACTATAACCCTTTGCCACTAACCTAGCCTTGTAGGTTTGTACTTTGCCATCTGCATCTCTCTTCTTTTTGAAGATCCATTTGCAGCCTATAGGGTAAACCCCTTCTGGCAAGTCAACTAGTTCCCAGACCAAGTTGAAGTAGGAAACGGTCCGCACACATCTGTGTGGATCAACTCTAGCACATCATTAGCACGCACCCCTTTCCCAGAAGTGGCTTATTAGTCATCTTTCCTTATATTCAAAAGAATTTAGATAGTCTAACTTTCTCAATCTCGCTATCCTTTTCTCATTGATATGACCAAGTCTACAATGCCAAAGATAAGTAGCATTATCCGTATTACATAGCTTTAGTCTTTTATTTTGCACATTGAGAATATTTTGTTTGCATTCAAGCATATATAATCCATTCTCTAAAGAGGCATTTCCATAAAATACTTCATTATTAGAAAACGAGCATCTGCTGTTTGCAAAATGGAAGGAGAAACCATCGATGTCCAACATCAGAATGGAAATAATATTCTTTGAAATAACTGGAACAAAATAAAAATTATGTAAATCTAGTCTATGTCCTGAGGGAAGATATAATCTATAAGTTCCCACGCGTTCGCCAACAACGCATGCTCCATTTCCAACACGTAGGTCTACTTCCCCAGGCCTCACTTTCCTGCTGTCTATTAGACCTTCCACATTATTACAAATGTGTGAACCACAAGCGGTATCCAATACCTAGGATTGTGAGTTATTCATAGACATATTTATCTCAATGACAAACATAGCTGAGCTCCCACTCATTGCACCTTGTGCCTTGAGTTTTGGGCAGTCTCTCTCTGCCACTCCGTGAAATTTGACCTAGTCAATTTGTTTGTTTCCATCATACACTCATAAGATAAGTTTGACATATTATCTGAACAGAAAATAAAACCAAAAGAAAATTAGAAAAGCATACAAAGATCACATTCGCATCACTAATCAAACAAGATTGTATTGATTAGCTCCCACTAATTTTAACATATATTATGCCCCCCAAACAAAAAATACGAATTTATATCAAATATAAATTTTAGTGGTCCAAGATCCAATTTTATATAGTTGTAGCCTCTGCGAGGGCTGATGACTACAATAATATCACTAGGTAGGCCTCTAAGCCAATTGTAACAACAATTTTACAATTCTTGCCTTATTAATCTAATTAATATACGTCAATAAATTATTTTGGTTGCGAGGGCTACACAAAATAATTTAAGCAAGTCAACCCCATCACACGATGCCAACCATGCATCTATGAATGAGCCTAAACCTTGTAGATTTAGAGTAAACGCGAGGGCGTAAAACTCATGGTCGAAAAGGCTAGAAACATCAAACAATTGTGATGGACGACACATTTATTTCAAAAATAAGACTTATATTTTATGGGGAAAAAGTGTGATACTACTTACGTGAATATAATATCCAATATTAAAACTCAAACAATTACTGGGCGCCGCCTACCTAGACATAGTATAACACGGACTACAAATACTGGGCGCCGCCTACACAAACATAGTATAACACGGACTACACATACTGGACGCCGCCTACCCAGACAATAAAATCGTCTCTAACTACTATAGTTAAATAAATAAGCATAAAAATTCAAATAGCATGCTTATCATATAGGATATCAAACAATGCTCAACAAATAAAATTATTAATCCAATTAATATTTCATTAAAACTAAACGTGGACTAGCAATTCATATTAATTCTAAATTAATATATAAAATATTCAATATTAATTCCAAATCAATATTAAATATACATTATTTCCAAATAATAATATATCACACCTTTCAATATAATAACAGATTTGTTCTCGAATTAATAGAAAAAATATGCTATTACTATTTCAATAAATAATGAATCTAATCATCATATTGGGATTTATCACTATTTTTACTTCCAAAATAATGACATAGTGATCAGTATGGACCAATACATCCAATAACACAACAATTGCTAACACACGTCCCAATTATTAAAACAATTTATGTGAATAATAATTTATTGATCAAATCAATAAATGTGATGTAATTGGGAATTTATTTGTAAAGCTCAATTTCCAAAATTAACGTAACCCAGCCATTACTCTGAACCATTAATTAGTGACCACAATGGTGGCCCTCTTGCGCATGCCCAAGCTACCATTTGTTGGGCATGCCCAATAAACTTGGTCTTGCCCATAAAACTTGGCCACCAATTAAAATTATTTTCTTAACATTTTTTTGTTACATTTTAATTTTAGCTATAATAAATATTATGCATATAATAATTAAAACACATAGTAAATATTATAACAAAATTTTAACAAAATTTTCGCTGTAATATTATAAAAGGAAAAATTATACAACGAAAATTTTTGATACAACACGAACAACAAAGAGAACCCATATCACGCTACGCTCCCTCCTCTACGGTTCCAGACCTCTTCAACCAAATCAGCCTGCAGTGTTGAATGTGATATTTCACTCCACATATCGGTGAAGCGCTGAATCAAGTATTCATTACTGCGTGGTACACCCATCTGCAGGGAAGGGGTTGCAATACCGTGACTTGTGCTAGCACCATATTCCGGTGCCTAGCGCTCTGCAGCAAAGCCTTCATCATCTATTATCATATCGTGCAATATGATACACGCAGTCATGATGTCTGCGACAACATTTTCGTGCATAGTCGAACCAGACACCGTATAATGGCCCATCGCGCTTGGAGGACTCCAAAAGCCCGCTCAACATCCTTCCTAGCACCCTCTTGTTTTTTGCAAAATAGGTCTGCTTCGGCCCAACTGGTTGTCGGATCGTCTTGACAAATACGGGCCAGCGAGGATATATTCCATCGGCCAAATAGTATGCCTGTTGTACTACGTGCCATTGGCCACGAAGCTGACCAGCGGCCCCTCACCCCGGGACTCATCATTGAAGAGATGCGATGATTGTAGAACGTTGATGTCGTTGTTCGACCCAGCGACACCAAAATACGCATGCCAGATTCGCAAGCGGTAGTCAGCAACGACTTCAAGGATCATCATGGGATGTCGCCCTTTGAAACCAGAACTGAACTGCCCCTTCCAAGCCACCGGGCAGTTCCTCCACTCGATGCTGCCCATCATGCCCGGAAAATGATGCACAATCCCGTGCATATTTATCAGTCTCTGGCATTCCTCGGCCGTTGGTTTCCATAGGTACTCCCCTTTGAAGATTTCTTTGATACCCTTGCAAAACTGTCTCAGCGTCTTAAGGGCAGTCGTTTCGCCCATCTGTAGATATTCGTCGAAGATGTCAGCAGGCCCGGCATAGGCAAGCTGCCTAATTGCCACCGTGCACTTTTGATATGTCGACAATCTGGTTCGACCGGTGGCATCATGACGCAAGGTGAAGCATTTGTACCGCTGAGACAAACAATACGCAATGTGGATGAAGAGTCGTTGCGACATTCTGAATCGCCGACGAAAAATCTCTGGGTGATAACGGGGGTTATCGCCGAAGTATTCTTCCATCAACCGCTGGTCGGCTCCGGCATGGTCACGGTTGATATACCGGCGACGGTAGATCGGCCGAGGGACGGCTGCCGCCGCAGCCAAAGCGGCCTCCTCCTCGTCCGCTTCAGCTTGCACCACTGCAACGAGTTCTTCGAACTCCTCATCGATTGCTCGTTGAAAATTTTCATTGTTGGAATCCATGTTTTGAAACTAAATTCAAATCAATTGGAAAGAGTGGATTTTGGTTTGGGTAAAAAATATGGAGGAGAAATGATGAATATATAAAAAAATTTGGAAAATGCAAAAAAAAAAAAAAAATTAAAATCGGAGGCCAAGGGCCGCGGCTCTCGGCCCCTGCAGTGGCGGGCTGAGTCGCGCGCCCAAGAGCCTCGGCCTGGCCGAGAGCTCGGCCCTCTCTCGTCCACCCCCTGCGGCTCGGTAGGTGGGGGGGGGGGGCGCGCCTTGGCCAACTCCGGGCCAAGGGCCGCGGCCCTCTCAATGTGGACACTCTTAGGTACCACCGCTTCGGTCCTCATCAATTCTCTTTCAATGGTCGACTTTTGTCCTTCTCCAAGAAGACGAAAAATTGAATCAACACCCTGATGTTTCAAAACAGATACTAGCCGTTGCCTCCAAGGCGACGCCGGTGATTGAGAATCATAAGAAATTTGCGATCGGAGTAGCTTCAGGAATTTGAAACACGACCAGACTTGTCCAAAAGATGGTCGAGCTTCGTGCTCCCTCTAACGCCAAGCGCCAATCTTTCTCTGCCACTCACTGCACATGCCTTCGCCGGAGATTCACTTCCGTTGCAATCGATGGAGATAGGCAGATTTCAAAAATCCATAATTTTGTTAAAATTGAAAAGAACATAAAACCTTTTTTTTTAACATATTTTGAAAATATTTTCAACGAGATATTTATCACTTTAAACAAATGTATCGAAAAAGTTTTCAATAATTGTTGATTTTATTTTGAAATAGTAGATCAACTTTAGAAACTGTGAAATCCAATTTCCCATACCAGCGGCAGAAGAACTTTGAAAACTATTTTCAAACTTGCATTAATTTTCAGAGAAGCAATATTATAAAACCAAATTTCAACTTCCGCAGCCCAATTACAAGTTTTTAATTTCCAAAATTATTCCACGAACTAATTAGAGGACAAAATCAATTATGAATCAAGCCTCGGGCTCTGATACCACTGTAGGGAATTCTTGTATTCATCTAATGAGCGTAGCGGAAATTGCATACAAGAATAACAGATCTAGATTCATAATTATATTGCAAGTTGAGCATGTAAAACACAACGGAACTAAATCTTACTTGTTATGTTGTTTTCTTCTGCGATTGAATCCTGCAAGTTGAATCCACTACTATCGAGGTCCACGTGTAATCCAATCTGATGCAGGAATTATCCCGTACAATTGCTTCGTAGAAGAATGCTAGGAATTCTCTCTACAAAGCTTTACGTATTTTCTCTCTACTGTTACGCTATTTCTCATCCCCATAATGGAGAATAAATAACCATTATATAGATGAAGAGTCACTAGGGTTCCACGATTGTTGGGCTTATGGACTATTATAATTATAGCCCAACTATAATTACTTAATCCATATTAATCTAATTCTAGCCTATTTCCTGTCAAGGATAACTCTCTAACCTCAACCTGGGTAACTTTTGGCGTATCTCAATGTCATACTTTAGTTCACTATACCGTTTATCCTTCACAGCCCGCTCCAAATTCTTAAAAACATGAGCAACATTTAAGTTGGGCATCGTACAATTCTTGATGGTATAATTGACACTATCACTAAGAAGTGTGCTTCTCATACCAAGCGTGAAGTGCCCATTTTGCCTCCATGCTATGTATGTGCTCCAACTGTGTTCCTTGACAGATTTTAAGAGGTGTATGTATGGCTTTAAGGAATAAACTAAGTTTGAGGAGGCTTGGAATAAACTAAGTTTGAGGAATAAACTAAGTTTGAAGATTAAATTGTGTCAATAAGTTGCTCCAAGCCTCCTCAAACTTAGTTTATTCCTCAAAGCCATACATACACCTCTTAAAATCTGTCAAGTAACACGATCCGTCCTTCATAAGATTTCCAGATGTTTGATTCCATTTTGCATTAAATACTATGTGCATAACCTGCGAAATGTTTTTGGCATTACCTCGTGCAAGCCTTTTGCCATAGCTTGATCCTGGTCGGTAAAGACAATCTTTTGTTTGTGTGCCTACAAAAAAGTTTAAAACAACCATCTAAACTATTTTGTTGTTTCATCATACAAAAGTGATGCACTAAAAATAACAGCTCTTCTATGATGATTGAAACTTGAGAACACGACAAGTGGTCTATTATCCAAGTTGCTCCAAGCCTCCTCAAACTTAGTTTATTCCTCAAAGCCATACATACACCTCTTAAAATCTGTCAAGTAACACGATCCGTCCTTCATAAGATTTCCAGATGTTTGATTCCATTTTGCATTAAATACTATGTGCATAACCCGCGAAATGTTTTTGGCATTACCTCGTGCAAGCCTTTTTCCATAGCTTGATCCTGGTCGGTAAAGACAATCTTTTATGTTTGTGTGCCTACAAAAAAGTTTAAAACAACCATCTAAACTATTTTGTTGTTTCATCATACAAAAGTGATGCACTAAAAATAACAGCTCTTCTATGATGATTGAAACTCGAGAACACGAAAAGTGGGTCTATTATCACGATTTGTATAATATGTGGTATCCAAGACTTAATGAAACAAACGTATACCAAGTCAGAATTAGATATTGAGGAGAGACTCTTGTTGTGCCAATTTAAAAGAAGGATAAAAATGTTAATAGGAGACAGAGAAATCTTAACTGTTACTATTGTCAACAAAGAAGACATTATATCTCTGATTATCTTATAAAAAGGACAAGAGTCAAAGTATGCGTCAAGTAGGCATGGGCCAACCGGACCCAGTACCCACCATGGCAGTTCCAACGCTTCGTGCCTGCATTGGCGTACCTACATGGGGTCTTGGCGGTCCTATATATTAATTTCGCAGAATGTATAAACATGCCTTTTAGTTCAAGCGGCTGTTATTCTCGCCTTCCTTTTATAAATGCGGGTTCGAATCTCTCAAAAGCTGTAATTCATGTTAATTTTATGTTTCCATACACACACCTTGTAATTTTGTCAATTCTTCCAATTTTTGCAAATACACAAGCTATTGATTTTAAATTATACGCACTTTATTTTTTTTGTTTCACACACTTTGCAATAAAAAAAATCTCCTATTATTATTGTTATAATTATTAGGGTAAATTGCTCCTAAAGTCATGAACTTTCTAAAATGTTTGGTTTTCCCATAACTTTAAAAATTGCATAAAAAGTCATGAACTTTAGCGGGCGTTGCAAATTTTCCATCCGATCAAACCCCGGTACAATTCCGGCAAAAACTAATCCTACGTGGCTTGCCGGAGGCGTGACATGGCAAACATCCGGCAGAACAATAAAAACGCCGTCGTTTTGTAATTTCAATTAAATTAAGAGTATATCAATTTAGGGCAGCGACTAAAATCTCATCTCGTCGCGATTTCAACTCTTTCTTCTCCATAGCGACATGTAACTGGTCACGATCTGTCAATCTCTCATCCCCGTCGTGATTCCTCCATCTGTAGGGTAGGGGTCGCAATTCCTCCATCTGCAATTCCTGCCGCGATTCAGCGGCGCCATCGGATGCAGAGGTCGTCGTCGCCGCACCTTCGCCGTCGCCGCGCCGTCACGCTAGCCGCAATTCAAGCTTGCCGGATGCGCTAGCCAGATATTTTTTAGAAGAAGTGAATTTGAGTTTTTTTAGCAGTGAGTTTGCCCAAGCAAATTGGGAGTGAGAGTTGGAAATTTTCCGTTAGGTGTTAAAATCCTTCAGTTAATTAGTGGAAGGGAAAGGAAATTTTTTTTAAAAAAAAAAGCCATTTAATACACGGTCAACATCCTAATCATCTGCCACGCCAGCAGAAAATTTACACGCCAGCACATGGATGGCCGGAATACCCGACTCGGGAAATCGGCACTTGTAGGTAAAGTTCATGACTTTTTATGCAACTTTTAAAGTTGATGGTGAAAAACCAAACTTTCCAGAAAGTTCATGACTTTATGGGCAATTGATTATTATTATTATTATTATTATTATTATTATTATTATTATTATTATTATTATTATTATTATTATTATTCATAATAAATCATTTTCAAAATTTTGATTATTTTGAAAAACAAATATGTCATATATGCATAGTACATAGTAGTTGATATTATAAGTATTCATGATCATGTAGGCTCTTTCATTGTCGATGTCACTTTTAACGAATGATCATATATATCTCTAGTCATTGTCACCACTGTTTTATTATTTGTCACTCATTATAATACATACACCTTGCAACTTCCTACAACTCATGCCACAACTATTTGTGGTGATATAAATATCGAAAAAGTACTCTGGTCCCTTCCTCCATCAAGCCTTTATAGTTAAATCATGTTTAGCAGCATGTTGGAATCGTGTGCGAATATAAACGTGCAGCGTGTCCTGATATGTCCGTCCAGGATCAGCCTCTCCAGCTCCCATAACGGCTTGTAACGTCTGACGGTTATAGTCTCGCAATGATGATAGTCAATCAAGGCCCGTGTTGACCCCTGCAATGGACTAAGTGATACGACCCCACGTGGTGGACCCACAACGAGGGTCATGGCGAGGTGGCTTCGAGAAGGACTTGCCACGTTCATTCAAAAGGCCACGCGGGAGGAGCCAATGAAGACGGAGGAGACGACGGTGAGGATCGTGTTGAAAAATGAAGGCCAACCCGAAAGCAAGATGAAGCCGTACATCAAAATTTGCACATGTAGATGGATTCAATCAGTATTCTGCCTATCAAGATGGAGTCCAAATGCACTGAAAACGCCACCAATCTCTTCATCTTCGAAAGATCTTCGCGTGGGCACCTTGAACGCCTCAATCGGAGCCTGGATGAGAAAGTTATGACCGTTTTACATAAGTCGCGCAGTCCAAAGTGAAACGCGCGGCCCGGGCATGAAAAACTCCCGGGTTCAATAGAAAAACGCCCGGTTCCAGAGAAAAACTCCCAGGTCGGGCATTTTTAAGGAGAAAAACGCCCGACCGGGCATTTTTTGCGACTTGCATTTTTTAAACTCTTATTGTCTCTTTTTTTAGCACTTTTATCATCTCGTATAAATACCCATGCCTAGGGTTTTTGTGGGGAGACTTGGATAAACAAAGAAGCTTGAGAGACTTGTTTCCCCTTGAGGATTTTCTTCCAAATTCCTAGATCTAGGTTGCTTGAATCCATCAATTGCTAGTTCAAGCATGGAATTTCCATCAATTGTTAGTTCAAGGATCAAGTAGAGGTATACTTTGAGGCTTGTGGATTCCTTGAAGGTTTAGCCATGGATTCTTGTTAGTATGGTGTAAGTGTCTTAGCTTAGTCCATCAATGACTTTGTATTCCCTTTTCCACATTATCTATTATTGATCTTCCTTTTCTAGCTTAGATTCAATTTTTCTTGTCGGATCTATGTTTTGCTTTTGATTGCTTGGATATTGAAAACCATTTCACAAAAATGTTGTTAGATCAAACATCATCAATGGGTATTAATCTTGAGTAATTGGATCATAATCTACATGGATTCTTATCACTAAGCCTATAAATAGGCTAGTTATTTCATGCATAATACTCCCTCCGTCCTACTTTAGGATTCCCGGTTGAGTTCGGCACGGGTTTTAAGAAATACAAAGGAAAGTTGGTGAAAAAAGATAGTGGAATGTGGGTCATATTTTTATATATTAGTTTTATAATAAAATGTGAGTGGAAAAATGTGAGTGGAATGTGGGGCCTATTACCAATTATGGAATATTTCAACCGGGACTCCTAAAGTGGGACGGAGGGAGTACCACATAATACTCCCTCCGTCCACGAAAATTCGTCCCGATTTGACCGGGCACGGTTTTTAAGAAATGTAATGGAAAGTGAGTTGAAAAAATTAGTGGATTGTGGGTCCTACTTTTATATATTAGTTTTATAATAAAATGTTAGTAGGAATGAGTTAGTGGAATATGAGGTCCACTACCAAAAATGGTAAAAGTAAAATGGGACAAATTTTAGGGGACGGACGGAAATGAAAAAATGGGACAAATTTTAGTGGACGGAGGGAGTACAAAGCATTCTGCATCATAAGTTCTCTCTCTTTTGCATTGTTCTTCCGTCGAAGCTCTGCATTCACCTCCACCTAGTTCGTCGGAGCTCTGCTGGTAGCGGTGCTGCTTCGTCAGAGATGAAAACCGTTTTATCATTGGGGACGACATACTAATCCGAAAGCAATACCATGGTGTATCTCGTCTTACAGAAAGCCTCGACTCGGATTATTACTATATTTACGGTTTACTGTTTCGATTTTGTTATTGTAATTTCGTTTTAGTCTTCTTTCTGCATTCCTTCTTTTTAATCCAAAATCAACACAGCATACTCATGGCCTCATGGGTAGGGGTGACAAAATGGGTAACGGGTAACTTGTAATTCCCATTTCGACCCGATACCCGCCGGGTAACCCGGCGATAACGGGAAACGGGGCGGGATCGAGTAGTATGTTTTAGAGTTTTGCAGGTATACCCGTTAGTCCCGATAATACCCGATATTATTAGTATTATCTATATATAATCTTTTAGTACTTTATAAAATCTAAGTGTTCTAAGAGATCTTTTGAAACATTTTTATATTCCTACAAATATTTAGTTGAAAACTCAATGAAACTAGTTATAGTGTTTCCCCTCACTTTTATTCCTAATCTATTTTAAGCTTACCATAAAAAATAATACTCCCTCCGTCCCCAAAGAATATGCACTTTGGGATCGACACGAATTTTAATGCAAAATTGGTAAGCAAGAGAGAGGTGGAGAAAAAGTAATTAAAGTATTGTTAGTGGGGAATGAATCCCACCTCATTAGAGAGAAAAAAGTTTCCAAAATTGGAAAGTACATATTCTTGTGAGACAGACTAAAAAGGAAACGGTGCATATTCTTATGGGACGGAGGGAGTAAAGTAAATTAATTAGAAAACATTGTCGGCTATTAAGGTTTTCAAATTTTCTACTTTAGTTGATTAGTAACAAATATTTTATGTACAGTAAATTTATTCTCTTATAAATTTATTTTCGGGTCGGGTACGAGATATCCGACACGAGTATCGGGTAATTTGGATATGTTGTGAGGCGGGTATTAAGACAACGAATTTGGCTGAAATCGGGTACGAGTATCCGCGGATCCATTTCACCACCCCACTCATGGGTAATGTGTACTAAACCCATTGATCATGTTTGTTTTTATTCTTCTATGTCGAAAAACAAGAAGACTAGTACTAGTACTCCCTCCGTTTCTTCATATTTGAGTCATTAATTTTTCATTTCGGGAAGCTTCTTCATGGTTGAGTCATTTCTATATATGGTATAACATTTTTCTCTTTCTTACTTTATTCTCTCTTACTTTATATCTCTCTACTTTATTCACTTTATATTTTATCCTCTCTACATTTTCCTCTCTCTTACTTTTTTATCTATTTATTTAACACATCCAATATTCCTTTCTAAAACTCCATCCCGAAAAGTTTTGCCTCAACTATGGCGAAACAGAGGGAGTATATGATAATGGGATAGTTATTCCTCTGTATTTGTTTTTATTCCTCGGTGCAGCTATAAATGGTCATTTTATTATCTTGATAATGGGATAGTTATTCCTCTGTATTTGTTTTTATTCCTCGGTGCAGCTATAAATGGTCATTTTATTATCTTGATAATGGGATAGTTATTCCTCTGTATTTGTGTTTATTCCTCGGTGCAGCTATAAATGGTCATTTTATTATCTGGGTTACGATGATTACAAAAGCAAGGTCAAACTCAAAACAAGGATAATAAAATGCTAGATAATTTATAATATCCAATTTGAAGGGGATATTTTATTTTGGATAAATATTTATCAACCTGTGCATTGAATGCTAAATAATTTATAATATCAATGAAATACCCTTTGTATGCATGGTTACGTTCTCGACCCAAAGTTTCGTGGTCGTAACGTGAAAACATGTGCTAGAATTTGAAGATATAAACTCAGTCGCAATTTCTGCTTTGAAACTGGCGCTATTGACACATTTTTTTAATTATGCAACAAAAAATTTGTGCGTGTGATCTTTTCATCATTCATGTATTATTCAATATTTTCTACATGTGATCTTTACAACATTCATATATTCAAATAGTTTCATTTTTATATTTTAATTTATATACTAAACTTAAATTTCGTTTCTCATTCCATTATTTGATCATAAAAGTAATGCACTCTCGGTCTCTCATTATGTGTCATAGTTTTCTATTTTTGATCCAATCCATATTAATTGTCTCACTTCATTTTTAACACTTTAAGTATTAGACCTCACATTAAACTAACTCATTTTCACTCACATTTTATTACTCTCTATGTCCCACTTTAGCAGTCCCGGTTACCATTTCTGGATGTCTCATTTTAGATATTCTGGTTGGAATATTCCATAAATGGTAATAGGCCTCTCACATTCCATTAATCTTTTCCACTTATATTTTATTATAAAACTAATACTCACATTCCACTATCTTTTTTCACCAACTTTCTTTTACATTTCTTAAAACTCATTCTGAACTCAAATGATATGAGACTCCTAAAGTGAGATAGAAGGAGTATAAAACTACGCATATTTAGTAGCTATGTAACTCATCAAGGGATTTCGTTCAACACATAGTCTATTCACTTTTTGAACCTACTTTCTATTACATTTCGCTAAAAACTTATACCGAATCAAAATAGGACCCATATTGAAAGATGAAGGGAGTAAAAAATTAGGATTCATATATTACTAGTGCTACTTTTTTCATTTATTTTTCTTTATATTTTTGTAATGGGACGGGCAATAATATATAGATCGAGCTGTATGCATAAGAATATGTCAAATACAACACATTTATTTATTGAAGAATAAACTTTTAAAAACATGAATAACAATTAAAACATATAGTAAATCCTAAAGCGTCAGTTTTATTCATAGGAATTTAAAGAGTGGAAGTTATGAGCACTGAATATTCAAAATTACTAGTAGAAACTTACATAAATGCATCAACTACTCAGCAAAAAAAAACGAGTTGCTGGCTTGCTGCAAAACCCCTGACGCCGGAGTTCTGAAATCGGCGACGCTAAATCTAATCATACTGAACCAGCGGCAGTGCCTGAGCCTGAGCCTTCCGCGTCACACAGTCAAATCCACAACCACATTGCGGACACTCGAAGAAATTATCCACCGGAAAATTAGCCGACGCGATTCCGACAGAAAACTGCAATTCGTTACCGTCGCTTGTGACCTCGATGATGTTGATCCAGAAAAACAGAATTTTCACCTGGATCCCGTTCAGATCTGTTATCTTATTTTTTGCGATGGTGCCGGTGATGGTGCTCTTGTACTTGAGAACGTAGCCGCTGATGGAGAAGCTGCAGCTGCCGCCCAGGGACACCGAGAATTTGCCAGTGGTGGTGTCGAGCTCGTAGCTTGTGACTCCTTGGGGCAGGAGGCCGGCGGGGAAGCCGTAGGATTGGAGAACTTCGTAGACTGAGGGGGGATTGGCTGCAGCGGCAGCGGCCGAGAGGAGGGAGAGGATTAGGAAGAGGCGTGCGGCGGTCGTAGACATGGATTCCGGCGAGTGTTGGGAGAGAGTAAAAATTGGGGAAATTTTGATGATGAATTTTGGAATGAAGTGAAGGAGGCAGACTGATTTGGTTGTTGGGACTATATTTATAATTGGGGTGGTAGTTGCAGCTCGACTTCCAAAGAAACGTGTTTTTTTTCCTCTTTCAACATCAAGCCATGCCATTTCACATCCATATTTTAAAAATTGGACCGATAAGCAAACCGGTGAAGCTACTGAATTGGAATAAAAAAAAAAATTAAAACTCGACCTCCACCCTTGAACTCACCCCCCTAGCGTCGTGGCATGCACTTTTAACTAGCGGAGAGCAGCGCCCTCTCTGCCCACAATCACTGTCCCCGCCGCACCCCCTTCCTTCAACGAGCGATACCGTGGCTGACCTGGCACGCATTATGAATGCGCTAATATTTAAATTAATCGTTTCTCGTTTAATCAGATGGAAATTTTTAAATAACAATTTAAATTAAATCAACCGGGTCACTCAGTCGTTTATTAGTATGCATTTTACAAAATATTTCAACTCATTCTTTCTACTATGTTATTTAGTTAATTTTTCAAGTTGCTCGATGTTAAAACACGGATTTTCAGGCAATCCATAATGCAGTGTTTATTTCTCGTTCTTAATATCACTCTTTACCACATTCACTTATTTATGAACCAACATCTACAATTAATCATATATTCTCTTACAATATTTATGGCTACATTTTAATTTTTATTCATTTCTTATTTTATTTATTTATTTTATATTCTAATGAAAAAAAATATTTTAGGACATACACAACCGTAACTGATCTTAATTGTCTCAATCTCTTCAACAATTTATGAGCCCTACACCATTTTTTACTCGTCTCTTATTCAAGAGACAATACCCACCACCATTTATATTAACTGAATGTAGTTGTTTATCATATTTACTGAATGGACGGTCATAATGCTGGATTATTAAGTGTTGGCTTAAGTGGAACAAAAGTATTTTCAATCACTTCAAGATGAGAAGTTTACTATCCTAAGGAAAGTGAGACATTGAATTAGAAATAAATGAATTAAAGCCTCGGGCTTGAAATGAGTCAGTGTCGACAGTTTGGTTGAAAGAATGAGCATTTTGTTCGAATGAGACATGTTTATCAGCAACCACTCAATCCATTCCAACTATCCAATTTTTTAACATTTAATTAATTTCTATTATCCTTCACATCATCAATATTCAACCCAAGCATACAATTTAAAAGCTTTATCAATGACACCCAATCACACCATTATATATTTATTTTTATTATTTTTAATAATATTATTATTACATGAAATATTACTATTGCACAATAAAATTTATAAAAAGCACAATAAATGACAAACTAAAAATTGTAAAAACAAACAAATAAAAATACATGAAATTGTACTAAAGAAGAATGATTATATGAGGTGAAAAGATGATATTTTTTTATACAAAACTATAGTAAATATGGTCTATATTTATAGAGGATGAAAAATTAAGAATTTTGGTATAATTTTTTTATATAATAAGTATATGAAAGTTATATATAATTTTAAAAATATACAATGAGATTATACTATTTGACACAATCTCATTGGCTGAATGAATGAAATGACATGGGCAACCAAGTGGTTGGAGGTTGGCCTCCATGCGACCGTGGTTAAAGAAAGAGGGAGACCATCAATTCTATTTTTTTTTAAGTGTGTAATGACATGGAGGTCGGCCTCCATCAACTGATAAACTTGGTCTAAGGTGTCGTTGACATACTTGGATTTTACTTGGTTTTAGAGGGTGGTTTTGTATGAATTTGATCATATTTTGTCTATTCTTGGGCATGTTTATATCAACTTCTCTATTATGTTGATATGTTGACCATTTTGTTAAGAATGTGGAGAAAAAGGTACAAAATATGTGGATGTGCAGAAGCCTTGGTTTGAGACAATAATAACTGGAGATTTTGAAGTCTAATCAGCCCCTAATGCATATCAATCTCTCCATCTTCGAAAGAGCTTCGCGTGGGTATCTCGCACGCCTCAATCGGAGTTGAGTAGAAGAAGTTATGGCCGTTATAAGAACACTTCGCGTTCCAGAAACTTTCACGCGGCCGGGTAAATTAACCACCTGGCCGGGTACGGTGTTTCTGCGCTAAAAGAGTCAGAAATTGGTCAAAAATGACCACCCGGACGGGTGAATTTTACTCTTTATAATTCCACCCGACAGGGTACGCTATTTTGGCGTATTTTTATGCCAAAAATACGATTTTTATGGGAGATTAAAAGGAAGAACGCCTAGAGTTCACATATTCTACACTCTACCGCCTACCACACACTCTACACCTCCCAAGAACACTTTGAAGAGAGATTTGACGATTGAAGACTACAAATCGAGAGATTGAAGTTTTCAATCCATAGAATCGTTCCACAAGAGTATCTATTTGCTTTATTATGTATTTGATTGAATCCTTTGTTTTGATTTTCATGAAGGAAATGAGTAGCTAAATTTATTGTGGAGTTTTGGTGTAGACTACAATGGATGTTTGTGATTAATTCAGTGATTTCTTTAGATTGCTTAGCTCTTGTGGTTTATTTGTTCATTCTTGTGTTTTTTCATTTCAATTGTTTAGCTACCAATTGGGTTTGTTTACCTTTATAGTTGTAATCGAGAGATACCTATCTAGGTTTGATAAAAGAGTGAGCATCACTTTGATAATCTGCACTCGAGAGAGGGGAACCTTAGTGAGGGCTTGTGTCTTTTGTTCCATGGAGTTAATCTAAACATATTAGAAGGAGACTTCAATATTAAGGATTAATCAACGGGGTGAGTACACTCGCGAGGGGGCTCAACCTAGACTAGCAACTTTCCTAGTAACCCTAGAGATATAAAATGGGTAATCGAAGTTGTTGAATCAATCGCACGACAATTCCATTGTAGTTGGATCCAAAACTCTACTCTCCTCTTTGTGGTATCTTTTCACTTGTGTTCATTTTCCTCTTGTTACTTTTAATTCCTTGTTCTTGTTATATGCTTAAAGTAGTGTTAGAACAAAACCAATTCTCTTTCGATTGTCTAGATAGTAGTCGAAGTTTGTTCGTGGTACTTAAGTTGATACAATCTTGTCTCTGTGGGATACGATACTCTTGCTTGCTAATTGCTACACTAGCCCCATACACTTGCGGGTATTACTTGTGTTAAAATAAGTCGAGTCAAGTTTTGTCGTACAATCGCCATGACTACATGGGATAATCCATCTATAAGATTAAGTTGTGAAATTATTTTAGCCGGGGGAGCTGACTATAACTAATTATCATATAATTATTAATCTAGGATTAAGTTGTGAGATTCAATATTAAGTCATTCACAATAGGAGCTCCAATCGGCACCTATTGGAAGAGGGGAGCCAAGCGGCGGTGATCGGCGGACGCCTACCGGGCGTTGCCGATGCAGGATCGGCGCCCGATCGATCGACGCCTATTGAAAGTGCTTTGGAAGAGGAAAGTGAAAAAGTTTTGGAATAGCTACAGAGTAATTTTGTTGCTTTGCATTATAAATATATAGGTATTTGGGTGCCATAAATGATAAATCTACTCACTCGCACGTAATTTCTCATTACATTGTTCACTTTATTTACGTCAAAATTCGAAGTTTTGTTCTGTCCCTTCATCAAAACTGAAATAACATAAACTCTATTTGTTCAAATTTGAAATAACATAAACTCGATTTTGTGGTTGATGATTTTTTTTTTCTTTATTCTATTAATACTATATTATTTTACTGGTACAAATACACTCTCAACTCTAATTTTTGTATGTTGTTAATGATTATTTGCATTTTTTTATTGGATATCCAAAAAGATTTTAATCTATATTTATGGGCTAATTTTAATAAATAATTTAATTTATTTTCTATTTTTAGTGTATAATAAATGACGTGTATTGCATGGTGTGATATTAGTAAGAAAAAAAATGAGAAAAAGAGAAATAGATAAAAATCTTTAATTTTGAAGAATATGTATGTCATGACCTCATATTTTGATAAGTCAAGTGAATTTAACTTCAAATTGCGCGAATTATATCTATTTTTTTTAAAGTATTGGCTTGGACTGAGGCCATGTTTGGTTGCTAGGATTCTATATGGGAAAGTAATCTGATTTCTTAAATTTTAAATTCATGTGTTTGTAAAGTAATTCCGATTTGGAACCGCACGGAACCGGTGGTTCCGGCACGATTATGGTTTGAAAATTTTTGAACTTGAATCGAACCACGGTTCAAAAATCGACGATTTTGGTTCGGATATATTTTCACGGTTTCAATTCAGAATCGTAACCGGTGGTTACGGTTTCAATTTTAACCGCCGGTTCAGTAGTCACCGTCCCCGTCCCTGAAAAATTTGACAGAGGAAGTTGAATTTGTTTTGCGCCGTTAAAATTTTAGATACTGATTAGAAACATAAAAATAATAAATAAATCACGACATAAATCCAACCGGGAAAATAGAATTGTGGAGTATCTTTCATACGCAATTTCCATTTGTGTGGCCTCGACTAAAACTCCATTTTATCCCTCTCTTACTTGTTGCTTATCTCACTATTTTCTTCACTACCTTATTTCCATCTAAATCTTCTCTAACTCTGTTTTAAATTGGAGAATTTTCTAGGTTTTTGGAAGGGAAAAAGTTTTTTTGTGTGTACAGATTATAGCTCAGTTGTGTTCCATTAATTTAGCTGTGGAATCATCTTTCGTGGTTTCTGCTGAGGATTTGTGGTTGTGTAACATCCCGGAATTTAGAACCCTAAAGTTTGAGCCCTAGAATTAATTATTGATGACGTGGAAGGAGTGAATTATTCGATAAATGAATTGATGGCATTAGTTTGTTTGATTGAGAAGTTTGAAAAGTCAAATTTGTTGACTAGTATGATGTGGCATATGTGATTAATTAAATTATTAGATAAATTATTTGTTAAAGGGTGAGTGAGAATAATAGGAGTGATTTTCGAAAATCACACATATTGGGGAGAAAAGAATTATTTTATTTTAGTTAATCCCTTGTTTGATTTCTTTCCATACCTAGAATTTAAATATTCTACCAAATCTTTCCATACTTCAAGAGATCTTGCCATATCCTATTTTAGTTTGAATAGCCAAATACACGCCTATTTCTTTTTCCATGGGAGTATTCTTTATGTTATTTTATTTTGTTCCGTGATATTTTATTCTACTCCGTAAAATATAACAAAACAAAACCATGGCTAATTAGAAGGGCCAAATTTTTGAAAATTTGGTGTTTATGCCTTAGAATCTATTTTGGTATTTCTTCTTCCCTACTCCATAATATTTATTTATTTATTGTGGAGAATAAAATCTTACCAAATATTCTATTTATTTACCTAAAGATCTTGTTGAGCACTATAAATAAGAGAACCCCTAAACCTAGCCCCCTAATTTTCGTTTCCCGTCATTCCCCGCTCTCTCAAATTTTTCTTCTTCTACTCTCCAATAATTTTGCTATCTTTTAGAGAAGAATTGAAGTTTAATCCAAGAATTCTTGAAGAACCAAGTCTCTACTTTGTTTCTACCGATTGTTTTTCTCTAAAAAGGTACTTTGTTTATATATAAGTTTTCTTCATCTTCTTCTTCTTTCTAACCGATGAATCGGTATTCTTGAACCCTCATGCATCTTCTTTGAGTGAAATTTGGGATAAAAGGGAAAGGGAATATGGAACATGTGAGTGTGTGTGGTGTGTGAGTGATGTGTGTGTGTGTGTGAGTATGTGTCGTGTGTGTGTGTGGTATGTGTGGTGTGCTTGATGGCTGAATACTCTTGTGTAACACATGCTGATGATAGATCTAGAGTTGAAACACTAAGGAAAATATATATATGATAAGCATGACTTGAATTTAATGATTTATGATGATTAAGACAAGTCGATGGGAAAGAGGGAAGTATTGAGACATGCATGAGTTAAGAGTCGTGATTGAATCTGATTTGTGAATATGTGCCTATGTGAATAAAAAGGTGAAACCTCGGTTGCGAAGCCAGATAACGGAAAAAGCAAAACTACTTGAAACTTAAGCAGTCGAGGTGGGCTTTACTCTTAAAACTCTCTTTTATTTTGGTTAAAAATGTTGATTGGTGTTATAAGGGTGGTTTAACTGTTATGCCATGCCTATGTCTGTTTTATTGTGATATTGTGCGCCTGATGCCTAGTTTGTGAGTTCGCTCCATTGGGCTAGGGCTATGGATATGTTTATACGAATTCGGGTCTGAGTATGGGCCGCAAGCCCTACCAGGCTGTGTACACGAGGGGATCGGGAGCCGTCCTTGCTAGTCGGCCGGTCTCGTGGGCGAAAAGTGTGGCCACACTTTCGTCGCACCATGGAATGATTGTGATTGTGGATTTGGTTGAGGAAAATGGGGAGTTATTTTGATTGGCCAGTCTATGGAAAATATTTTGTGATACTCGTGATATTTTTCTTAATTGCTTAAAACTCGAGTTCACTTGGTAAGGGTGGCATAACTTATTGAATAAAGTGTTTTGGCAACGAGTCCACTGAGTATTTCAAAATACTCAGCCCTGCATGTGTTTTCCTTATGTGCAGGTTGAACGGCGACGAGCGGTGGCGGGTGTTGAGCATGTTAATTAATTAAGGTGGATGTTTTTGAACTGCAAGCGTAGTTGTGTCTTCATACATAGCTGCCCTTTTTCTCTTGATCGTTTTCCGCTAAGTTTTGATACACTCTGATATTGATTCGGTTATTTGGCACTCTTCTTCGTTTTTGAGGCCTTATACTTTTCTTGTGACTTTATCTTGAAACCTATGTCATACTCTTAAGTTTTGATCGTCATTTATGAAACTCCCTTTTCGTTTACCTATTTAAGTTTCTAGGTTAAGTTGATGTCTTTATTGCTTTGACAATTCCTTTAATTACTTTGGTCTAACCTCCTTGAATGAAACCCTAGCCTATGTTCCGATTGCTTTTAAGTCAGTTTTGGGTAACAGCCGCCGCATTTATTGTACCCTAGGAGGGCGGTCTGTTACAGGTTGAGATTCTATTTCAGTGTCTAGTTTCCTCGCCGATGCTTCGGATTAAAAATGACGTCGCCTTCTTCAATGTCAGGTATTTTCTCAATCATTCAGTTATTTTTCTACTGGTTTCGTTAAAGGTGGTGTTATTTTACTGCACTTTTCTTAGGCGAGTAGGGTATGGTTTG
The DNA here is from genome assembly GCF_029641045.1 of Salvia hispanica. NCBI lineage: Eukaryota > Viridiplantae > Streptophyta > Magnoliopsida > Lamiales > Lamiaceae > Salvia > Salvia hispanica. The sequence goes on along the minus strand of NC_142696.1, from coordinate 7,670,374 downwards.
TTCTGTCGTTTTTTGAATGAGATACTATGTGTTTGCCGCTTTAATTGGAGGTTTTGGTATAGTTTCATTTGAGTGGAAAGGGCGATGTGCAGAAATATAGTTCTTCACTTAATTTTTCAGTTTTAAGTTGATTGGTGTAGTTGAGTTTGTTGGAACTATGGATTATATGTTTGGAATTTGGTTTCTTTGAATGGTCTTATGTGATTATTCTGCTTTTGATGATTTTTTTGGGCAGTTTCTATCGAATGTGTGAAGGTATGCAAGTTGCAGAATGGGGACGTGGCCGGCCGATTTGATTGCAGCATGTTATCGTGTGCTTCTAAAGCTCCGAGGGTGCTGACTGGATTTCTTGCAAGCACTGCACACCCTCCTCAGGCGTCTGGTAGAATTGTTCCTATAATGTTATTTTCTGTGATATTCATGATTACATATATGCAATGCTGGGATGCATTAAATTAGGCGAACATCACAAAAGTGTACTGGGGGATTAAGTACCTAACGGTTTTTATCACATTTCAATTTTGGGGTAGAATATAATTATCGGAACTAGGGATTAACAATTACGTGTTCCATAAAAGAATTATAACAATTGAAATATAATGTCCTATTCTGCCATAGATACTTTATTTTATACTTTACTCCCATAGAGAGGAATGAACTATCATCGGTTGCTAATGGACATCTACTCGTTATTCTTTTGCCAGAGATGTGAAGTTCATAATTGTGGAGAAAGTTGCTTTTATGAGACCTCTGGTCTTGCGAAAGCAAGTACCGGACATTCTATTTGCAACAAATGGAAGTTATATTGTTCTCCATCTTCTTATTCTTCTTCAGAACATTGCAAGGTTTCTCCGGACAGCTTATGGGAGGTAACTGGAATAAAATAGTTTTTGTCTTTAAGCTAATTATTGTAATTTGAAGAGTTCATTTATTAGTACAGCATGTGATATTCAACTTTATTGATCATAAATATGCGACGCAGAGATACTATACATGGAAATATGACTTGCAGTAGAGGTGGCCAAACCAAACCGGACCGCCGGTTTCCAACCGGCTGTTCGGAACCGGAACCGGAACCGGACGGTTCGAAATCCGGTTACACGGTTATTACGGGCCGGTTAAGGTTCAAAAAATAAGTAACCGGAACCGACGGTTAACCGCCGGTTCGGAACCGCCGGTTAACCGGTTAACCGAGAATATGTAGCCGTTCGCCGATAGGTTCGTAGGGTTGCAGGCGTAGGTCTGAAAAGGTCGGTTAACCGCCGGTTTGTGTCGGAAAAACCAGCGGTTTGTGTCAAGAAACCGACGGTTTCTGACACAAAACTGCCGGTTCCCGACGATTCAGGGCTAGGGTTCAGGCGTAGGGTTTAGGGTTGCAGCGTAGGGTCAGAAACCGGCGGTTTTCTGACACAAACCGGCGGTTCGGTCAGAAAGCCAGTGGTTCGGTCAGAAAACTGGCGGTTTTCGACCGTTTTCAAATTTTGAATTTCAATTTTTTTTTTTTTTTTTTTTTAATATCAGATTTTTCCCCCATTTTTATCTATAAATACCCCCTTCTTCATCACTTCTACTCACCCCATTCTTGTGTTAACAAGGATTTCTCTCTCAATCTCCAATTCTCTTTTCTCTACCTCATTCTCTCAATTTGCTCTTTACTTGTTTACCTAAGTTGTTCATCAATTTTCATAATTTGCTCTTTATATTAGTTACAACTTGTTCAATTACATTACTATAAAAAAAATATGTCTTCTTCTCATGGTGGTGGTGACCGTGATCGACGGGGCAAAGGAATTGCCGAAGATCAATCTACCCGTCCGAAAAAATCACGACGACCTACTCGTCGAGAAATTTTGGAAGAGGTTTCCCATGCTGAGGCTGTTCGCTTACAAGTAAGTTATAAAATATTTTGCATATTATTTTTTTTATACATAACTTAATAAGTTAGAGTTCATGATTTTTCTATGTTAATCTTCTAAATTCTAATTCGTACATATACTACTATTTGTAGATGGAAGAAGATCGTCGTGCAGCTGCAGCCATTGCACTAGCCCAATTGGGTGGTCATGGCGCGGTTGGCGCCGAATCCGATGCTAATAATTATATCTCGGTCGATGATTACGATATTGATGACGTTAATGTTAATCTGAACGATGATAATGAGGACAGTGACGGTGACCACGAAAATGAGGAAATGCCCCCCCCCCCCCCCCCTTCACAAGACGGCCGCGGAGAAAAATCTAAATATAAATCTGATATATTTGTGAAACATTTCAAAAAGGTCCCAATAGTTTCTTCCGCTAATAAAGTGCCGATATTTTTTATGGCATATTGTAACTACTGCACCAAAACATACAAATTCAAGAAGTCCGGGGGATATGGCTCTCTCATCCGTCACATGCAGACGATTCATCCCAAACTATATGGGCATAGCGCTAGCCAAACCCAACTCAACTTCCAAAGTGCGAGTGCCCAGGGCTCCGCCTCCGGTTTGTCTCAAACAGGTACGCCGTCCTCCGCTCTTTTAAGATATGATCATAAGCATACTACTGAAGTTATGGCTAAATTTGTTGCCATGCATCATCTTCCTTTTGGTATTTATGATAATCAAGATTACGAAGATTCGATGAAAGAGTGTTATAATTTGAACTCAAAAAGACTACCTAGAACTAGTATTCAACGATCTACCAAAAATCAATATTATGAACTTTGTGCGATTTTTTTAGAACTAATCCCTATGGTGATATAGTTCTTACGCCTAATTGTTGGGACCAAAGCATGAGTTTATGTCAATTGTTCAAGCTTTCAAATGTGCGACCGTTGAATTATCGAGTGTTTACTATTGCACATCTGTTCGTGTGTTAGAGCATTGCATGTATATAGCACTTGGTTTTAAAACATGCATGAAAAATGCTAGATCTCGTGAGTTAATGTGTGTTTTATTTTATATGATTGAAAAATGGTTGAAGTATTTTAGTGAAATTCCAACTGTGTTTTTAATTGCTAAGTGCTTGGATCCAAAATGGAAATTAGCTGGCACAACTAAGATCTTAGATTTCTATTATCAAAATTTGCATTCTATTGATCTTAGTCCACTTCAAAATTTGCCTTATGATGATGATGAAACCTCGAGAGTTTTTGAACTAACCATTCCTGATAGATCACTTGTTCAAGCTCAATTTGAAAGTAGTTTGCGTACTCTCTTTGCCGAATATGAAGAAAAGTATAACCGTACCCACCAAATTCGTCCACGTACACAACTTGATCCTCAACCGCAGCAATATGGTGGTTTTGGTTTTGCTTATGATGACCCCGATGCTCAATCACAATTAGCCGACTTATACGGCTACGGCACAGGCTCAAGCTCAAGGTCCACCTCAATGGAATCGGTAAGCGAGTTAGATTTTTATTTGGAAGCACGCCACCATACTTTTAGTGATGCAGGTCCTACACCTGCCCAAATCGACGTCCTAGAGTGGTGGAGAACACACGAGAAAGATCATCCCATACTTGCGTCAATGGCTAAGGAGATCTTTGCAGTCCCGGCTTCCACCGTAGCCGTCGAGTCCGCTTTCAGTATTGGAGCATATGTCTTGGACGTGAGAAGAAGCAAACTCTCCGCGAGAAATATGGAAGCTGTGATGTTACTTGATGATTGGGGAAAAGCTGCAAAGAGAGCGCAAGAACCAGATTGGGATGCTCGTGAAGAGAGTGAGGAAACCTTCAACGACACCGAGGATGAAGGGGAAGAATGAAGGCCAACCGTCGTCAACCGCCAACCAACAAGGTAAGCAAGGTAAGAGAACTACGTGGACTTTGATTCCTCAATGCAATTGAGCATTAAGGATACGTAGGCACCTCAACTTAAATTTTAAATTTAAGTTGAGCTCAAGTCCTTTTCCTTTTATTTCTTTTTTTTTCTAATTGTTTCAACTTTACTTTTAATATGTTTTTTGTAAATTGTAATTTTGTATTTAAATTTTAAATTCAAGTGTATAGTTGTACTTGTATTGTTGTATTTTGTAACTTGTAATTGTATTGTAGAAATTTACATTCAAAGTTTCAAATCAATAAAATTGCAATTCTTTATCGTTATCGTTATCAATTCTCTTTGGATTTTACTATAGAATTGCAATAAAAGTTATAACTCTAAGATTTAAATAACTCTAAGATTTAAATAAATAAAAAACTGAACCGGAACCGAACCGGAACCGGCCCGGAACCGGCCCGGAACCGCCGGAACCGGTGAAAAACCGGCGGTTATTAACCGGAACCGGCGGTAACCGGTGGTTAAACCGGAACTGGATAACCGGTATCCGGGCCGGTTACGGTTCAAGCTTTCAACGAACCGGAACCGACGGTTTTCGAACCGTGGCCACCTCTAACTTGCAGTTTATATTATCTGCAAGTACAACTTCTAGAAAATAAGAGAATTAATGAGTAAAGGATGGATTACATCTATTTAAACGCTTATCTGGCAGAACTTTTCTTCTTCTTTTGGGAGTTGGTAATGGGTGGCTTACTGGGATTGATCTTTAGTCTCTCAACCTTATAAAGGTGGAGAATGCCACTTAGCCACAATGTTGTTGTTGGATCATGACAACATAATGTATAACAGTATAATCGAGAAATAATCTGATATGGCTCTCTCAATTTGCTCTCTACTTGTTTACCTAAGTTGTTCATCAATTTTCATAATTTGCTCTTTATATTAGTTACAACTTGTTCAACTACATTACTATAAAAAAAAATATGTCTTCTTCTCGTGGTGGTGGTGACCGTGATCGACGGGGCAAAGGAATTGCCGAAGATCAATCTACCCGTCCGAAAAAATCACGACGACCTACTCGTCGAGAAATTTTGGAAGAGGTTTCCCATGCTGAGGCTGTTCGCTTACAAGTAAGTTATAAAATATTTTGCATATTATTTTTTTTATACATAACTTAATAAGTTTGAGTTCATGATTTTTCTATGCTCATCTTCTAAATTCTAATTCGTACATATACTACTATGGAAGAAGATCGTCGTGCAGCTGCAGCCATTGCACTAGCCCAATTGGGTGGTCATGGTGCGGATGGCGCCGAATCCGATGCTAATAATTACATCTCGGTCGATGATTACGATATTGATGACGTTAATGTTAATCTGAACGATGATAATGAGGACAGTGACGGTGACCACGAAAATAAGGAAATGCCCCCCCCCCCCCCCCCCTTTCACAAGACGGCCGCGGAGAAAAATCTAAATATAAATCTGATATATTTGTGAAACATTTCAAAAAGGTCCCAATAGTTTCTTCCGCTAATGAAGTGCCGATATTTTTTATGGCATATTGTAACTACTGCACCAAAAAATACAAATTCAAGAAGTCCGGGGGATATGGCTCTCTCATCCGTCACATGCAGACGATTCATCCCGAACTATATGGGCATAGCGCTAGCCAAACCCAACTCAACTTCCAAAGTGCGAGTGCCCATGGCTCCGCCTCCGGTTCGTCTCAAACAGGTACGCCGTCCTCCGCTCTTTTAAGATATGATCATAAGCATACTACTGAAGTTATAGCTAAATTTGCTGCCATGCATTATCTTCCTTTTGGTATTTATGATAATCAAGATTACAAAAATTCGATGAAAGAGTGTTATAATTTGAACTAAAAAAGACTACCTAGAACTAGTATTCAACGATCTATTCAACGATGAAAGCAGTCTGCCTTAACAATGCTAATATTGCTATGAGGGTATAGTACATTACTTTTAGTTTCTCACATGTCAATCCATATAGGAATTTCCCGGTTAGCGTCTTTGATTAAGTCACTAATTATATGAACAAATGATTTTTATTTTCCTCATAGATAAGCTGGCTAAATGCAATCAGGGAGTGGCTGGAGGAATTTGTTGGAAATATGAGCTCGAGGGAGTTTGTTGACACGGTCACTAGGGATCTTCTCGGCAGTCGTGTCTTTGTATTTACACCCAGGGAAGAGGCAAGAATATTATAATTTGCGTCTGCTGTAATAGACTCTATTATTAGTACTTATAAAGTTTTCTGTCAACAGATTAAGAATCTTCCTAAAGGGGCAACATTGATTGATTATGCGTATATGATCCACACTGAAATTGGAAACAAAATGGTTGCTGCAAAGGTATTTTCTGTATTGAGAGAGCCATATCAGAAATTATTCTAAAATTGATGAAACCTTCTCTCCAGTTTCAAAGAAGGATTCTTTAAGAATTGTTTTGGCTTTGGTGGCTCATTATGATCTCGAGCTACACCAAATGGATGTGAAACCGTCTTTCTAAATGGAGAACTTGAAGAGGAAGTTTATATGAACCAACCCGAAGGATTCTTGGCAACAGGACAAGAACACTTAGTATGTAAGCTGAGAAAGTCAATATATGGACTAAAACAAGCTTCTAGACAATGGTATATAAAGTTTAATGATATCATTGTATCATATGGTTTTGTAAAGATCATTGTTGATCGATGTATCTATGTAAAAATCAGTGGGAGTAAGTTTATAATTTTAGTCTTATATGTTGATGATATTTTGCTTGCTGCAAATGACATGAGTATGTTACATGATGTGAAGAAATATCTCTCTAAGAACTTTGAAATGAAAGATATGGGAGATGCATCTTATGTGATCGGAATAGAAATATTTCGAGATAGGTCACAAGGATTATTAAGTTTATCTCAGAAAGGATATATCAATAAGATTTTAGAGAGATATAGAATGGAAAAGTGCTCTATAGGGATTGCTCCAATTCAAAAGGGAGACAAGTTTAGCAAAATGCAATGTCCTAAAAATGAATTGGAGCGTAAGGAAATGGAAAGAATTCCATATGCATCAGTGGTTGGGAGTTTGAACTGTGTTCAAACATGTACGCAACCAGATATCACCTTTGCGGTTGGTATGTTGGGTCGATATCAAAGTAATCCCGGAATGGATCACTGGAAGGCTGCAAAGAAAGTCCTCAGGTACTTGCAAGGCACCAAAGAGCACATGCTTACGTATAGAAGATCCGATAATCTAGAGGTCATTGGATATTCAGATTCATACTATGCCGGGTGCTTTGATAGTAGAAAATCAACGTTTGGCTATTTGTTCCTTTTAGCCGAGGGAACAGTGTCATGGAAAAGTGGAAAGCAGTCTGTCATTGCTACTTCCACTATGGAAGCCGAATTTGTGGCATGCTTTGAGGCCACTGTTCATGGATTGTGGTTGGGAACTTTATTTCAGGGCTTAGAATTGTCGACTCTATAGCTAGGCCGCCGAAAATTTATTGTGATAATTCCGCAGCTGTCTTCTTTTCAAAGAATGATAAGTACTCGAAAGGGGCTAAGCACGTGGAGTTAAAATACTTATCTGTCAAAGAAGAAATGCAGAAACAAAGAGTGTTCTTTGAGCATATTAGGACGGATATGATGGTAGCGGATCCGTTAACTAAAGGACTAACACCCAAAATGTTTATTGGCCATGTAGAGCGTATGGGTATTATAGATAAAGCCTTGCTATTTTAGTTGTATTATGCTTGTAAAGTGTAAGACGCTTTGAATTCAATAAAAGTTATGTTTCTGTTTATTGAATATGTTATCATTATAGTTTGTATACAATTATGGTTATTGGATAACATATGATAAATTAAGAATAAAAGTTCATCTCAATGAAAGGACAATGTAAAGTTGGAATTGATATGTGATACATGGAAGGAATCATGTCGCTTAATGATGTGTGACCGCCATGATTCGATCAATTCTAATTTTGTCATGGTATTTAAAGGATATTTTGAACTTGATATAAAAGTGCGCATTATGGTTATTAAACCATTAAGATGATACAAAGGTCAAGTGGGAGAATGTAAGAATATTTATATTCTTATGTGACCTATGTATTTATTGGTTTAAATTAAATTTCAAGTTCATAATATTAAAAGTTAAAAGAGATTCTAATATTAAAGACGACACCGTGATGGATCGATTTCGATTTAAAGAATTAGAATCGGGTGTATTGATAACCCTCCTCTCCTACCTCTAATTATAATATTATAATATAATATAATATATATTATATTATATTATACGAAAAGAATACATATATGTATGTATAAATGAATTGATTATATATGTGTGTTGTCGTACATGCATTAATTAAGTTAACTATAATTATGGCAGTTAATTATAATTAACTGTAATATTTATAAGTATTGCATGTTTATAAAAGTATGTGGACGTGCATGTGTGTAATGTGAGGAATCAGTTTCTAATTAGTTTCTAAACTGATTTTACCGAATGGGTGTGTCGATTGACTAATTAGAGCATTATGGTTTCCAAATGGAAAGACACATCCATTGGTCTGTCCACGAAGAGGCATGTATACGCCTATATAAAGAGATGGCCTATTCATAATTTAAACACACCAACAAATGCTTGCAGTATTCAGTCGGCATTTATACACACATATATAGTTATACATATATATATAGAAAAGTGCCCTTGATTCTTTATCCATTAAAGGAATCAAATAGAAGGGTTGAGGTCAAGGAGAGGAGAATCATCAAAAGGTGGATTCAACATCTTCTTCAACACAAGAAAAGCATGGATGGAGGTTAGTAATCTATCTCCACTTTATAGTCTATATGTTGTGGTTGAATTAATTTAAATCTAGAATTAGATTTCAATATCGAAATCATTAAAGTTGAGATTTGGCTATCATGCATTATCCACAATTGGAATATAGGATATAGTACGAGCTCTATCTTGCATATTCATGTGAGTTTCATTTCAGGGTCTCTCGAATAAATCTGCCTTTCAGAGACACAAGCAGTGGCTTGAATATGCAAAAACACGAAGTGCTCGACATAAGATAATGAAAGTAGGTTACTTTTGGAGTTACTCTTATTTTTAATTACTTACTTATAATTATTCTGCCTGACTACATGTCCCCTGTAGCAGTTTCTGAGTGAACAAGCTGCACTATCAGCAACTGAAATAATTGCTGATTCTGTGGAGAAATTTGTTGCTGAATCTCAAGAGGAAAGCAAAGAAGAACCAGTAGTAAATTACTCTGAGGGGGCTAAACATACGTGGCAGAAATTATTGAGGAATGTCATGCAAATAGCATCTTCAAAAGCTGGAAGTGAAGATATATTCCAATTTGACAAGAGGAAGATCCAGGTTCCAACTGTTAATGGGAAGCACAACAAGAATATGCACCATGTGAGTTTGAAGGCCAAAGGAGAGGTGCTATCTCAAGGAAATGGTATTGCTAAGATGATTCTTGCCAATATTCCTTTGCACATAGAAGTGTTACCAGGACTAGAGGTATGACAAGCTAGCAAGATTATGTCTTGGCACAACCTCGAGGGTAACTCTATCCAGTGGCTGTCCATAGTCTGCATAGACCGTAAAGGTAAGTTCAATGGTTGGTTATGCCACTAGTCTTTTCTTGTGCACCACTTGTATCTAAAATAATGATTTTCTGAATTGCTCTCATGAACTCACCATTAAACAAACTAAGCAATTGTTCTTATTTGTTTTGCTCGAATTCTGATGTATATTAATACTCAGGGATGATGGCAGATGTCACATCAGCACTTGTAGCTGCAGGAATTACTCTATGTTCTTGTGCTGTGAGTTTGGATTTAACAATAACTCGTCCAATTCCTTTAACTATTTCCTAACGTTTACAAAATCCGTCTCTTCTGACATGTTATATATGATGTTGTACAAAATTGGCAGGTTGAAATTGATCCAAGGAAGGGAATGGGTATCATGTTGTTTCAGGTCGAAGCCAGCATGGATGATTTGGTACACATCCCAAAATCTATATATCCCCCTCACTTGATCCTAAACTAACATTTGTGTATTTTTCCTCGTCCCAGGCCAATGCTTGCTCGAAGGTGGATCTAATCCTTGGCGTTTTGGGGTGGTCAACCGGTTGCAGCTGGCTGAACTCATCGGAGAGTCGCCAGCTCCTAGAGTATTAAATATAGTTCACTCAGCTCAGCTGCTAATAGCTGGGGATTAAGTTTTGTCACTGATAGAAATGAGTTTTGCCTTGTGGATTTGGGATTATCCAGCTTCTAGTTCTCAAATTCTTTTGAAACCCTATAATCAAATACAAACGGTATAATGGTAGCGAAATCTGTACATAGAAAGAAGAGGGTTGGTATAGTAGTGAAAATACAGTATGGATTGGTCGATGAGATGAGCACAGTTTCCATTCAAATGAATGTTTTTGGTGCTTGTATGTACGCGCAGGATTTCTCGATCCATTTATAATGTTTCAGTCTCATATTTTATTTAATCACAATGCTTGCACCAACCTCAACAAGACAGTTGAGGCAGTAGAGTTCAAACGAGCTTTCTGTAATATTTGTCGTGTCTAAAAACAAACAAGCCTTTATGAGGAAAATCATGAGCTTTTTCATTGACAAAGTTTGTAAGAATATATGCTATGCTAATTGCATCAAACTTATTTGCAGTTTTTTCTTATTATTGGATTACGAGGAGGAAGGAGTGTTTATAAATGTTGTACTCCCTCCGTCCCATAAACCCTTTCAAAGGGAAAACTCACAGAGGAGATACAATATTAATTCATCAAAGTCCCCTATCAAAATGATACAAAAGAGTATTTATAGCTAGAGCTTCATTCCCAAGAAAAATGGTCCACAAAATCTAAAAATCAAAGCAACGGACGCGCCCGATCGGGCGTTCGGACAACGCTAAATTGCCCGACCCGGGCGAACTTCTTTGGAATCCGCAAGACATACTCCCAATCGACTGGTCAGGCGATAGGTAGCGTTATTTCGCCCGGCCGAGCCAAAACTCACTAGAACTCCCACGGCAAACTCCCCAATGCTCGATCAGACAAATATTGAACCCTCAAGGTGTGCTCCCTTGAGTGGCTAAGAGTGTGGTCTTCATGGCGAGTTCGATCCCGGGCTTTTACGATTCCTCTTGCAACACCCTTTGGACGAGGTCGGAGACTCCTCCTTGGAGACGTCACGCCTTGGCTCTCGTCACGGGTCCCCCTTGGATCTTCAATGAGGTGCACTCATTGAGCACAGTTCCTTGGGTCGTATCACTCTTGTCAATTCTATATCCAAGTCAGTATCATTTCTTAAACCATTAAGTCATACTACCTCCGTCCCCCAAATATTGACACACTTTGACCCCGCACGGATTTTAAGAAATGTAATGGAAAGTGAGTTGAAAAAGTTGGTGGGATGTGGGTCCTACTTTGAAAGTACTCCCTCCGTCAGGCTTAAGATGACACATTTTCCTTTTTAGTTGGTCCCAACTAAGATGACACATTTTTTTTTGGAAACTTTCTCTCTCCAATTAATACACTCAACCCTTTTTTCTCACTCCTATTAAAATATTGATCTTTCTTTATCTCTCTACTTTAATACTTACCCCCACATTTTCTCTCTTCAATTAAACATTTTAACCAATAACTCCTAAAATTTCGTGTCGGCTAAGCAATGTGTCATCTTAGTCGGGACGGAGGGAGTATTAGTTTTTACTTTTATAATAAAATGTGAGTAGGAATGAGTTAGTGGAATATGAGGTCCACTACTAAAAATGGTAAAAAGTGAAGTGTGTCAAACTTTCAGGGACGGACCGAAATGGTAAACTGTGTCAAACTTTCAGGGACGGAGGTAGTAAGTTATTGCAAATCTCCAATTTCTTTTTGAGGAAAATCATAAGAATTTCGTTGACAAGTTATTGCAAATGCTGTAATATTTTCATTAGCACTAAAATAAGATTGCTTAGGTATAAACTCCAACTAATTTCACAAATCTCCAATTCCCATGGACTGATGATTAGAAATGTAGATCGGCCCAATTAATATAGGCCCAAACTTTATTCATAAACTCCAACTAATTTCACAAACGAAAGCCCAATTATATTATATAACCCTAATCCATCGCGTTATAAAATTGCATCTTCTCCGCTCACCATTTTTCCTCCTTTTGCGAGATACAGAAATGGTGTCGCTAAAGCTGCAGAAGCGGCTATCCGCCAGCGTCCTCAAGTGCGGCAAGGGCAAGGTCTGGCTTGACCCTAATGAAGTTAACGAAATCTCCATGGCTAATTCTCGTACGCTCTCGAACCTTTTCTGCTGGTGGTTCTGGTTCTCTGAGATCTGTGCAATTTGTTTCTATTGGCGCTATGTCTAGCTGCAAAATGCTTAATTTGAAAATTAGGATGTTAATATTGATGGCTGTGAGGGATTTCATATGTTTTGGATTGTTTTAGATGGAAATGCGCTTTATGTTGTTGGTTCATCGTTTAATTGATCAATCTCATTGAGCTTGTTTAATTGATTTTTCATTGTTCAGAGCAGTGGATAATTTCGGATTGCAGATACTTGGTTTAAATTTCTTAGTAGTTTTAGCTTTTTGATGTGTCGGTCAGTTATGCTTCGTATTTTACCTAGAGTCGATTGTTATCTGTCAGTGTGTTTCTGGATGAAATTGGGAAACGCTTCAGCTTGTTCAAATCTGGAACACAAAGTAGTGAAAGCTCTACTGCCGTGCCAAGAATTTTTTTTGAGTCTGACCTAATTTTTGTTGTCTATATTTTTCCTAAAAATCAACAGAATCTCTTTGAATGAAAAAATACCGTTTAATTAATTACTCTAACATTATCCAGTCATCTGTTTTTTGTACATAGTTCTACTCAGTATTGATCTTTTAAATTCCTAGCATTTGTAATGCATTTCTACCAGTCATTTTTTCATTGCTCTGTTTCGTAATGTTCTTCCTTTTTGATGTAGGACAAAACATTAGGAAACTGGTCAAGGATGGTTTCATTATCAGGAAGCCCACAAAGATTCATTCACGATCAAGGGCTCGTCGGATGAAAGAGGCCAAGAGGAAGGGTCGACACTCTGGATATGGTACAGTCATTCACTTCTTGTCTAGCTTTAATGCATGTTTGGATCACTCTGAAATGAATTAAGTGTCTGGTTGTTTGTTAGTCAAATCAAAAGTCTAAAGATTCCCATTCCATTTTCTTTTTGAGACTCTATCTAAGATGGATTTCATAGAATGGATTCATTTGGTTAAACCCACTTCACATTACTGTGGGTTTATAATTTTTTGTGAATTTCTGAATGAATACAGGTAAAAGAAAGGGTACCAGGGAGGCAAGGCTGCCCACAAAAATTCTTTGGATGCGGAGAATGAGAGTGCTAAGACGATTGCTGAGGAAATATAGGGAATCTAAGAAGATTGACAAGCATATGTACCATGACATGTACATGAGAGTGAAGGGTAATGTTTTCAAGAACAAGCGTGTTCTCATGGAGAGCATCCACAAGTCTAAGGCTGAGAAGGCTAGGGAGAAGACACTGTCTGACCAGTTTGAGGCTAAGAGAGCTAAGAACAAAGCTAGCAGGGAAAGGAAGTTTGCAAGAAGAGAAGAACGACTAGCACAGGTAACATTGATTGAATTCTTTTCCCTGACTTACTAATAACTCTCATGTATTAGAACATGCACGTATATTATAAAGAAACATTCTACACCGGATTTTCTTACTGTTTCTTGTATGTATTCAGGGACCGGGGGAGAAAGTAGCACCACCACCAGCTGCGGCCACTCCTGTCCCTACGTCTCAGTAAGTGACTGACATGTATATGCCATTTCAATTGGTTTATTACCACACAATCTAGTTTGACTTAACAGTCTTCAAATTATCGGTGATGCAGAGGTACTAAGAAGGCTAAGAAGTGAGATGTCAGATGACCGCTTATGTGCTCGTGGTAGCGTTCTACGCTCTCTCAATGGTTTTGTTAGTATCACAACTAGTATCTTAAATCGTTTTATCGTCATCACATAACTGTGATTATTGATACACAACTTATGTTTTGGTTGACCAAGTGTGCTCTTATGTTTTCCTTTTACAGTTTATTCTCTGGAAAGATTGCTTTATTTTCTTTGACGTCCTGTTCTTTATTAATAGCAATCATCCACCACAAGCATATAGCACAAGGCTAGTTTTGCATAAATCGGAGTTGTTTGTTATAATCCGACTTCTTGGTCTCCTGTTATGAATGCTGATTTTATATTAATTGGAATTTTTTAGATGTGAAATTATATTCCTCACATGAATACTGCTAGAGATTGTTTTTCTTGCAAAAAAAAAAGGATTCGATGGCAACCACTTGTCTTCTGATCTGCTTCACATGCTTATTCTGAACGTGTTGGTGAGTAAAAATTCAGCGGTGTGGATATTTCCATGTTATGTATCCAACTAATTACCATATAATCGGACATTAATTTTTTTTTTCGAGCTATGACTACGAGCAAAATCAGCGTTGCTTCATAAGGTAACTTTTTTTCCTTAACGTGTTGGCGAGTAAAAATTTAGTTATGAATATATTTTTACGTGATGCATCCAACTAATTAGTACAATATATTCGGACCACTGATTTTTATTCCGAGCTATGTCAATAGGCGAAATTATTCGTTGCTTTCAACATCATTTTTCACTAACCAATACTACAATTACATTTCCTTTCCGTGTCTCTGTTACTTCTATAAATAGTGTTAACCCTCTATGTGATGTATGACCCAATTTATTTCCGTCACTATTTTCATATTGTTATTTAATTAGTTAAAAATAAGAATTAAGTGTCATTACAGAGGATAGTATATAAGTTTTAATTTATTAGAAAACTATAGGTAAAATTGGATAAGTTTGAAACCAAATCACCATACCAATACAGACACATATGTTGATTAAATAGAACTCTACTACAAATAGAGCAATCATAATTTAACAACAGACATTTCTATACCGAAACATCATCTTACATCTATCAAAAAAAAATTACTAATACATATAAATAGAGACATTGAAGAAAAAAATCTTACATTTCCAAATATGAGCAATGCATCAATTACTTTTAAGTAGGAGTATTTGAGACTTTTAAATTGTAGTAACCGACAAAAATTAATTTAAACAATAAATTTATTCATTATTTTCAAAACTTATTTGTGAAGCCAATGACAATGTATTGTAGTATTGGACAATGGAGTTGGCTAAGAGTGTCTAGCAGTGGGTGTGCCCCGGCGGCCGCCGCGCCGCACCACTGCTGGAAGCGTGCAGCCGTGGCGGGGTCAGCGGGTGGGGGCATCGCCGTGTTTGCGGCGTGGAAGGGGCGGTGGGGGTGCGTCTCCGGCGGCCGGCGCCAGAATTTTTTTTTTTTTGTTCTGAATTTTTCTACATCCACACTACAATTCTTTATTTGTTTTTTCATTCTCTCCACATCCACACTATAATTCCACATCTATATTTTCATAAATCTAGATTTTTATTTGTAGGCAATATGTACAGGGCAGATAGTGATTCCCCCGGCATTGGAGAGTCCGGATACCCGAGCAGCGGGTACCACCACGTCGTCGACGTCGGGTTTGGCAACTATTATCATCAACCTCCACCCCAGACGTGGAGATCCAGCCCCCCTCCCCATCCATCTCAGGGGTGGGGTGGCTATACGCAACCCCCATACCAGCCCGGGGGCCAGACGCCTACCCAGGCATGGCAGCAGACACCCCATTTTCGGGTCAGTCCTCGTATCAGAGGCTTGCGAGAAATCCGAGTTCGTCGTTTGGGGATTACCGGCCCAACATGAAAGCGGTCAACAATCCGCGACCGGACTCTACTCCTTCCTATGTCCAACCCACCAAATCTTTGGGGAAGTTTAATACTTTCACACTTGAGCAGATGGGCTCGAGTCCTTTGCGGTGGGAGCCGACTGTACTACCCCAGTCATCGGCGTCGGTACAAGAACGCGTCGAGAGCCCAGTAAGGGGTCGGACGGGTCAGGGCCTCGGTCGCGGTCGCGGTGATGGGTGAGGCGGCGGCGGCAGTTCCAGCAGTGGCGGGATGTCTGGCAGTGGGGCGGCGTCGTACTACTCGCGAGAGGAGTCATTGCTGTGGCTAAGGCCCGAGAAGCCATCACGTCGGATGCGCGAGTTGGGACTAATCAGACGGAGTCTGGATTTTGGGGACGTGTCCTCGAGGCATACAACGAGTTCAAGCCGGATGACACCCCAGAGCAAATGAGGACCAGATCCGCAAAAAATGGGGGAGGATTGTTGCCGCCGTCAAGAGGTTCTCGGACATCTAGGAGAACAACCTCCGCACGGCTGAGAGCAGCCGTAGCGAAGCCGACATAAAGACTTTGTCGCTAGAGATGCATTGATTCGGTGGGCACCCCAGATTCACCTGCTGGGACGAATATGTCCTTCTCCAGGATTCTCCGAAATTCAAGGCCCTCTCGAGGAAGAGGGTGGGTCTGGGCCGAAGCGGACGAGACTCGGCCTAGCCGAAAACTACAGCAGCAGCGGCGACGGCTCACATTTCGTGGACCTCAGTCAAGAGAGCCTGGAGGAGCCCTCCGCCACATTCACCCACCACCGACGTCCCCAAGGCCAGCAATCCACTATCCGAGATGCCAGAGCCTCCTGATCCGGTGCGGCCGCATCTGCATCCCACCTGGGATTGTCATATGGGGCAACGGTGTTTGACAAGAACTTGAACTTCCAGATGCTGAAGCATTTGGGCGATATCGCTAACGCCTACGCCTTGGCGACCGACCCGGTCACCAAGGCGGTGCATTGGGACATCATGCAGAGGCTGAGGAGTGAGCTGGGGTTGACGGAGAACACAGCCCCGGCGGCGGCAATGGGGGATGAAGATGGAGATAGGGACCGATGATGCCACCGAGTGAGCGGCGGCAACGGTGTATGTTTAAGTGTTTTTATTTAACCGTCGTTGTATAGTTTTCACCCTATCTGTAATACAACGATTATTTAGTTTTTTTTCTTTTCTTATAATTTAGTGATGTTTTTTTTTCTAATTCGTCTGATAATTTTTATTATGATCCAATTAAAATATTTCAATAATTGATTAAATAATGTGATTTGTGGTTGTGGCTGTGGTGTGGCTGTCCATTGGGCTGGACAAGTTTTTGTGTCCGTAGAAATGTTTTTGTGGCTATGGAAATATTTTTGTAGCTGTGGCAGGGCCGTTACGTGGTTGGTGTCTACCACTATGGACACTCTAATAACTTTGGTTTTTTTATTCTAACCAAGGATCACATTTCCCTAAAAATTGCAATCTTGTAAATAAGGAGTATTAAAATTCTCTTTACATATTATAGATATAGATTACATCTTAAAATTTGTATTATTTTAAAATTGATCTATTTTCAGAGGAAGAAGGGAGTAATATTCAAATTATTGAGTAAAATTGTCTTTTCACTTTAAGTTCGTGGCCTACTTTTAATTATAGCTAACCAAATCGGCTAATTCGACATATTTATGCTTTATACAAAGAAGTATAGTATTAAAGAGAACATACAATGAAATGCAGGCTAGAGCATTTCTAAGTTACTCCATCAAGAATTTGTTACTTATTTTCCTTTTTGTTCGTCCCAAAAATTTGTCATCTTTCATTTTTACTATTTTTGATAGTGGACTTTACATTTCACTAACTCATTTCCCCTCACATTTTATTTTAAAACTAATATAAAAGTAGGACCAACTTGCCACTAACTTTTCCAACCCACTTTCTATTCTTAAAACTCGTGTCGGGTCAAATGGTGACGAATTTTGGAGGACGGAGTAAATCTCAAAATGTTGGAACATTTGACTTGAACTACCAAAAAAGATAACTTGAGAATATCAAAATTCAATTTATTTTCGATTTAACAATAAATTTATCCTTTCTTAAGTATTATTCTTACCTCAACCATTTATGAGATCAGTAAAAGTTTTAGACAAGTAGAAAAAATATTTCCTCTTTTAGAAATTACTATATTCCAGAAGTCTTTTACTACTTTCATTATCAAAGATTTTTTATATTCTTTGTGCTATATTCGAATAGGATAAAAGAAAGAAATATAAAATTCAAAATAAAGAATATGATTTTAACTTAAATTCAAATATGGCAACTATCATTTAACACTATAAGTCCATTCAAACTAGATAAGTAAAGACCAATTATGATCCGTTTCCATTTAGCCAACGATTTCAGTTCAATCACATTTATGTGCAAGTTTATTTTCTACTACTATATTTATGATTGGTTAAATTTCTTATATTATTATTATAGTCATACAATGGTTCGTATGTTAACCTCACATGTTTATCCTATAATAATTCCAATTTTACAAACTCCAAGAATTAAATTTTTTCAAGAAATAATTGCACTATGACTCACATATATAATTCTCGGTCACTTTATTCAGTTTACATGTTTTGAACTCAAATATGAGCCAAACAGTAGCTCCAATTTTTGACCTTTAACCTAATAAAAAAAGTTGAATAATAAAATTAACACCAATTCTGTACGAGCGAGAAGATTTGAAAAAGGAAAAATGTGGAAAGGAAAAACAAATGTGGAAAATCAACACCAATTCTTGGTGGAGAGATCAATGCATAAATCTTAGAGCATCCCCGTCCGTGCTCTTAGCTAAGAGCACGAAAGTGGGGCCGGACCCACTTTTACTCCTTGTCCTTAGCTAAGAGCACAACACCCACATCCGTACGCTAAGGACACGTTCAAGGGTCCCACCCGGGTTTCATTGTAAAGGCGAGTGATACGCCACCAATACGTATCCCCGGTTTGGTTCGTGCCAACATCCGAATCTTCGGAGACTGCCAAGTAGGCTTTGAACATCGCCATCATCTCACCCGGAGTGTACGGGGTGCGGGTGCTACGAACAGGAGGAGTAGGAGTAGGAATAGAAGTAGGAGTAGAAGTAGAGCTGCTGCTCCCTCCCGATCCGGGTTCGGGTGCCCACCCGAACCCGGAGGCGTTTTGGTCGTGCACCGGGTAAGGACGGTAACCACCCGAAAATTGCGAACCTTGGGTTTGAGGAGGGGCCGTAAATTGCGTTTCCGGACTGAAAGTACGTTTTTTTGCTCTTGGTGCGCATAGAAGGAAATAAACAGGTTCCCTTGGTCCAGCAAATCCACTAGATCACGCGGTCTAGGGACTCGTTGGTCGTAGGAAATCCTGGTCGTCGAACACACAGAGCACTCTTTCAAAAACCCTCAACCACTTTACTAAACCTAGTATAGGGAAGTAGGGATCGATCCCACAGAGAAGGATGCGTAATAATCATGTTCAAGGATTTGGACTTGTTTTTGGTGTTGGCTGCTGCCACGCATTTTTCTTGGGTTGAGGAAAACAAAATAAACTTGACTTGGGAATTTTAAAACGGCTACGCTAACAACTAGACCTAGGCGAAGCAACAAAGAAAACTATGCAAGGAAAATTAACCGCACAATCACTAGATCTATACTCTAATTACCTAGGCCTGGGAAACAAACTGACTGTGGGGACCATGACTGAAAAAGCAGAGTACGGCCGAAAAGCTGGCAGAATAACTAACTCTGGTACTAACTAACAGCGACATCATCTTCTTCAACCAAATTGCGTAAGAACTCATAAGAAAAACAACATGAACGAAATCAGAGCAGAGCAAACTAAATCTAAACCAATTTGATGCATAACAACGAAGAACTAAACAGATCTACAGATGCTAGACGAAGTAAAACAGGAAACAAGCGAAAAACTCAAATCCCTCCAACAACTCCCCTTTCTCACTTTGGATCCAACCTCAGATGCTAAATCCACTCCGGATCCAAGCGTCCGACACAAACTCCAACCAACAGAAACATTTCATAACTCCAGATTTTAAACAACAACCTCCAATAAATCAACAAACCACAGATCTATCACCAAATTCCCAGATCGTGTACTACAGCATCAAAATAAAACAGAGATCGACATAAAACTTGTTAAAATAAACTCTCAGCAGCAAGATCTACGTAAATCAACTTGAAATATCACAAATAAACGCAAACCAACAGAAGCGAAAGGATAACAAGTAACATCAACAGCCAAGTCGACTCCCAAAAGTGAAGTTCGACCGCAAAAGTGCAAAAACAACTGAAATTTAAAGAGATTGTATCTTCGCCCACACGCGGACGGTGTTGCACTAAAACTTTCTAAAGAAATGAACCCCTTCGTAACCCGAACTACCCCAGATCTCCCATTCCCAAGTGTGTGTTATGTGTGTGAGCTAAAAGAGAGTGAAAAAGTGATGATTTGTGCGTTGCATGCTCTTCTATTTATAGGCGTTGGAGTGGGGCCCAGCGAGGTATAGATAGACTTTGTTGCCCTCAGCTACTGACTCCCTCCATCACGCCTTCTTTTCCTTTGAATTCTGTTCACTTTACTTCATTCTTTCGTTAGACTGCTCCCTTCAGCATTCCCTCGATCTAGCGATTTTATCACACACCTGACTTAGGAAACATGTTAGACCCAGCAAATTGTAACGTTTTTCACCATATAACCGATGCATGAAATTAGCCTTATCATGGACTAAATCCGGCCTCGAAGTCGAACCAATCATGGTTCCAACCGCGATTGCCGGAGGGGTGATCGCCAGAGCCGAACATTGTGTAGTGTGGTGGGAATTTAGATGAGAGAGTATGAGGAAAAAATATGAGAGAATATAGATGATGATAGAATAGATGAGAATGTGATTTTTTTGTGTTGAAGTGGAGGTATTTATAGATGAAAATGTGAATTTTGGGGGAAAAAATTGAAAAATAAATTAAAAGTGGGGAGAAAATGGATATATTTTTTTGGGAAGTGGGAAAATATTTTTTTTTATTTAAAAACATTTTTTTAATTAATTTTGCATTTTTTTTAAAAAAATAAAAAATTTAAATAAGCCAACGGCTATGCCGTTGGTGAATAAGGCGACGCCACGCGTGCTGCTCAGCGGCACGGACGTGCTCTTAGTTAAGAGCAGCCGTGCCGCTGGTACGGACAGATGAGCTCCATCAGCGGACGGACGAGCCGGTGCTCAGCGGCACGGACGGACGAGCAGGCGCCTCTTCACCGCTGCGGATGCTCTTAGTAACTTTCAAAGATTTGAATTCTTGCCCAATTTGCATGAACAGCGCGAGCCAACCATTTTAGCTTAGGCTTCCAAGAATTAAAAAATGGGAGGTGAACACCCATATTCCTTAGCATAAAAATATATAGAAAAAAGTGATTACAGATAATTATTAATAAAAATTTACCTAATTAGAAAAAGGAAGACTACTTTTTATAAATAATTTAAAATAGAATAAACACGAATGCTGATTATGAATGTAGGTAATATAGTACATAATTTTAGAAATGGTAAATAGATAAGAAAATCATGAAGTTTGGTCACATTCTAGTCATCTAATAACTTTAAAAAATAATTAATTATAATTTTAATATTTTTCTTAATTGTCTCGTAGCAAAAAATTAAATCATACTCTACAATACTATATTTTTGAATTTATCAACGTAATACGTATATATGCAAAAATTAAAGACGTGATTGACTAAGTGTATAAAATGACGTCGTTTGAATAGTAGAACGTTTTGCTCGTATGGTAATTTTCGTTTACTAAAATCATAATGTACATAATTTACTCCAAATTATAAACTACAATTGAAAAATATCAAAGTTATGATATAATTGACCAAAGTTTAAAAATTACCAAGATAGCTCAGACCAAAATTTTATGATTTTATTGTCTATTTCCCCTCTTAGAAATATGATTTGTCCCCATTTCTATAAATCAAGCTTCAAAGCATGTTTAAAGTAATGCTATATTTGTGGAAAGGAATTGTAGAAAATTATATAAATTCCATGACTGCCACAAAATAACCCTGTTTTCGAATTAAAAAAATGCAAATCATATTTAAATGCCAGCATCAATACTAGTGAAGGAATCAGCGGTGAGTTTCACTTATTTTACATTTCTTTTATTCATAACAAATAATTAACGTAAAAAACCATTTTCTTAATTGCAATTAATTTTCTATTTATTCACATTTCGTAGTAGATCCACCCCTTATCATTTATAACAGCTAATTAAGCCGAAGCTGATTAATTTAGACAAAAAATTATGAAAGAACAAAAAAAGTCAAACTAAAATTAGATAAGAAGTTAAGAGTAATTTGCAGATGTGTTTGTGAGTATATTTATATGATTAGGGGTAAAATGGAGGAGGTTTTCGGTGGGTTGTTGAGACCTTAGGAGCGAAATCGAGGCTTTGTCTTCTCTTCTGAGTTTACAGACAGTCTCTCTCTCTCTACACACATATATACGCACAACCGACACGTATGAATAAGCGATTCCTTCCGTTTCCTCAATTATCAATTTTGATCTGTAAGTCAAGATTTTCTGCATCGATTCTGCAATTATTTAGGTTCTGTGTGTTGAATTGATTCACAATTTTGCAGAATTTTCGTGTTTTTGCATCTTCGTGTACCGCGTTTCGGATATTGGTGGACTTGTAAAACCCCGGATCTTGTTCGATTTGGATTGTATCGGGTTGTATTTTGTGGAATTAGGCGGGTTTTGTTCCTGGATCTGTGTGTTTATTAACTAGCTCGGATCAATTAGGGTTTTGAAATTTAGGGGTGAGTTTTGTGGAATCTAAAGTTAGGTTTGATTGAATGGCTTCGAATCCTCCATTCTCGGTGGAGGATAATACAGACGAGGATTTTTTTGATAAATTAGTGGATGATGACGACGATGTGGACTTTAAAGTCTCCACATCGCCGGAATCTGGAGGCCGTCATGTCGTGACGGACGGGAACGAATCTGACGAGGCTAAGGCTTTTACCAATTTGAGTATCAATGAGCTTGAAGATCATGGTGAGGTTAATGTTGAACAAGTCTCAAGCAGTGATCGTAGCGTAGTTGATTATTTAAGTGCAAATGTGGAGACAGCTGAACAGATTAGCAAAGTGGAAACAGGGGAGGAGCATGGAATTCCATTAGTGTCAGCTGATTCATTTGAGTTTGGTACTGTGATACAAAAACTGGAAAATGAAAATGGCGGTGCTAATGTTTCGGTCAATGCTGACAGTGGTGAGGCTGAAAATGTGGGTGCCCCTGACGTGCCAGTGCTGAGCAAGACAACTAGTGGTAGCGAAATAGGGGCTCCTGGAGTTAAAGAAGTTGCCTGGAGTGCCTTTAATGAGGAGTCGGTTCAGAATGATAGCAATGGCTTTGGATCATACTCAGACTTTTTCACCGAATTCGGAGGGGAAAATCCATCTGAAGCATTTAGCAACACAGTGGGGGTTACTTCAAAGAATGGGTCGCAAGATGCTGTTGGAAATGATGTACATGGATCCACTTATATGGATACCGCAGACAATTACGGGCAGTACAATCATACACAGAATGATAGTATTGCAGCAGATCAGAGTTCATCTGTGCAGGATATGAGTAGCACCCAGTACTGGGAAAACCAATACCCAGGTTGGAAGTATGACTACGGTACTGGACAATGGTATCAGGTTGATGGCTATAATGGGGGTTCTACTGTGGAAGGAAATGCTGACTCTAATGTAACTTCTACTTGGGGAGGGGCTGGTGGGCAGGTTGATCTCTCTTACATGCAGCAAACTGGTCATTCTGTATCTGGAGCTGTAGCTGAGGCAGGTAAAACAGAGACAGTTTCTAATTGGAACCAGACCTCTCTGGCGAGTGATGCTACGGAAACAACAAACTGGAATCAGGTGTCAGAAGTGAGTGGTAATAGCAGTGTGGTTTCATCAGACTGGAATCAGGCATCTAATGACAATAATGGTTACCCTGCTCATATGGTATTTGATCCTCAGTACCCTGGGTGGTACTATGATACTATTGCCCTAGAATGGCGTGCTTTAGAGTCATATGCCCAGTCTGAGCAGTCAACTGCTCAAGTCCACGATCAGATGAGTAAGGATGATTATTCATTTACTGATACATTTTCTCAGAACAACACACTGACGGCAAGCAGTTCGCATGATCAAGGTAATAATTACAATCCTCAAATCTTTGGCAGCCAAAGCCCAGATCAGAATTGGTTGGGATCCGCTAACAACTACAACCAACAACACTCAAGAATGTGGTTACCTGATAAAACTGGTACCACTGGGGAAGCTGCTTTACAATACACAGAAAACCAAGTAACGGAAAATAACTATGCACAGAATGTTTCTGCAAGTCTGCATGGAAGTCAACAAAGTAATGCTCATTATGCAGTAAATGGTCCGTATTATGAAAATCTAAACCAGCATCAGAACAACAACTATTCTATGCCTTCCCAGTTTGTTGGCGGAAACTTCAGTCAACATTTCAATGACTCCAAAGTCAATCAAAATGACCAGAAATACTTTTCAAATGACTTTTATGGCAATCAAAACGCTGTGAACTTCTCCCAGCAACAGATTCAAAATACTCAAATGACATACAATCCTGCGTCAGGGAGGTCATCTGCTGGTCGTCCTGCTCATGCTTTAGTTGCCTTTGGTTTTGGTGGCAAGCTCGTTGTGATGAACCATAACAACTCTAATGAAAATTTGAACTTTGGAAGCCAGGTATGTGTTTGTGCCATTCTTATAGGTTCTGTTAATAACTGGCCTTGTATTGCATGCTTATAAAATTTTATTTTTCATGAAGAATCCTGTGGGTGGCTCAATAACTGTTCTCAACTTATCAGAAGTTGTGACTGGCAACATTGATGCTGTAAATCATGGAAGGGGTGTAAGCACTTATTTCCAGGCTCTCTGCCAGCATTCTCTTCCAGGTCCTCTTACAGGTGGAAGTGTGGCCAATAAGGAGTTGAATAAATGGATTGAGGAAAGGTTAAATTCTGAGCCTGCTCATATGGACTACAGAAAGGCTGAAGTGTTGAAGCTGCTCCTGTCGCTGTTAAAAATAGCCTGTCAGTATTATGGAAAACTTCGATCTCCTTATGGCACAGATGCTTCGATGAAGGTAAATTATTAAGTCAAAGAAGGATTGATTTACTTTTGTTTTAAGAGCCATTTTTCTTTTTTTGTCATCAATATCTGCTTCAAAAATGTGGTAGTCTCTTTTTGAAAATTACAACTAATTCCATGAAATATACTACTACCTAACAACAGCTGCCTGACTATAATAATTGTTTTCTGTATGTGTGGTGTATCTTATGCTATTTCTTTTCTATCCGTGTATGTCACTCGTCTGATATTCACGTAACAGAATAGTTTTATACTTAACCACTGTTAAACATGTACACAAATAAAATCAAATATTAACCTTGAATTTGTACAAGTACATAGCCACTGAATCAAATATTCTAGTAACTTGATCAAGTTGAGTGGTGGATATCAATTTTTTGTTCTTATAACTATTGTTCTATTACAGTCTACAGAAATTAGTTGCTTATATATCTACGGCCTTGGTGCTTGTCATTACTTTGATTTCTATGTCCGTATTTTGATCATTTATTTTTTCAAACAGGAAAGTGATGCAGAATCGGCGGTTGCCAAACTGTTTGCTTTTGCTAAAAGAAATGGGTCACAGTTTAATCAGTATGGTGATGTTACCCGATGCTTGCAGCAACTTCCATCTGAAGGACAATTGCAGGTACTCAATCATTTACCGTGCAATAGCATGTTAATTCTTTAATCAATAATTCTATATATGACAGATAAAATTCTGTTTTAGGCCACTGCTGCTGAGGTTCAAAATCTTCTGGTTTCCGGAAGAAAGAAGGAAGCTTTAGAATGTGCACAGGAGGGACAGTTATGGGGTCCTGCCCTTGTTCTTGCTGCTCAACTTGGTGATCAAGTTAGTTCATCTCAAACCTGATTCCTGTTAATAAATATTTGAATCCTCTCTTGGCCTATGTATCTTTATTATAACTTTGTTGACGGAAAAACATATGCAGTTCTATGTTGACACTGTCAAGCAAATGGCACTTCGCCAGTTAGTAGCTGGATCACCCTTGCGAACACTATGCCTGCTCATTGCTGGCCAACCAGCTGACGTCTTCTCTGCAGATACTGCAGCTGTTAACAACATGACTGGTTCTATAAATGTGCCTCAACAACCTGCACAGGTGTGAAGTAAATGCTTTGAAAAACTTTCTGCGATTTTACCAGATGTAGTTTTCAAAAATTTAGCTATAATAGTTGTTTATAAGGGTTGAGATTGTGCTGTATGCATCACTAGAGGATCTAGTTGGATATTCTATCTATTTCCCTCTGTTTCTTAGTTTGTATGTTGTTAGATTTGGGCAGCATGTTAAGTTTATCTCCTCTGTTTTGTATTGCCAACTACCCAGTTTGGAGCCAATTGCATGCTGGACGACTGGGAAGAAAATTTGGCTGTGATAACTGCAAATAGAACAAAGGATGATGAGCTTGTGCTTATCCATCTCGGTGATTGTTTGTGGAAGGAAAGAAGTGATGTATGTCTAGTTTCGCTCAAACTATTCCTTTTTTTTTTTTTAACTTTTGGTAGTTCCTTCAGTCCTTCCTAACTCGTGAGTTAATGAATTACTTTTGCTTAGATAATTGCTGCTCATATATGCTATTTGGTTGCGGAAGCTAGCTTTGAGCCGTATTCAGACAGTGCAAGATTATGTCTCATCGGTGCCGATCATTTAAAAATGCCACGGACGTATGCAAGTCCAGAAGCAATTCAGGTTTGCCTGAGTTACCATTACTGGGCAGAGCAGTCTTTACCTTTTGAGAACATGTAATCCACTACCTAGGGTACTGAGTCTGAGTTTCAATCAGCCTGGAAGGAATTCTATATGAAAAACACTAATATCATAGTTTTAATTCCACTTTTCTGATGTTTTTCTTGCTCGAGTACGTAGTATTATCCTTTAGCACTCTCCTTGTAGGCAGGGTTGTTTACTTGTTTTTACTGTTCCAACTAGTTTATGTTACAGTTGGGTCAACTATTTGTAGCATACAACTTACATCTCTACTTGGTGTTAACAAATTTGAAGAGTATTTTTCTTCCAAGGCCATATAAACTGTGGTTGTGTCTTGCAGAAGCATAATAAATTAAATAGTTTTATTGTTAGCTTGTATTTAGTACATTGATATTAGCCCCAACTGCATATATGACCTTTGTGTGTTTGACCTTTGTATATTTTAACAGAGGACAGAGATATATGAGTATTCAAAGACACTTGGGAACTCTCAGTTCGTTCTACTTTCATTTCAACCTTACAAGTATGTATATGCACTCATGTTGGCTGAAGTTGGGAGGATGTCGGAGGCATTAAAGTATTCATCTTATACCTAAAACATCTTTTGTGGATTCTTGTCTTTGTTTTACGGATTTCATCTTTGTTTTCTAAATTATTTCGATGTAGGTACTGTCAAGCGGTACTAAAATCGCTTAAAACTGGACGAACTCATGAGCTGGAGAATCTAAGGAATTTAGTTTCATCCCTTGAGGATAGGATTAAAGCTCATCAACAGGTCAACTTTGCTTCCTCTAATTTACATCATTGATTTTTGGTATATTCTTAAATCTGGAACCTCTTTTGATGCAGGGAGGATTCTCTGTAAACTTAGCTCCCAAGGAATTTATCGGAAAATTGCTAAACCTTTTTGACAGTACTGCACATCGTGTTGTTGGGGGCGGTCTGCCACCACCTGCACCGAACACAGGCGGTGCTGTTTATGGTAATGAGAATCATTACCAGTCCAGTGGACCCAGAGTGTCGAGTAGTCAATCAACAATGGCTATGTCTTCATTAGTTCCTCAATCTATGGAACCTATAAATGAATGGGCAGCTGATAACAAAAAGATTATGCACACAAGAAGTGTTTCAGAACCTGACTTTGGAAGGAGTCCGATGCAGGTTTCTTTCAGCCCTTTATATGCTATTTTGCCTGAATAGGCTTATTCAATATGTTTAATGATATCATATGTTTCTATAGATAATGACATGATATCTTCTTTTGACGAGTAGAGTCAGGCTGGTCCATCGAAAGAAGCAACTTCTGCTAGCACGCAGGACAAAGCATCAGCAGGAGGTGGTACATCTCGCTTAGGTCGTTTTAGTTTTGGATCTCAGCTCTTCCAGAAGACTGTTGGTTTAGTACTCAATCGTCAAGGTCGCCAGGTATATTTACTGAGCTCCTTGTTTTCCAAAAACATGCCTTAAATTTACTTTATAATTTCAAGTATGCATTTATTGTTTGGTTGATCCTGTTTGTACTTTTTCCTAGGCAAAATTGGGTGAGACAAATAAGTTTTATTATGATGAAAAACTTAAGAGATGGGTGGAGGAAGGTGTCGATCCCCCAGCACCAGAAGCAGCTCTTCCGCCGCCACCAAAGGCTTCAGTGTTTCAGAATGGAGCATCAGAAATGAATTCATTTCAAAGTGAACCTCATAACAATGGGAACCTTGAATTTAAAAGCCCAAGCCCTATGGATAGTAGTCCAGGAATGCCACCACTTCCGCCGACAGCCAATCAGTACTCGGCACGTGGAAGGATGGGTGTTCGCTCTAGGTAAATTCTTTAAACTACTTTTATAATTCGTGTTGTTACTTGGGTCTTCTTCCATTATGTGCGGAAACAAAACGATTGTGTAATATTGCTTAGGTAAGGACTTGTTTGGTGCTCTCGGGTCAGGCATCGGGGATTGAACTTATATTAATTTCTCAAGCTTTTCAGCTTTTATCTCCCATGAGAACTGATGTTGCAACTATTTGAAAGAGAAGTTATCAATCAAATACTAATACTTAGCTCTTATCTGATTAGTTCCCTCTTTTAATGGCCAGGTATGTTGACACTTTCAACCGAGGTGGCAGGAACACCGTGAGTGGGTTCCAGTCGCCTTCTGTACCTTCTGCGAAACCAGCAGGTGGCATCAACCCTAAATTTTTCGTTCCAGCACCAGTATCCCATGCTGAGCAGCTTGTCGTCGAAGAAAAGCAGAATGCCTCCACCACTTATGAAAATCCTTCCTCTCCTCCTAATGACTCATTCCATTCGCCAACTCCCTCATCTTCCAATGCAGCCATGCAAAGATTTGGAAGCATGAGTAACATATACAACAAGGGGGCAAATGATAGCTCCTTTGCGTTACATTCACGGCGAACTGCTTCATGGGGTGGGAGCTTAAATGACTCAATGAGCCCTCCAAATAGGACACAACCTCCGGGAGAGCCACTGGGCATGCGTCCTCCATCTTTCAGGCAAAGTGACACTTCGCTAGCAGATTCCTCAGTGAGTGGTGGCAGTTTCGGAGAAGAACTACAAGAAGTCGAACTCTGATATCCTCAAGATGTACATAGCAAATTTATCCATACAGCCAGAGCCTGTTCAAATCACAGATTGTCTGCAGCAAGTGATGGAGATCGACAAATTTTCTGTCCTTTTATTTTCTTTCTCCTTTTCCATAGCCCCTTTTTTTATTTTTGTGGCACGCAATTCTCCAATTATATGTTGTGTTTTTACTATTGTATTTTTTAGTTTGTTATTTAGTAGCCAGTGATATACTTTATAGAGGTTTGCTCATCATTCAAAATGAACACTGTTCTGGTCGCTGGAAAGTAATAGCGCGCGAACTGTAAACTTGGAGCAAAGAAAAGGAATGTTACGCAGAGGATTTTGATAAGTTATAAACAGTTGAATAATACTATGTAACATTTTGTTTCATTTGCTAAACGCATGATTTTGAATGGTAGCAGTATACTCCCTCCGTCCCATAATAATTATCACTCTTTTTCATATCGGTATGTCTCACAATAATTTTCATGCTTCATTTTTACCATAAATCCACATTCCACTATCTCAGTTCAGTTACATTTTATTATAAAAGCAATACACAAAAGTAAGTCTTACATTCCACTAACTTTTCCAACCAATTTTTCTTTACATTTCTTAAAACATGTGCCCACAATAAGAGTGATAATAATCATGGAACGGTTTTTCTTTACATTTCTTAAAACATGTGCCCACAATAAGAGTGATAATAATTATGGAACGGTTTTTCTTTACATTTCTTAAAACTTATTATGGAACGGAGGGAGTACTACTCCCTCTGTCCCGCTTTAACAGTCTCATTGACTTTTCTGCTTCTTTTTGTAAAAATGATAAAAAATAGTTAAAGTGGAGAAAAGAAAGACAATAATGTAGATAAGACTATTCTCTCTCTTAATTTACCATTTCTCCTCTTTAACTATTTTTTATCATTTTTACAAAAAGAGGGCGGAAAAGTCAATGAGACTGCTAAAACGGGACGGATGGAGTATTTTATTTCATTCGCAAAAGCACTAATAAAAAATAATGTTCTTGAAATATTCTCAACAGTGATACACCAAAGTTCAAGCATATGTATATGGGCATATGGCACAAGTGGCACTTTTTTCCAGTCTTTTTATGACATAAAGATAATGAATGAATTATTTTAGATACATTCACAAGTAAACCAAGCACACGATTGCGAGATTTTACAGAAAAAAAAAATAAAATCTAACTGTGAAATTTGGTGTTCCAATCGAAGGCAGTATACTCTGAAATGTCAAAAATCAGCTGATCCAGGTGCTCGAGGGAAGGGTATTGCATCTCTTATATTGTCGACCCCAGTAGCAAACTGCACAAGCCTCTCGAAACCCAACCCGAATCCGGCATGGGGAACTGTCACACAAGAATAACACAGTGCATTTTTAGTCCTGTTGGTAGCAGTTGTAATCCAATAATTAAGAGGGAAAACTTAAGTCCTATATACTTCGAAAGTACGCAATTTCTGTACATTTTGCCAGACTTTAAATTTGGGGCCTTTTGATACTAAAGCTTAAATTCCTATACCAAATCTTCACATCAAACTACAAGATTGATTAATCAATAATGAAACGCAAAACTTGGGGGTGCCTATATGGGGATCCACATGCAATTTCGTTGGTGTTTCAATCAAGATATGGGTACTGGCTCATGGATCTTGACCCTTGATGCGGTTTCACTCAAGACCCCATAATGAATATATTTCGGAATAATGCACAAAGGATGGCAGTTCCAAAATCCTGAGGTTAAGGGACAATGTACACTTCTGAATGTTTTTGGGACTATTTTGCCACTCCTTCGTTATAGGATTAAAGATGCCCCTCTCCCAAGTGTAACAAGAGTAATATAGTATTTCACCCTCAATATAAGATACTTGTTACATCTTCAGCATCAGCTATAGTGCTTGAACTCGACAAGATTGGAATGCAAAATTGGATGAAGTATAAGCCTCACCTGAACCATAGCGCCGCAGGTCAAGGTACCACCAGTAGCTCTCCTTGTTGAGCTTTAAATCATCCAACCTTTGTTCCAGATAAGAAAGGCGTTCTTCTCTTTGGCTTCCACCAATTAGTTCGCCAATCTGAGGAATATAAAAGATACTTCAAATGCAGAGACCATAACTTTTCTGCATGCCTAATTAACACCTTAGAAGAAAGTGGTGGGTTGGAAGGTGTGGCATATGTAGATTGCATGGAGTCTGAAGATAAAGCTAAGGTGGTGTTCGGTTTCCAAGATAAAATAATACCAAGATACAATCTAGGATTGAGTTGTGAGATTATTTTAGTCATAGGGGTAAGCTATGACTAATTATCCCATGATTATCCATCTAGGATTGAGTTGTGGGGTGGAATCTCATGAACCAAACACACTACAAATTTAATCCCGGATACAATCTTGCAAACCGAACACCCCCTAAGCAAATTGAGATGGAATATTGTGCACGTATCAATCCAAATGTAACATGGCAAGCAAATATTGTGCAATCCATGGAGTAAAAGGAACTTAATGCAAAGCAATATGTGTGCAGAACTGCAGACTATATTTGTCATCACATTAGATTATCTGATAGATAGAATTACGATTCTGATAGATTTACCCGAGGAACCAACATATCCATGGCTGCAACAGTCCGCCCATCATCATTTTGGCGCATGTAAAATGCCTTGATATCCTGAGAGTTAAGAGAACAAAAGTCCAATCCCCAATCTGTAGAGGAATATAATGCAAATAAGCCTAGGAAGAAGATATTCTTACCTTCGGATAATCTCTTACAATTACAGGACATCCACCAAAAGTTTGCTCAGTTATATATCGTTCATGCTCACTTTGCAGATCACATCCCCACGTTACCTATAAACAACATATAAAAAAAGGTCAAATAGTTAAATAGGCCGTCCTAGTTGAAAAAAGAAATGAAAAAATTGAAGTGCTGGGCCATAAGACAAGTACCGGAAATTCAAATTTCTTCTTTGCTTTCAGGAGAAGTTCAACTGCATCAGTGTATGTCAGCTGGACAACCTTTTTCTCAACTACATCCTGACAAGTGTGTTTCAAAATGAGACAATAATCAGAACATATAATACGAACATATAACAATTGGCATAAATAGTACGGAGTAGTAGAAAGCTAAAGTCAGCATGACGGAGACTAAGAAATGCTCATAAAAATCAAGGAAAATAGAAGGCCCAAACGACTGAGTTAGAACACATACACTTAGCCGGTCGATGATTCCTTTCTCAATCCAAGTATTGAAGAAATCCATATCTTCTTTGCAGTTTTCAAGAACGTATTTTACCTGTCAAACAAAATAAGAACAACAAGCCAGTGTTAGAAACACAGCATAAACTAAAGGATGTCGATTAAATCATAGAAGGACAATAGGTTTGTACGGTAACCTACTACATACTGGAGATATGCAGTTGCACAAGCCATGTCATCTTCTAGATCAGCAAATGCAAGTTCTGGTTCTATCATCTTGGGAAAAAAAAGTAGTAGTCAAGATTTTTGCCACAATCTAAAATGCACATAAACACTAATTCCTGGAAGGAAATAATGGAACAGAAAACAAATCGGAAGTATACATGTCAGTAACTTAGTAAATCCTATGTATACCCAAAATTCAGCCAAGTGCCGAGATGTATTTGAATTTTCTGCTCTAAATGTAGGACCAAAAGTATATACCTGGCAGAGAGCAAATAAATATTAACAGACAATATACAGAGAGCAAGTAAATAAGCAACTGTATAAGTTCCAGGGATAGCTCTAAATTGCTAATTATACACTAGAAATGGCAAGTACATATTAATTGACAAGCAAGAGTTTTACATCCGTAAGAGCAGTAGCATATGTTTCAGCATTCAGTTGCCCAGATACTGTTAGAAAAGCTGGTTTTCCAAAGAAGTCCTGCCCAGAGAATAAACAAAGAACACATCAAACATTATTTTGTTTTCATTGCTTTTACATAAGAATGCATAAGAAAGTAGTACTCTATCACATGATATCTGCTAGAAAAAGATAGCTATCAGCAGAGCATCATTTGAAGATATTGCTTAAATGACTGTAACCTGAGGACCACCCCAAGCAAGCATACTCACTCCAATTGAGACACAGAAAGCTCACAAGGAGAACAGAGCAAAATTAGCACACTGGTAGCTCATGCCCCTCAGCCAGCCCAGCAAAATATCATTTGGTAGTGGTTTTTCAGGCACAATGTTCCCAGCTTTCCATTCAGGATCCAAACGTTTAGCATCTGATGTTTCCAAATTTTTGTTGTTCCCAATTATTAATGCAATCTACTTTCATCAGTTGCGTGAATCTTGTGAGCAGTATACTGCTTATGATTAGACGGGTGGAAATGAATGTATTAAGGACCAAAGCATGGTAAATAAAATGAATTTGTTGGCTAAAATGGGGTTTTGTTTTTCCACATTAATCCAAAGCTACTCTGACTCTACAACTGCCAGAAAATTATTTATTGTTTGCCTGATTTTGTTTGATTCAAAATTATAACGAAATCATAATTGAATTTACCCTTAGTTAATAATTAATATCAGCTTAACTGTTCTATAGTAAATCAACAGAGAAGAGATATCACAAGCTCAATTCTGTACAGTTTTACCAAATGAACACCCCTAAAGTTCTAGGAAAAAGTGAGCTCAGACATATAGTCCTTAGAGGTAATAAAAAACAAAAATTATTGTGGAACAGTTTCTCATAACAGATATCATAAAATTTAATGCGAAATGTCTTTCAATATAGTTGATTTTGACAAAGGAAAAGCAACAGAACCTTACCTTGGACCAATCGACTGAACCATCCTGTTTTGTGGGGATGGCATTAACTGGAGAATGCACAGCTTCACTGGGGTTTGAAAACTGTTCAAGGAACAAATGTTGTCACGTGAACCAGCATAAATAGAACATACTTATACTTCCTCGTGATGTAACTCATAATATAAGTAGAAGCAAACATGTGACAATGGCAGAAGAACTAGTGAAGCTCCACCATAATTCCTCTAACAAATAAAACAAGAAATCAGGGTAAAACCAGTGAATAACATGGATTTGTGATTGTTTACTAGGACATGCTGCATCGTAATTTATCTCCCTTGATTAACTATATATGGTGTGACTTTTGAAATACTGTTTCCAACAGGAAACTAGACCTACAAATCGTGCAAATTAATATTTCAAAAACAGATTAAGCTGGCACCATTACTGGGGTCAGATGAGATGTTATAAGAGAAAAATCGAAGGGGATGCATGCAGGGTCAAAATTTTGCCCCTATATGAGGCACATAACTGGGATGGGTCCAGAGGTATAGCTTGCTTTATGGATACAAAAATAAGAATTGAAAATGAGAAAGAAATGAAAAACAAACAAAGAGAGATAACAATCTTGAATGTGCCTAACAGAAAAACTGGAGAGTAATTTGCAAAGGTGCAATCGAGCTATCAAGCAGTTTTTGTGATGAATGACTAAACGTGATCCAACTCAATTGAAGGGCGAAAGCAAACTATGTCGAACAAAGTTATATCAAGATTACAGGATAAACATGACATGTGAAACTTGAGCACATGTTCATGGATTGTTCTATTTGGTAGAAACACATACCAAGGTTGTTACACAAAACTGTTCACCAGCTCCTTCACAATCTGAAGCAGTTATGATTGGGCTGGAAAGCCAAAGAAAGCCATTTTCTTTAAAAAACTTGTGTGTGGCATAGGCCAAAGCATTGCGCACCCTTGCAACCTAAGCCAAGAACAGATTTGTTTAGCCACTAAAATAGCTATACACACTGACAGATGACGTTAGCAAGAGAATGAAATAAACAAATATGTATGGTGGCAAGAAGAGTAATATATCTCTGAATCTGATCACAAGATCTGGAAGAAATGTTATCTTTAACTTTCATGTAGACAATAAACTGTTCCTGAATGAATAATTTTTTACAAAAGCACAAATGGCCATAGCAAGGCAATCGCCTACAGTTTAGACGGGGGTCGGGGAGATAAAAGAAACTTCTGAAGTTGTTAAAGCTATAATATGCTAATCTACTCACTAGGAGAAGCGTTGGTAGAGCGAAAAGAGAGTAAATAATCTGGCATGGAATGATTCACTGACTTTTTACCAACTACTAAAGGATGCTCGCAGGGATCACCTTACAGAAGGCCTGGGATCTGGTTCATTTACTCTGGTCGAATTGATATTACTGTTTTGTCTATAGAATATTAAAAAACATTGGGGTGGAGGGAAGGATGGTGAAAACCAGAACCTATAACTCATTATTCAGTTGCTCCATTTGGAAAGTAAAGATGACTCTTACCGCCCCAAAAGTATTGGTACGTGGACGCAGATGAGCTTTAGTTCTTAAGAACTCTTTGCTGACCCTTTTCTTCTGTATTGGGAAAGAAGGATCACTCATACCAACCTACAGAAAAGGTTGACGGTTGAATATAAATCATAATATCAGCATATCTGAAGAAAATATACCAGAGAGTATAGTGCACAACTTTCTATTACATTTCTTAAAACCTGTGCCAGGTCTAAGTGGGACAAATAATGGGGGGTGGAGGGAGTAAAATTGATTTCGAAATTTGAAAAAAAATCAAACAATTAATTAATTATGTTAAGTACTTAAATAAGCAGTGATTAATACACTTACTCGCTGGACCAACGTGAAGAGATTTCTTGATGAAATAACCATTATCATTCCAAATTAATGCAAAACAAGTCCAAAGAAACTACAGTATGGAAAAGAAAAATTATAAAAATAGAAAGATAAAAGTAAATGAGAAGTATTTACCGTAACAAGTTTGTCCACCTTCAATTCTACTTTCTGCTTCGACCCTTGACTGGCTACTACGGTTCCTTGTATCCACACTGAAGCACCAGTAGAAATCACACCACTCTCCACCTATTAATAGGATTGATGACAAAAATGATGAAACATATCCACCCAGTTCATATTATTGCAGGAAAGTGGGGAAAGAAACAGCATTTACAAACAACTGTAATGTAGACGAGGTCCAGAAATAAAACAAAAGCCCAATTCAACAAAAATAAGATTTAGAAAAAAGATTCTTTTATCATTCGTCACTAGCACATATAAATTTGATCCAGATATGCCCAAGTAGGACCATCATCTGGTGAGGATTTTTTCTTGAGACAGAAGTCCATGAGGTAGGTACATTACATAAAAGTAGAAGTTGCTAAAAACTATTTACATCAAAAGAAGAAGCTAAAGGTAAATCATAAATTCACTTGTCCAAGTGCTCTAAGTTTTATTTCAAGTGCTCCAAGTTATGAGCAGAAAGTATCTAAATTCTTAAAAATGTCGAATTTACAGCATATGAAAATGGTTTATCCAAAATTTTCAATTGGAATAATCTCTAAAATTCCTTGATGAAGTCTCATTAACATATGTATAAACAATTCAATAAATCTTGATGCTTTGTCACGTGAATAAATAAAATGTAACAAGTCAATCAAATGAACACACACCCATACAACCATCAGGAGTAACAAATTCTAAAGGCCAATGCCAAATAAAAACTTTCTACATACTCCCTCCGTCCCAAGGTATTAGACCAACTTTTCTTTTTGGGATGTCCCAACATATTAGACTCATTTCCTTTTTTAGCAAAAAACATCTATCTTATTTTATTCTCCACCTACTTTTTTCTCTCTTCTCCCCCCTACTTTTTCCCTCTCTCATACTTTACTCTCTCCACTTTAACTATTTAAATATCACTTCCTTAAATCATGTGCCCAAAAGAAGTGAGTCTAATACTCCGGGACGGAGGGAGTATATAATACTCCATCTGTCCCACCGAAGATGACTCACTTTCCGTTTGTCCCAACCAAGATGACTCATTACTAAATGAAAATGCATTTATCTCTATTTTATTTCTATCTCTCTTACTTTATTCTCTCCACTTAACACACAAAAAGTTGCATAAATTCTCATGCTGCCTAAGGAAGGGGTCATCTTCCTTGGGACGGAGGAACCGAAGGAGTACTAATAATTAAAAAATAGATAATGTTGAGTCAAAATTCAAAGTAGATTCATGATCACCATTATGGTTGATGGCGACTAGTGGGGATTTAAGAAGCGGTGAAGAAAGAGAAACTGAAGCAAGATAGTAAAAATTTCATGCATATGTCATATATAAAAGTAACACAAGTAAACATGATTGAAATTCGAAACAAAAATAATTCTTCATAAAACAGTACAACTTTGTCTCAACGAGGTTTTTTATCCCCAAAACAGAATTGAAAACATCACGCGGAAAACCACTACAAGTTTAACACAACTAAAGAAAACATCAAAAGAGCTAGTGTTTCTAAGCTGAATCCCAACTCTCAATATCAGAGTCACTAAAAATCCAGATAGGGTCCCAATACACCTCCCAAGGTATGTTGGGAAATTTCTCCTCCACAATACGGGAGAGTTGCTAATTGAGAATAACGGGGACAAAAACAGGCTCGGGAAGAACCGAAAAGTGAGTCATGTTAGGCAGCATCACAAAGTAAAGTTGGTGTAGAAGTATGAACCACTTGGAGGAAAGTGCTCGTACGCTGGCTCGGGGATGTGGTATTTTTGGTAGTGGCTCAAGTGGGAATAGAGGAAAGAACTCACCCTCTCCCATGTCACAGTTGAGGTCCTTCGTTACTCTAATGGATCCTCCTCGGTCCAAGGTCCTCGGCGTAATCGTCCTCCGTATCCCAAGCGTAGTCCTTCTTGGTCCCGCCAGCGGCATCCTCAGTACGATACTCCTCGGACTCATCCTCCTCTCTAGCCTCAAGGTGATGATCATCTGTCTCTTCCTCCTCTTCAGAGTCATACCTGTCCTTATCATCTGTGCGGGCCCTCTTGGCCCTCGATGGTCGGGATGACTCTCCCTCGTCCATTCCCAGAAAGGTCGAAGGGGGCAGCTCCAAGGGGATAGTGGGTGGCTCCACCAAAGGAGGTGGTGGTCCGTCAGGATTATCAACCAACCCCTCAAACATGGCTTTACTGAATCCACGCATATCACCGTCCACAACACATGATGGAGCCATGCGGCGGAGGAACCGTTTGGCCGTTGATTCATCCCGACCATCGAGGGCCGGGAGGGCCCATGCAGAACATAGAGATGGGTATGACTCCGAAGAGGAGAAAGAGACTCTCACCTTGAGGCACAAGAGGATGATGAGGAGTATCATGTGGAGGATAAGTCCGAGGAGCATCATACCGAGGATGCCGCCAGCGAGGCCGAGAAGGACTAAGCTTGGGATACGGTGGACGAGGATGAGGACGAGTACGCTCAAGACCTTGAAGGGGAGGAAGTAGTGGAGGAGGATATGTCATAGAAGGAGGGACCTCGGACGAGGATGAGGACGAGTACGCCCAACCGTTCTTGCTATACTTAGTAAGGGGTAGACATTCTCAGTTTTTATCACTGTATAATAAACTTCTGGATTTTACCAACACAAGGATTGAGCTAAACTATTATGTAATTTTAAAAAAATAGAGTAATACCAAAGTGGAAACAATAAGAACCTAGAGCTCGAGAGGAGGGGGTATTCTATAATATCCCATTATAAATGCAGGCAAAGAACTCACACTATGCAGAAGAACAAGTTTGAGGCAGTTTATCAGATGAAGAACATAAGATGCCAAATAAAGTGAGCAAAAAGTAAGTACTGGAACAAATCTCTCTGTACAGAAAATACAAGATTTTGTGTGCCATCTAAGTGGTTCGGAAAAAATCAATAAACCAATTGCAGTAAGTTTCTCAAAAAGAGAGAATAATTCACTGGTGCAGGTCGATCATAAGAATAGAAATTGACTGTGGATCAATCACACAACAACAGAAATGCATAACAATTAAGAATATAAAAAAGAAATCCGATTAGCATTATTAACTTTACCTGATCATAACCATCGGCATCAGAACTCATCACGCATTGCATGTTTGAAAGACAAGAACCGTCATTAACCTAATCACCGCAGAATAAATTATTCAACAATCAAAACAGAAAATGTCAATCAATCACAAAGTAGTAGAAGAGAAATTGGAAACGCACCTCGATAAATGTGACGCTGCTCTGAGCCCTAAGCGTTCTAACCCATCCCCTGACTACAAGAGTCTCCCCCAATCGATCCAGCCCCTCATCAACTCCTCCTTTAATGTCCACAATTTTGAGCTTCCTGCGGAATTCGCGGATTTTCGCGCCTTTTTCCGACTCGATTGGCTCGGCCTTGGTAGCCTCGCCAGAGGAGACGCTGGCGGAGACCGCGGTGCAGAAGCTGCGGTGGCGGCGGGAGAGCGCGGCGGAGGAGAATAGAAGCAATGGAGCAACCGAACGGTTGATTGCGTGATTGTTTAGAGGAGCCAATAGAGGGGCGGCGGCGGAAGATAAGGGTTTGAGGAGGCGGAGAGTGGTGGCCGCAGCCGCCATTTTGTGGGTTGAATGTGTGTGAAGTGAGTTTGAGAGCTGAGGT
Source organism: Salvia hispanica (assembly GCF_029641045.1). Classification (NCBI taxonomy): domain Eukaryota; kingdom Viridiplantae; phylum Streptophyta; class Magnoliopsida; order Lamiales; family Lamiaceae; genus Salvia; species Salvia hispanica. The sequence continues at coordinate 7,630,722 of NC_142696.1, read as the reverse complement.
TTTGGATATTACTGATATACTCTGCTCAACGCTTGTATTTCAGAGGAGCTGATCTCCTAATCCACATTCCATGCTCCAACCCTAATACACATTCACAACTTAAAAACATAATACTACCAATAATACTACCATACTTGACCATCACTTACATATTATAACATTATTTTATTAAGCTGTGAGAATGTGTATTAGAGTTGGATTAAGAAAAATGTGGATTAGGAGATCCGCTCCGATATTTCAGAGCTTCATCTTTTTTTATTTATTATTTAAATATTAACATTATTAAGTTAAAGTAGCCAACCGAATTCTGGGTCTTCTACTCTTCTTACCTCCTCTTATGCATAATTAGTAGTACCCCATGAATTTTAAAAATAATAAAAAAAATAGTGAAATATAAATTTTATTTTTATGTATTATTAATTTTATAACAGAGAAATATAAAAATTACTTTTATTTATAGTAAAATTGAAAAAAAAAACTCTTACAAGATGGCCTAAAATATATAAAGAATAGGGTGCAAGGCCAAAAAAGACTAATTTAATACTCCCGCCGTCCCAAGTTAAGTGACCTACTTCTTTTGGGTACGGGATTTAAGGAATGGTATTTAAATAAGTTAAAGTGGAGAGAATAAAGTATAAGAGAGGAAAAAGTAGAGGAGAGAAGAGAGAATAAAGTAGGTGGAGAATAAAGTAAGAGAGATGATTTTTTGCTGAAAATGGAAATAGGTCACTTATAGTGGAACACCCCAAAAAGAAATACAGGTCACTTATCTTGGAACGGAGGGAGTATGACTCTTTGGTAATCATGTTCAGAAAAACTTGGCCTGCAAACAATGAGTCAATGACCAGGGACGGAGCTATGTTAGCCTTACAAGGGATAAATGCCCCATCTAAAAAAATCATAGTCATGACTCATATGCTATTTTAATTATTAATTTTTAATTTTTTTTTAAATGTCCTTGTATATGCCCCTTTATAAATTTTTAAAAATATCTTTTTATATATTTTTGTCCCATATTGGTGCGATTAATTTTTTTCTCGTCACCTGATGTGAATCCGGGAAGCGCAAAACCAATAGAAGGAACGAAGGCATCCAATGAACCATACCGGAGTTGGGGTCTGTTTCAAACATAAATATACCTATCAAGATGGTGTCCAAATTCTCTTCTAAGACCACCATTGTCTTCATCGTCAAAAGAGCTTCACGTGAGTACCTTACATGCCTCAATCGGAGTCCGGATGAGGAAGTTATGATCGTTTTAAGAAAACCGCGCAATGCAGAAAGAAACACGCGGGCAGGTGTTTTGCCAACCCAAAAACACCCGGTCGGGTTTTTTTGCCGAGAAATCAGTTTTTGTCCAGAAACTTCACCCGGGCGGGTGAAATGAGCCGTGGGAATCACCCGGTCAGGTGTTTTGTCCGAAATGTGACTTTTTGACCAAGACTTGTTTTGTTTTGCTTTTTTTTAACTCCTAGTATAAATACTCTTGCTAGGGTTCATTTTAAGTAGCTTTTGAATATTTGTAAGAGACAACTTCTCCATATTTGAGAGCTCACCTTCTTCATCTTTTGAAGACTTATCAAATTCCTTCGGGTTGCATTCGATCTTTTGCCGGGCTAAGGTTGACTGTAAAGGTATGCTTGCTAGTTCTTGTGTTGCTAGTTTGTGGAGCCATTAGGTGTTTGTATGTGAAAATGCCTTTGAGATTTCTTTCTTGTTCTTCACCTAAATCATAACACTAATCCATCCTCTATCCTTTTATCCATTTTTCTTGTTCCATTTCTTGGTTTATCTTGTTTATTTGTTGGGTTTATTTACAAGAATGAGTCAGGGCAAATTCATGATTTTTCAATCTAGAAGATTCACATTATTTGGTATCAAGAGCCATTGGTTCTTGTTCTTGTAAGAAAAAAAAAAACCCCAAAGGGTGAAAATTGTTAGAAAAATTGTCAAAAAAAGAAGAGAGATCTCAAGTTCTATCCATGGGCTTTAGCTATAAATTGATATATTCTTGGGTAGGTCAATTTGATTGTCTAAAAGTTGTAGGCCAAAATTTCATCAATTGTTTGGTCTATTGTTGTTGGTTGAAATTGTGCACACAAAGTGTTTGTTGAATTGTCCCATTGGCCTAGTACCTTGCTTTCACTATATCTCGTGGTTTCTAGAACTAGTAATTACTTGCCTAGTTGCATAGCTTGTTTGTGATTTGTGCTACCCTTGTGGGTTAACATCTTTGAGAGCAAGTGAGGGAGAGTATCCTAGCCACCAAAATTTCTAAGCCCTCCGAGTGACATTGGGTGTGAGTTTGGAGAAAAGGGATTTTACAATATGGGAAGTGAGCTCCTCACTAAATTCTTCATTCTTGGGGGTGTGTGTTGTTTGTGTTACTAACAAAAAGGGACTTGTCCCTAGTCTTGTCCAATTTGTTTTGTAGGTACTTGAAATGGTGAAATCTAGGCATAACTCGCCTATAAAGAAAGTCGCCTCATTATCCGATGGTACTATCAAAGAGATATTCTCCTCAATCATGAAGGAGATGCACGAGGTGTGGGATATTGTGAATGCTATGCAAGGAGGATTTACGGTGTATCATGAGGATATAAGCCACCTTAGAGATAGAGTTAGACATAACCATTCCATGACATCTAGTGACCGAGAGAGATATGGTAGGAGTGGCTACAAGTCAAGGTACCATGATGATGGACTTGATAAAGGGAGTAGAAGAGAACAAGCTCCAAAGTTCCATGGAGAGACTCACTCTAGGTGGATGAGGGATCTGATGGTGCTGGCAGCGGAAGCGGTCGAATAAATAACAATCACATAATAATCAGATCTATTTAGCAGATTATTTAGACAAAACCTATTCGCGTAATTATCACATGTATCATGCTCATAACTTGAATTAATCATGCTTTAAGAATATTGAAACCTAAAACATGTTTTTCTACGGAGTAGATAAATACCTAATTAATTCTCCAAAGAATTGAAGATGGCTAGCTTCTTCTCCACGTGATGCTTTGAGTACTAGACCATAAATTTTCTCTCTGGTTCCCGAACTGTATCCCAATATCAGTGTGGGCTGATCTTACTAGAATACTAGGACTTAAATAAAGAAGACAGAAGAAATCCCTTTTGGAATAGGAGAGGAATTCGAAATTCTCTTCAGCTTAGGGCTGAAAATTTCGAAAATTACAATAATTAAAATTGTGTTATTTTTGTCTCCTTTATTCTCCTATTTATATTAAGTTATTTTTGGGTCCAGACAGGGATCTATGGAAGATTTTGGATATGGGCTCATCCAATTTACTTTTTACTAATTAAATTGAACCCACAATTTAATATAAGTTATAATTGGAATATTACGAGCAGCCACTACAGAAGTAATATTGAACTCTCCCCATCCAAATCCGAAATTACAAGTAATCCGGGTTTCCGTTTAACTTTCATTTCCCGTGCTTAAGATTAAAATGTCCATTAATTAATTAATGTCTGCTACTGACGTAATTAATTAACTTCTTATTAATTCCAAGAGCGGACTTAACATGAAACACTTATTTATTATTCATAGAGTAATCAAACTCCAACTAGCTAGGTTTCGAATAATAAAACCTTGTTTCGCGCTCCTCTTGAGGACATTATCAAACGAGACTCTCCTCGTGCACGATTCAATATAATAGCAATCCTAGCACCGCTAGATATTGATCACCACTACCCAATATATCAGGATAATTGGGTTACGAAAAACCCGCACCATTTGATAAGTCAAAGTAGTGCATAATCAATACCGTATGCTCAATGCTAACCTACATTGATTAAGAAACAAATATTATCAAGACCTCGCCTTTCAGTAGATAGCCCAAGGCAAGTCTTGCTGTTAGATCCGTTCAGTGCTATACCACACCAATGTCATCTTATTTCAGTAAGGCTTAGAAATATGCGGACTGACATTGCAACCTTTCTCGATGGATAGTCAAATTCCATCTAGGTTGTGAAATTCATCTTTTTCTTTGTTTAGAACTGACCGTGTTACCTTAAAGTGGACGACGCCCACAACCGGTCTACTAAAACAAAGACTTAGACTTTGTTAGGTTAACTTATACATTTAAACATGCATTAACATCCATTAAATGTAAAACATAACAACATTATGACAAAAATAATCTGTTTTATTCCTTGGAAAATAAAATAAGAGTTTTACAGTATTCAATCACTCGAAACGTGATTTCTAGTATACAAACTCTAACAGGATCATGATCGTCATAAGGTGCATGAGTGGTTAATGGGGGAGGAAGTCTCAAGTAACGCAAGGATGAGCTCAAGCCCTCGACATGGTGGTGGAGACACAAGCCGAAGAAGCATCCCACCAAAGAAGGTGAACCTATCTCATCCTAGCTATCACACGAAGGTTTCGTCGTGGTTGTCATCCAATTTCCCTCCTTCAAAGGGCTTGATTCAAAGTGAGTGTGACAATGTTAACCACATTATTAAAGAACGTGTCAAGCATAGGGTGGATTTTGTTGCCAATGATGATGAAGAGCAATGTGAGCACGAAAACGAGTCTACGACCATACATGAAGAAGACGCACGCCCAACTTTCAATGGTGGCGTGTCTAGCATAGTTGAAGCCGAGGACGAATGTGGGCCATTGAATGCCCTTCACATCTTGAATACCAAACCAAAGCTACATGAGGTTGCTAATGGAAATAAACACTTGAGAGAGAATCGAGAGAAAGACCAAAAGCTAGAAAATGAGAGCATGCTTCAAAAGCAAATAGAGCGTGAGAAAAGGCGAAAATATGAGATGCAAAAGCCAAGAGAGAGCGATGGGGGTGAGTGTGAATCAACGCTTTCAAGAGAGAAAAACCACAAGCATGTGAGAAAAAAAGGTTGCTTGTTAGATTCTAAGATCACCCTGGGAGGGCTCTAAATCACCCTATCATTTTTGCCCTTGGTGAGGAGAATGACCTTTATTTCACTAACTCTTACTACTTGTCTTTTCTCTTGGATGACTTTTTGAGACATGAATTGGAAGGATTGGAATGTGAACCTCGAGTCGTGGATGCACCGAGTAACTTCTTACCGGTGATGAACTCATGGACGCAAGGTCAAGTTGAATCACCTCTTTCCCAAGGTTCAAATATTCTCACCTTAACTTGTGATAATGATTTAATGAAACAAGTGAATGTGATTGGTTTTCAAATGCCCATTTGTAATGATACTCTTATCACTTGTGGTTTGTTTGATATGTGGCATGATAATCTAGAATCATTACTTGCTAAGTTTAGTCTTACAAGCTATGAGGATCCTTTCTTGTGTATCCCTAGTCCTTCTAAAAATGTCAATTCTTTTATGAAGGCAATGTTAGGTATGTGGATTGGTAGAGTGGGTGGATTTGAGACCAAGAGATTCAAAGTGTTTGATGCAAGTGTGTCTTGGCATGATAAGTTCTTTTATTGAATAAAAATCAAACTTTTCCATGGAGTTGGCATGTTTTATGGATCCTTTACCAAAGGTCTTACAACAAATGAGTTTGTTTTGGATTACCTTATAAAAGGATTGTTAGAGTTGTGTGTCTCCATATTATGTGCTTATATTTTGGACTTGTTAGAGTATGGAAAATATCTTGATGAGATGCACAAATGTGTTAGGAGAAAACTTGTTGATGGTACCATTACCTGTGATATTGAGTTTACATGTACATTATGGTTAGAGTGTAGATCTTATGCTCCTTACTTGGTGCAAGCTTCATTGTTTGATCACAGCCTCTTAATTTCTAGTGGCCGAATTTTTCCAATATCGTTATTACTTTATAATCTTACAGTTTCCGTGGATTCGCCGTCGTGCTCCAGCACTCCGACCTCGCCCTTTACGCGTAAGAGATCTTCAATTTTAAACCCAGAGAGAGAAATTAAATAGGATTACCTGCATGAAAATGGATTGGTTTGGAATTGGGGGTTGATGTGAAAAATTTTCTGGTTTTCTTTTGGGGCTGTTTTCTAATATTTGTTTGTTTTGTGGTAATTTTAGCAAATACACTTGGGGCTGCGGGGAATTTTAAGAAGTTGACGAGGAGAAAATCGGCAACTGCTGCTGTGGCCAAGTCTCCAACTGGTTATGATTGGTGGGTTGACTTTTCTATGCCCTTCTATTATTGGTATTGCTAATTGCTAATTGCTAATTGCTAATTAGTCCTCAAAGTTCAATCCACATTCTCTATTTTGAATACTACGTTCATCCATGAAAGTAGAAATTTACTCACTAAAATTGAGATCCACGTTTCATTTATTTAATTGTGACCCCACCAACCGCAATGTCATTGATTTGGACGTCAACTCAAGAATTAATATTCAATGATTCATCACCATATAATCAAAATTGACATACGCAAACACGTAATTTACACATTCAAAGAGTTGGAGCGACCAGTTTTTATTCCAGATTATGTCTCATAGTCGCTCTCACTCATTCATTTTCATTCAATTTTAAATAAAAATTAAATCTTGACAGACCCCATTTTCCGTGTTTTCAGTTATCTCTCTTTTTATTAATTTGGAAAAATATATAAAAGGGAGATTTCATTTTCTGCTGAATAGATATCTGCTCTCTCTATTCTGTGGCTTTGAAGATGCAGACCACTCCAGAAAAGTTGAACGTACGTGTAAAATAGGATTGGTTGATTTTGGATTTCTGTAACTCAAGTGGGGTATGATTGATGAGACCATATATGCATTAGATATACTTCACATGGAAATTTTTAATCTTGCCTATATAGCTCTCTATACCTTTGTTAAGCCTAGTCCATTTTCTAGAATTATGATACTTGATTTGTACTTACTTGGTTTTGTAGGTATGCTTGATCGGGATAAATCCTTCAAAAGAAGGAGAGAATGATGTGAATCCGGGTGTCCGAAAGACGAATCTAAGAACCGGATTTGAGGACAAATCCTTTCAAAAAGAATGAGAGGATGATGTGAATCCGGAAAGCGCAAAACCAATAGAAGGAACAAAGGCATCCAATGAACCACACCGGAGCTGGGGTCTGTTTCAAACATAAATATACCTATCAAGATGGTGTCCAAATTCTCTTCTAAGACCACCATTATCTTCATCGTCAAAAGAGCTTCGCGTGAGTATCTTACACGCCTCAATCGGAGCCCGGATGAGGAAGTTATGATCGTTTTAAGAAAACCGCGCAATGCAGAAAGAAACACGTGGGCGGGTGTTTTGCCAACCCAAAAACACCCGGTCGGGTTTTTTTGCCGAGAAATCAGTTTTTGTCCAGAAACTTCACCCGGGCGGGTGAAATGAGCCGTGGGAATCACCCGGTCAAGTGTTTTGTCCGAAATGTGACTTTTTGACCAAGACTTGTTTTGTTTTGCTTTTTTTTTAACTCCTAGTATAAATACTCTTGCTAGGGTTCATTTTAAGTAGCTTTTGAATATTTGTTAGAGACAACTTCTCCATATTTGAGAGCTCACCTTCTTCATCTTTTGAAGACTTATCAAATTCCTTCGGGTTGCATTCGATCTTTTGCCGGGCTAAGGTTGATTTTAAAGGTATGCTTGCTAGTTCTTGTGTTGCTAGTTTGTGGAGCCATTAGGTGTTTGTATGGGAAAGTGCCTTTGAGATTTCTTTCTTGTTCTTTACCTAAATCATAACACTAATCCATCCTCTATCCTTTTATCCATTTTTCTTGTTCCATTTCTTGGTTTATCTTGTTTATTTGTTGGGTTTATTTACAAGAATAAGTCAAGGACAAATTCATTAGTTTTCAATCTAGAAGATTCACATTATCACCACTAATTAATTATTCTCCTTTTTTCACTCTCTTTCTCCCCATCTCTTCGCTATCGCCGTCATCGCCTTATTGTCATCTTCTTTATCAATCATCACCCCCTATTTGTCTTCCTCTCTCTGTCTCTCTCCATGTGCTCTATAATGCAACGGTCATTACGCCACCTTCGCCTTACTACCTCGCCGTCATCTTTACCTTTGCCCTTGCCCTCGTGCCATCACTTTGTCTTCTCTTTTAGTCATATCTCTTTTACCTGATACGTGCATCTTTTGGTCCGAAATGTGTGCGTTTGTTGCTTGATATTTTGCTTTTTTGGATTATGGAATTGTGGTGGTGGTGGCAGTGGGCATGACAATATACTAATAATCATGTTTATGCTGCTTGTATTGTAAAACTAAATTTGTTGTAATTTTAATAACGAAATTATTTATCGCATGGTTAGTCAATTGTCATTATTTGTAAAAAAAACTCGATAATGGATCAAATAAACTTTTTTCTACGTTGTAGATTGATTGGTAGACTCAAGCTTACATATTCTATCGTGTATGTGTCGATTAGAAGTCACTTCCTATCTTGGATGATTGATGACACTAGAATGTGGTATATCACTTAATGGATCACGTTGTTGGGTGGTACAAAGATCGCTGAAGTTATTCATTTTTAGATCTGTATAAGAATATAGAGCATATTGCATTGGTCATACACTACTTTGATTTGTCAATATATGCAAGTTTTCGTCACCTAATACCAAGTTATCTTGGGTCGTGTTGATCAACATTCGAGAATGGGTAATATTTTTACTTTATAGAATTATGCGTCAATTCGTCAGAATTGATATTATCCTAAAGATTATTCTGATCAATGATTTATTTTATGGAAACCTACCTAGATGGAATTCACTTCCATTATAGTTAGTAAACGTCATTATACCTCTTAGCACCTCTAGAAAAAGAGATTAATTAAATTGAGCTCAGCAAACTTAATTAATTAATGGACATAAAATATCTTAAACAAAAATATAATTAAAATGAGTTCGGATTATGTAATTAAGATTTAGAATGTTGAATAAATATTAATCAATCATATACATTTTCATCGTATTCTAAAATTGAATTAACTCTCTTTCATTAGTTCAAGAAAATAGACACCAAAGAAGACTACTATTTCCTATATCAACATTTGAGAGATCTTGTTTTCTATAAATAACCTCACAACTTTACTCTTACATAGATAATCATATGACAATAAGGCCCAATTTGATATGTTAGTAATGCCTAGATATAAATACTTATATGATTATTTCTAAGCGTTTGATATCATAGTTAATCTATTATGCCAGCCCGTGGTTTTCTCTATGGCCCATTCGAGCCCGCAAATTTTTCGTTAAAATACAAGGATATGTATCTCACAAATTTGGTTGGATAGCATTTCTACCTCATTTATTGTGATTTATTAATACAAAATCTAGATAATTTCTTGTCTACCAAACAACGGAAAAACCTTTATCCAAGCTTATCTTGACACGGAACCCAAATTTCTTATCTTATTTAACAAATCTTGCTATATCCCATCTTTCTTATCAAACGAGCCCTAAATAATAAAAACCGAACATCTCATACTAATACATCGATAACTTTAGTCAAATTTTTTCAAGTGATAAAACTAAACATTCATCTTCCAAACTTTAAAATTCTAATTATAGGTTACAATATTTGGAAGGACACAGGGTTAACCCCACGAATAAATGCGAAGATCAAGACGAGAACAAATCAACGACAAATCAAGAAATTGTTTCTCATCCCAATCAGTTGTAGCAACTACTATATGAAGAGACATTAACTAGAGCTCCAAAATTGTGCTACAGAAGTACTTTGTGGGGAAGAACAGATTCAACATACAAACTATGAGCAAACTGCTTACAGTCCAAACTCGTCGCAAAACTGAATGATATCCGGAGCTCATCCGGCGATTTCTTTCGCTGATGAGACATGTATATGTTGGTACGGATACAGAACCTTTGACTAATATCTGACAAACTGTCGCGTGTCATCTTCACCTTTCCTTCCATATGGGTTGCTCTTGCTGAACCCATGTCGGGTTCCATCAGTTTTATGTGATTTCTTCCTGAACTTAGAGGCATTGCTATCAATGTTTAAGTTCACTTTAGGAGGTGAACTGAAACAAAATGAAGCAGCCACAGCCTGCCAAGAACCAGAATCAGCAAGATGCAAAAATAAAATCATAAATTCCAATATGATAAGAGGTGTTTTTATGGTATTTCTGCACAACAGTACTGCACTCAAAGTGACATACATATATACAGATAAAAAAAGGGACTCCATATACAGATGTCAATGGGCCAGCCCTACTCAGTTTGCATGCTAATTGGGTTACACATTATCATCCCTAACCCTAAACATTCCGGCATCGCCTTGTACAACCTGTGTCCCTAATTTTTTATTTTATTTTAGTGTATCTGACAGGCTGGCCCACTCAACTCGCCAGACCGGTTAGGCATGCCCGATTAATCCAATACTTAAACGTGTAATGATTTTTCAGCCCTAATCCTTTATAGTACTAGTATTTATTATTTAGCAGGCTAATCAGGTCACCCCGCAATTTTGGGCTGAACTGACACCCCTAGGTCAAAATAACTTAAATGTGAATTACACAAGGAAAATTAACTACTTCTACAGCCACATTCCATAATACATATATTTCGGTATGCACATGACAAATGTTTCAGTTAGAAGGATATGAAATACCTCTAGATCAAGCCTGTGAACATTAAAGATGTCCTTCATAGAGTGTGAATTGTACGCGAGAATGTAAGATCTGTAGGCATCTTTAGCTGACTTGTTCAAATGATAGTTTTCAGAGATTATGTTCACCTGTATCACAAGCATAATGACAGTTGAGTTCTAACATAACCGGATAAAGAGGGAAGTGCACTTACTAAAAAACAACTAATTGAAAGCCTTTGTAAACAAGAACATACCAACTTAGATTGGGCATTCACTATTTTCTTCTCATCATAATCATACTCTTTGACTGGCACTTTTGCAGCCTGAAATTCCAGTAATCACATTTTCAGAGAGTAATAAAAAAACAAGACAATAAGCATACAAAATTGCATCATATGGCATGCCACATTTCTAATACTAATAACAGAATTAAAGAAATAACAGCTGGAATAATGGATATAATGAAACGAAGACATTTTTTCTTCGACTAAAGAACTACAAGAGATCTTCAGCCTTCACAGTGTGCCGGAGAACATCCATGATTGATTGAGGAACAGAAAACTTCAGTTCCATATGGTAATCGACTGAAAGGACTTTAACTAACTAAGGTAACAACTCCCTATTTAAAATTTGGTTGAAGCTACTCATTATGGAATGGTAAAGCCCAGGACTCCAGCAACAGAACTAGATTAATATTGCACCGGTTAGTGTAAGCTTATTTCTATTATGGCCAAATCAATTGTCATATAATATTCCATGGAATCACATAGGACTCCTACCTTGAGGTATTTTAGAAAGCCAAGCTCTTCTGGAATCAAGAAAAGCAAAGCATTCCCTTTCGCACCTGCCCCACGAGCTGTTCGACCAACTCTATGGACATATTCCTGAAAGCATTGACACCTCATGTTAGGAAGGGTGGGCAGGACACTAAAAACATTATGGATATACAGCAGTCAATTTGACACGAGCTGGTTTTCATTACCTTGGGCTCATCAGGAGGGTCATACTGCACAATCCAGTCCTACAGAAAGAAGGGCAAACAGATTATTACCGCAAGCAGCGTATCTCTCAGAAATAAAGATCAGCTTACCACAAGTAAAAAACATACCACCGCAGGAATATCAAGCCCACGTGCAGCAACGTCTGTACACAATAAGATACCCTTCTCAGCTTTGCAGAAATCAAAGAAGGTAGAAGTTCTTTTCTGCTGCTTTTGCTTGCCATGTATATCATCACAATCAATCTGAATGTATCTAAGAAGTTCCGAATGGAACTTGACAGAATTGCAAGATGAGAAGAAAACCATGACTTTCTTTGTCAGATTTTTCTTCAAGAAGGAATAGAGAAGATTAAATCTCTTGGCGCAAGGGACAACACAATAACCTTGCTGCAGCCCTTCATTGGTGACCTACACCATTTAATATTAAGTTAGTTTAGAAGTTTGTTTAACCTTATAAACAAAAAGAGAAAGTGAACAACTTCCGCACCCTCTTCCTTCCATCATCCACATCAATATAAACTGGCTTTGTCTGAAATGACAACCTTACAAGATCCTCAACCTGAAATGAGTATAAGATTTCCCTTTTTAGTTTGTCATCAAAGAGCAAATAAAAACATTACAGTCCCATAAGCTGGAAACTACCTTTCGTTTTTACTGTCAGCAAAATTCAAACATATATGATAATTTAATTTTGAGGCCTAAGCATTGGCAGATCAGACAAGTAGATAATTCATTATTACCATTTCAATTTTAGATGTGCGATTACTATCAGTTTACTAGTTTTTTTCCCAAAAGCAACACCGATAGAGACTTTCTCCTGTAAAAAGAATAGATGTACCTTCTTTGTTTGTGTAGCTGAGAAAAGAGCTGTTTGCCTCTCCTACACAGGGTAGCATATTAGAGGTCAGACATGAGTTACCACAGAGTAAATAAACCAATTATTCACCAGGAAATTTTACTGAAAACCTAAAATTTATACTTCCAATGGCATTAAAACAGAGTATGATCCAAAATAAGTCAACCAAGGACTTCCAAATTCTTATCCGCGAGAAACACATGAGAAGTATATATCCAATAATGAATGCTTATGTGGAGAGAAATATTTAACTAGCTCTGGTGATATGTACCTTGGGCAAAATTTTAATAATTTGCTTCATTTCTTCTTCAAAATTAGCTTCCAGAATCCTATCAGCTTCATCAATCACAAGGCACTGCATATTCCAAAAAAATGAGCATAGTATAGAAATAAGGCAAGAGTCGTCTGACAAGAAAATGGACTAACACAGAAGGGTATATTGTGTTGGGAAAGTTCTGTAGCTAAAACTTTACAACAAAGATAAAGTGATATGTGGTAGTAATTACAACACGTTATGCAGCAAGTAGAAAATTAGCAACGTTCATAACTTTGTCATCAGCAACAAATAAGATGCAGCATAGAAAAGGCTCATCAGGAGCATCCTTCTAGGTATGTAAAAAGAAGTTTCTTCTATACAGAATAACACTGGAATGGAAATGCTTATTACAGAAAGTACTCCATCTAAATAAAAACACATTAAGAATCAAGGACATGGGGTGATTCAGGGGAGACATTGAGTGGATGCAGTCATACCTTCAGATTTTTATATATAAAGCCCTTTGTATTTTGGAGATGGTCAAGAAGTCGACCAGGGGTTGCTACCAAAAGATTAACTCCTTTGACAATACGCTCTGCTTCTCCTCTTCGCGCTGCACCCCCAATTACCAATCCCAGTGTCTGCGAATGATGCTTCAGAAGGTCTTTGGCTACAGCATGTGTCTGCATCATTTAGCTAAAGTTAAGTCTTGAAACAAGAACATTCAAATTAAAGGATCTCTCTGCAACCAAATGATGCCAATTCTTAGGTTACAAATTGGAGTGAGGGGGTATATAGAGGAGTGTATAGCACACCCAATCCAAACGAATCATGCACCCCCACCACGGTAGTTCATCAATCAGCTAATAAAAATGGCACAATGAGCTTGACAAGATTTGGTTTAGGTGAACTGAAGTGCACAAAGAGGTTTTCAAGGGAGGCCATCAGACCGTGAGTTCACAATACGACAAAATGATTCACAAAATCTGAATGCCCAAGTTACCTAGATAAGTAAAGCAAACCAGAAACAAAAACTTAGTAGAAGGAAAATCCAACCACTAGTACCCTAGAAAAGTTAGTAATAAGACTCTACCCAAGCTTAGACGACTACAAATACATGATTGTAAATCCATAACAACAGATGGCCCAAGTAACAAACAACAGGTGAAATAAACTATAGCTAAAACATTCAATTCAATCTTCAGCATAGCCAAAGAGGGGCAAATATTAAGGTTTATGTGGGGCATTACCAATAATAATGAAAATGAAAAAGGTACCTACCTGTATGGCCAACTCCCTCGTAGGGCAAATGACAATAACACCAGTTCCATTTCGAGGTGTGAAACGTATGTTAAAAAGTAATTCAACAGCTGGAACCAAAAAGGCAAGCGTTTTTCCAGAACCTGTCCTTGCAGCTCCAAGAACATCTTTTCCTTCCAATAGCGGCGGAATTGATCTAGCTTGAATCTGTATCACCCAACACAAATAAAAAAGCACAATTAATCAGCAATTCTAGATTACATTACGAATGATTCCTAAAAGGAACTCTTTAATTACCTGAGTCATGTACTCAAATTTCATATCTTTAATTGCATCCATTGAGGGATTTGATATCGGCAGCGCTTCAAAAGCTTCACTGCTCATAATCCCCGACGAATTGACCTTCATCTCACTCTTCAAACCACTCTCCTCCTTTTCTACCTCTCCTTCTTCTTGTTCGGCTTCTCCAGCTGTGTTAATTTCCTTCTTCCTTTTCTTCTCTTTCTTCTCCTCCTCCTCCTCCACGACCAATTCTTCTTCCTCAGCCATTTCGTTTACGGCGTCTTGTTCCAAGTCTTCTTCTACTTGTACCTCTTCTTCGGTTTTTTGGGGTTTTGGAGTTTTGCTTTTGTCTCTGTTTCTCTTGCGCTTCTTCTTCGATGAGTCAATAGCTCCTTTAGCTACGGTATCAATAGCGCCCATTTCGACGGCGGCGAAGGAGAAGAAGCGTGTGACGGCGGTGGCGGAAAGAGGGGTTGAAAAGGGGAGGGAATTAATAGCGGGCGAAGGAGAAGAAGCGTGGGGAATAAAAAGGGGAGGAAGGGTGCCCAAATTGATTGGGCCGGCCCATCAGAGCTTATGGTGGGATTCAATTATTAGAATTAAGTGTTTAGAAACATACTACTCCCTCTTGCTAGAAGTCTCACTTTTTTAATAGCAGTCTAACAAATTGTTTGATTTTGTAAACGATAGTGATGGAAAAAATTAATGAAATGTGATCTCTATTTTTATACATAGTATATTAATTGTGTACTTTTGTCGAATATTTGATAGGTTTCACCAAGACACTTGCTTACAAAGAGGATATACTTTCTCCGTCCCATAAAAATATAAGCATATAATATGATATATTCTCTCTATCCTAACTAAGTTGAGTCACATTCCTTTTTGAGACGTCCCAACAAGATTGAGTCATTTTTTTTTTGACAAAAAAACAAAACATCTAATCACTCTTATTTTATTCCATCACTTACTTTACTCTCTTATCTTTCTTTTCTTTTTTTCTTTTCGTCTATTTTATTTTATTGTCATTTAACTCATCGAACACAATTTCTTAATCTTCGTGTCCAAAAGAAATGACTCAACTTAATTGGGACGGAGGGAATAGAAATTAAGATAAAATTGGTAAAGTAAGAGATAGAATAAAAAAAGATAGTCAAAATAGTGTAAGTGGATAATGAGACCCATTATTATTAGTGTTTTAATAATGGTATAAGTTGTAAGTAACTTGATGCATAGAAGTAATAAATTTGGATAATTTTCCTTAATTGGAAATGCACATATATTTATGGGACGGACGAAAATGAAAAATGCACATATTTTTATGGAAAAGGGGGAGTATATATCAAACTTGGAGAGTTACAATATGATACTCCCTTCGGCCCCAAAGAGTATGAACTTTGGGTTTGGCAAGAGTTTTAATGCATTATTGGTAAAGTAAGAGAGAGAGAGAGAGAGAGAGAGAGAGAGTTTTAAGTGTTGTTAATGGAGAATAGGTCTCACCTCATTAGAGGAAGAGAGTTTCTTAAATTGGAATGTTCATACTCTTTGGGGACGGACGAAAAAAAAATAGTGCATACTCTTCAGGAGCGGAGGGAATAAATAATCTCTCCAAAATTACTAGAAGAATAGTGGATAATTTCTCACTATTTTAAAGTGAAAATTAAAGGAACAATGAAGCTTAATAAAGGGAAACAATATCCATTAAATAAATAAAAAAACACAACTACATTTGAGATTCCCACATACCAAAAACACAAATCTAAACAAAACAATAGTATGCATCATGTTTCTTAACCAAAAAAAACACAAGCACTATATAAGCCTTTCCGTTCTACTAATGCCAACATAATTACTACTTTCATTTTTTGTTAAGAATGTGCATCACACATAAGTAGGACGAGGGTCATCAGGTAAGTCCATAGAGAAATCTAGTCAATATGTTTCTTTAATGAAGGTGTCACACACATCAAATTTGTCGTGAATAGTTAGCCCAAGAATTTGACCCAAATGATCATATACCTCATTTTGTCCCTTGCTTTTATCAATTTTATTACCGATTCAGTAAGATAAGACTTTCATTCGAGAATTGTTGTCATCGTGCATTCCACTAAACAAATCAAAAAAACCACCCACCCCATCACCAATATTGTGATTTTTATAGTATTGCTTTGGAGGTGGGTAATATCTTTTGCCTTGGACACATTTTCCTCCGCTATATTGGGAACACTATCTTGAACATTCCTGTTCGCAAAAATGTCTTCTAAGTTGACATGGTAATCACCACCGAATTTCATGCTCCCTATTTGTCATATCCATCTAGTACATTAATAGATTCGAGATATCTTCAATGTTCATGCCATTCACTCGATCATGACCAAATATGTGTTTTTCTACATTTAAGTTAACCTAAGGCATAAAGATCAAATATCATTATTATTTCAAAGCCTAAAGTTTGAAAATAAATCCACGGAGTTGTAATAGTATAAATAAATTTTATAAAATACATTGATGATATGTTCTTCGTTCTCACACTCAATCCCGTGATCCCTATTGAGATTGAATCTAATCCCGCTACAACTGACAGTTCCTTGCATCAAGTAATAACTCTTTCCCATATAGTAGTTTTTTATACAATATGAGGGTAAGCCCTTATATTAGTTTTAGAGAAATCACATTATAAAACATCTTCAAATGAGGTATCCAGTTATGAAACCATTGTCCCACTTCCATCCTCCACGAAAAGACCTCTTTTCTCTTTTGTTGGGTTTGTTACACCCCGTATTACTACTACATGTGGAGAAGATCGGCATTGACGACATATGAGTGTCCATATGAAATTCTTTAAAAATAAATTAGTTATTATAGAGTGCCGCACAAAATCACGTACCTTGTGTCCAATGACTATAAACGACCACCATTTTTTAACCTCGACACTCGGCCATGCCTGACCAACAATGAAATAATATAGTGTAATTCCAAAATAAACTAAATTAAGAACAAATGTATTGATGATTTAACATTTAGCCTACTATAGTATTTCCAACAACAACAATATTGATCAATTGGATTGACTATTGCCAAGCCATTACTTAAATAGAATTTAGCAATTTAAGGAAGCGTAACTAAAGACAATTGAGAAAACTTCTTTTATAGTTAAGAGGTTCGAGTTAACACGGAGTAGATGGGGAACTATTATCGATTCTCTTTTAAAAGAAACTTCTTTTAAAGTTTAAGAGTTCGAGTCAGTACTTTGTAGAAGAAGTTATTGTCATTCTCAACCTAAATAGATGTGGATAGTCAATCATGAACGGTTGCTAGTGTTGACCTGAAGTCAGTGTTGTTAGGGTCGCGGGTCGGGCCGGGGCGATGGGGCACCGAGGCGAGGGACCCACGAATCAGGGCGCAAAATTATTTATTATTTATATATTAGCAATAATATTGATTAAAGAGAATTTTCACTAATAGATAAATACTTGTACTTGCATAATATACTCTGTTATGAAAATATATTTAAAGTTCAACCTTGACATTTGGGTAGAAAAGAATTATTGAAGGAGATATAGTCAATTATTTATTTTGATATTTATTAATGAATTTTATAATTTAATTAATGAATTTTATAATTGAGTATTTTGGGGAAAGATGAAAGGTTGGTAGAAATAGTAAATTAATTAGTATAGAAAAGTGGAAAAGTGGAAAGTTAATGATTTAAAAGCAAAAAAGAGGCGATGGGTGTGCCTAGATTTTATCAAAAGATGATTTCATATTAAAATACTAGTAAAAAGGAAAAAAAAATCAGCTTTCTTCTTTCTTAACAACAAAACGGAACAGTCGCCCTAACCACCGCTCCAGTCGCCCCAGCCGCCCAGGGCGCGCCCCGACCGCCCCAATCGTGCCCCAACGGCACCCCACGTATCTCGCTCGGCTCACCCATGTTGGGGCGAAGCTGGCCTCGACCTTGGCGACCCGCGCCCCGAGCGCGTCCCAGGCACGTTTTTAACAACACTGTCTGAAGTCACTTCCTATTTTGGATCATCAATACCATTGGAGTGTAATATAGCACCAAATGTATCACGTTGAGGTATGTACCAAGTACGAGATCTCAATAATTATTTGTTTCTAAATATATATAAGTAACATTGACATACACACTTGTTAATACGTGCAGAGGTGTGTGATCAAATACTAACTAAGTTACAGTAATAACTAATAACTAATATCGATTTTATATGTTAAAAATATCGACACAAAGACATAAATTTATCAATCTTCTTGTGTTGATAAATTTATGTCTTTGGGTTTATATTTAAAATTTACATGTTGTATTGATATAATTATGTCTTTGTGTTGATAATTTTAATACACCGAATTGAAAGTTATTAGTTATTACTGTAAATTAGTTAGCACACTAGTGCAACCCTACGTGCAGATTTTCCATAACCTAATGTTATGCTATCTTGGATATCAGTGACTAAGACTATCTCCAAGAGTACACTAAAACCTAAAATGAGATAGGTAATTAGCTTCAATAGTACTCCAAAACCAATCCCATTTTTGGTTTTTGGGAAAAAATACCTATCTTTAGGTTTACACTAAACCCAAACCCAAAAGTTTATCAAATTTTGTGAGTAAAAAAAGCATAAAATAGAAAATATTCTTTTAAGTTTGGGTTTAGTGTAAATGGTGAAGGGGTTGGCAGCGGAAGCGCTCACATAAATTGACTACATAATAATCCTGATCTATTTAGCATATTATTTAGAAAAATTCTATTTGCGTAATTATCACATGTATCATGCTCATAACTCAAATAAATCATGCTTTAAATTAATTAAAACCTAAAACATGCTTTTCTACGGTTTAGCTATTTTACCTTGATGATTCTCCTATGAATCGAAGATAGCTAGCGCCTTCTCCACGTGAAGATCTTTAGTACTAAAACACGGATCTTCTGTCTGGTTCCCAGACTGTAAACTGATATTAGGGTGGGCTGATTTCACCAGTATACTAGGACTTAAATAAAGAAGACGGAAAACCTATCCTCGAAGGAGAGAAATCGTCCCTCACAGTGTATGAGAGGGGGACGAAAATTTTGCTAGAAAATAAGTGTATTTTCTGTCTCCTTTATTCTCCTATTTATATTAAATCACATATTGGGCCCAGACAGGGATCTATGGAAGGTTTTGGATATGGGCTCCTCCAATTAGCTTTTTACTAATTAAATTAAACCCAATTTAATATAAGCTTATAATTGGAATATTATGAGCAGCCACTACAGAAGTAATATTGCACTCCTCATCCAATCCGAAATTATAAGTATTTTAGGTTTCCATTACTTGGTATTTATTTCCCGCGCTTAAGATAGAAACATCCATTAATTAATTATTGTCTGCTATGGACTTAATTAATTAATATCTTATTTATTCCAAGAGTGGACTCAACAAGAAAATCTTATTTATTATTCATAGAGTAATCAAACTCCAACTAGCTAGGTTCCGAATAATAAAACCTTGCTTCAAGCTGCTCTTGGGGATGTTATCAAACGAGACTCACCTCGTGCACGATTCAACATAATAGCAATCCTAGCACCGCTAGATATTAATCACCACTATCCAGTATACCAAGCTTATTGGGTTGCGAAAAACCTGCACCATTTGGTAAGTCAAAGTAGTGCATAATCAATACTGTATGCTCAATGCTAACGTCCATTGATTAAGAAACAATAATTTACAAGACCTCGTCTTTCAGTAGATAGCATAAAGACCGTCTCGCTGTTAGATCCATTCAGTGCTATACCACACCAACGTCATCTTATTTCAGTAAGGCTTATAGATAATCGGACTGACATTGCAACCTTTCACGATAGGTAGTCTAAGCCTATCTAGGTTGTGAAATTCTTCTTTTTCTTTGTTCAGAACTGACCGTGTTACCTTAAAGTGAACGACGCCCACAACCGGTCCACTAAAACAAAGACTTAAACTTTGTTAAGTTACTTATACATTTAAACATGTAATAAACATCCATTAAATGTAAAACATAACAACATTATGAAAAAAATAATCTGTTTATTCTTTTGGAAAATGAAATAATAGTTTTAACAGTATTCAATCACTCGAAAGGTGATTTCTAGTATACAAACTCAAACAATCTCCCACTTATACTGAAAACAGCTTTCGAGTATACAAAAAAAATGTGCACTACGTCTAATTCTCCCACTTATACTGAAAGCGAGTTGAGGTCTCGAGCGAGTCGAACTCCCATTCCTTCAACATGGCGTTCGAATGGTTTCACCGCCAATGCCTTTGTAAAGGGATCTGCCAGGTTGTTCTTTGACGCAATCTTGACCACTTGTATGTCTCCTCTCTGCACTATATCTCTAATGATATGGTACTTCCTCTCTATGTGTTTGCTCTCTTTGTGAGCTCTTGGTTCCTTCGAATTCGCCACAACACCAGAATTGTCACAATAAATGGTGATGCTCTTGGGCAGATTCGTAACCACGCCTAAGTCTATAAGAAAGTTCTTGAGCCATACAGCCTCATTTGCAGCCTCCGAAGCGGCCACATATTCGGCTTCCATGGTAGAGTCTGCAATGCATTTCTGCTTTACACTCTTCCAAATTACGGCTCCACCTCCTAAGGTAAACACATAACCAGAAGTAGATTTCCTCGAGTCCTGATCAGCTTGAAAGTCTGAATCAGTATATCCCAAAGAACACAACTCGCCTGCTTTGTAAACTAGAACATAGTCCGTAGTCCGTTTAAGGTACTTGAGTATGTTCTTTACTGCAGTCCAATGTCCTTGGCCCGGATTTGACTAATATCTTGCTACCATGCCAACAACAAAACAAATATCAGGCCTTGTACAAAGCATAGCATACATGAGACTACCAACTGCCGAAGCGTATGGTATCCTTCTCATCTCTGCTATCTCAGATGCAGTCTTAGGACACATCTCTTGAGATAAATGGATGCCATGTCTAAAAGGTAAGAAACCTTTCTTGGCATCTTGCATGCTAAAGCGACTAAGTACAGTGTCGATGTAAGGTTCTTGAGATAAGCACAACATCCTTTTCTCACGGTCCCGTAGGACCTTGATACCTAGAATGTGTTCCGCGTTTCCCATATCCTTCATCTCGAACTGGTTTGACAACCACGTTCGTACTGATGACAACATCTTTTTATTGTTTCCAATTAGAAGAATGTCATCTACTTATAAAACTAAGAACACCACATTCCCCTTCTCAACCTTCTTGTACACACAACTCTCGTTAGGGCATTTTTCGAATTCAAACTTGTGAATAGTTTGATCGAAGCACTGATTCCATGATCTAGATGCTTGCTTGAGGCCATAAATGACCTTCTTAAGCTTCCAAACCATGTGCTCTTTGCCCTTGACGGCATAACCCTCGGGTTGTTCCATGTAGATGGTCTCCTCAAGACTACCGTTCAAGAACGCAGTTTTAACGTCCATCTGCCACACATCCCAATCCATGTAAGCTGCTATAGACAATAGAATCTAGATCGATTTGAGCATGGCCACTTGGGAAAAGGTCTTGTCGTAATCGGCACCTTTCTTTTGGGTGTACCCCTTAGCCACTAGTCTTGCCTTAAAGACTTTTACTCATCCATTGGGTCCACGTTTACGTTTGTATATCCACTTGCTCCCAATGGTAGTACAACCTTCGGGTAGGACAGATAAATCGTAGACGTCTTTGTCTATCATAGATTGTAGTTCCGAATCCATTGCATTTACCCACTGGCAATGATCGACATCCGCCTGCGCCTCTGCAAAATTTCAGGGATCTAGTACATTGCTGTCCGAGGAGTGATCCATAGATTCTCCCAAACTAATGTACCTTTCGGGCTCATGAGAGATCCTCCCACTGCGGTGCGGCACTACAACATTAGGTGTAGAAGTTAAAGGTTCGGGAATTGGTTGTACAATAGGTACTTGTTCTTGGTTAATGGAACTTGTGACTGAAGTGAGCTCTTCTAGAGCCACCTCACTGCTGGGTTTATGATTCATAACAAAGTCTTCCTCTAAGAATGTCGCGTGAGTGCTCACAATGTCTTTCTCGTCTCGGAGACTATAGAATTCATAAGCTTTCGAACCTTTGGGGTAACCTATAAATAAACATACTGAAGGAACTGAAAGCGGAAGCGGTGCGAAGGATTAACATAATTTAACAATTATTAATCGCACAAATAAATCACATAATAATCAGATCTATTTAGCGGATTATTTAGACAAAATATATTCGCGTAATTCTCACATGTATCATGCTCATAACTTGAATTAATCATGCTTTAAGAATATTGAACCCTAAAACATGCTTTTCTACGGAGCAGAAATAATACCTAATTAATTTTCCAAAGAATTGAAGATGGCTAGCAGCTTCTCCATGTGACGCTTTGAATACTAGACCACAAATCTTCTCTCTGGTTCCCGAACTGTACTCCGATATCAGTGTGGGCTGATCTCACCAGAATACTAGGACTTAAATAAAGAAGATAGAAAAAATCCTTTTCGTAATTGGAGAGAATTTCGAACTCCTCTAGTAGAGGGGGACGAAAATTTTGTGTTTTCAAAATTATGATTTCTGTCTCCTTTATTCTCCTATTTATATTAAGTTCCTTTTGGGCCCAGACAGGGATCTATGGAAGGTTTTGGATATGGGCTCATCCAATTTACTTTTTACTAATTAAAGAGAACCCACAATTTAATATAAGCTTAATTGGAATATTACGAGCAGCCACTACAGAAGTAATATTGAACTCTCCCCATCCAAATCCGAAATTATAAGTAATCTGGGTTTCCGTTTAACTTTTATTTCCCGCGCTTAAGATAAAAATGTCCATTAATTAATTAATGTCTGCTATGGACTTAATTAATTAACTTCTTATTAATTCCAAGAGTGGACTTAGCATGAAACGCTTATTTATTATTCATAGAGTAATCAAACTCCAACTAGCTAGGTTCCGAATAATAAAACCTTATTTCGTGCTCCTCTTGAGGACATTATCAAACGAGACTCTCCTCGCGCATGATTCAATATAATAGCAATCCTAGCACCGCTAGATATTAATCACCACTACCCAATATATAAGGTTTATTGGGTTACGAAAAACCCGCACCATTTGATAAGTCAAAGTAATGCATAATCAATATCGTATGCTCAATGCTAACCTACATTGATTAAGAAACAAATATTTATCAAGACCTCGCCTTTCAGTAGATAGCCTAAGGACAAGTCTTGCTGTTAGATCCGTTCTGTGCTATACCACACCAATGTCATCTTATTTCAGTAAGGCTTAGAAATATGCAGACTGACATTGTAACATTTCTCGATGGATAGTCTAATTCCAACTAGGTTGTGAAATTCATCTTTTTCTTTGTTTAGAACTGACCGTGTTACCTTAAAGTGGACGCCGCCCACAACCGTTCTACTAAAACAAAGACTTAGACTTTGTTAAGTTAACTTATACATTTAAACATGCATAAACATCCATTAAATGTAAAACGTAACAACATTATGACAAAAATAATTTGTTTTATTCCTTGAAAAATAAAATAAGAGTTTTACAATATTCAATCACTCGAAACGTGATTTCTAGTATACAAACTCTAACAATCTCCCACTTATACTCAAAACACTTTCGAGTATACAAAATGTGCTAACGTCTAATTCTCCCACTTATACTGAAAGCGGATTGAGGTCTTGAATTAGTCGAACTCCCATTCCTTCAACATGGCTTTCATACGGCTTGACCACTAATGCCTTTGTGAAAGGATCTACCAGGTTGTTTTCTGACTCAATCTTGACCACTTTTATGTCTTCTCTCTGCCCTATATCTCGAATGATATGATACTTTCTCTCTATGTGCTTGCTCGCTTTATGAGCCCGTGGTTCCCTCGAATTTGCCACAGCACCAGAATTGTCACAATAAATGGTGATGCTCTTGGGCATATTCGTAACCACACCTAAGTCCAGAAGGAAGTTCTTAAGCCATACAACCTCTTTTGCAGCCTCCGAAGCGGCCACATACTCGGCTTCCATGGTAGAGTCTGCAATGCATTTCTGCTTTACACTCTTCCAAATTACAGCTCCACCTCCTGAGGTAAACACATATCTGGAAGTTGATTTTCTCGAATCTACATCAGCTTGAAAATCTAAATCTGTATATCCTAAAGGACAGAGCTCGGCTGCATTGTAAACTAGAACATGGTCCTTAGTCCGATTAAGGTACTTGAGTATGTTCTTTACGGCAGTCCAATGTCCTTGGCCGGGATTTGATTGATATCTTGCTACCATGCCAACAACAAAGCAAATATCGGGTCTAGTACAAAGCATAACATACATGAGACTACCAACAGCCGAGGCATATGGTATCCTTCTCATCTCTGCTATCTCAGATGATATCTTAGGACACATCTCTTGAGATAAATGGATGCCATGTCTAATAGGTAAGAAACCTTTCTTGGCATCTTGCATGCTAAAGCGTATAAGTACTGTATCGATGTAAGATTATTGGGATAAGCACAACGTTCTCTTTGCACGGTTCCTAAGAACCTTGATACCGAGAATGTGTCCCGCTTCACCCATATCTTTCATCTCGAACTGGCTGGACAACCAGGTTCGCACTGATGACAACATCTGTTAATTGTTTCCAATTAGAAGAATGTCATCTACATATAAAACTAAGAGCACAACATTTCCCTTTTCAACCTTCTTATACACGCAGCTTTCATTAGGGCATTTTTCGAATCCAAACTTTTGTACAGTTTGATCGAAACACTGGTTCCATGATCTAGATGCTTGCTTGAGGCCATAAATGGCCTTCTTAAGCTTCCAAACCATGTGTTCCTTGCCCTTTACTACATAGCCTTCGGGTTGTTCCATGTAGATGGTCTCCTCAAGACTCCCATTTAAAAACGCAGTCTTAACGTCCATCTGCCACACTTCCCAATCCATGTAAGCTGCTATAGACAAAAGTATACGGATCGATTTGAGCATGGACACTGGGGAGAAGGTCTCATCGTAATCGATGCCTTCCTTTTGGGTATACCCCTTAGCCACTAGTCTTGCCTTGAAGACTTTAACTCGTCCATCGGGTCCATGTTTACGTTTGTATATCCACTTGCTCCCAATGGCAGTACAGCCTTCGGGTAGGACAGACAAATCATAGACGTCTTTGTCTACCATTGATTGTAGTTCCGAATCCATTGCTTTCACCCATTCGCAATGATCGACATCTGCCTGCGCCTCTGCAAGATTCCAGGGATCAAGTACATTGCTATCCGATGAGTGATCCATACACTCTCCCAAACCAATGTACTTTCGGGCTCATGAGAGACCCTCCCACTGCGAAGCGACACTACAACATCTGGAGTATTAGATGAAGTTTCTGGAATTGTTGTTACACTAGGTAATTGTTCTTGGTTAATGGAAGTTGTGACTGGAGTTAGCTCTTCAAGAGCTATCTCACTGCTGGATTTATGATTCATTACAAAGTCTTCCTCTAAGAATGTGGCATGAGTTCTCACAATTACTTTCTGATCTCGGAGACTATAGAATTCATAAGCTTTCGTTCCTCTGGGGTAACCTATAAACACACATACCTCCGTCCTAGATTCCAGCTTTGTTGGATTCTTTTCCAATACATGGGCCGGACACCCCCACACTCTGAGATGTTCCAGATTGGGCTTTCGCCCATTCCACAACTCATATGGGGTAGTAGGAACTGATTTAGAAGGTAAGTTGTCTAAGAGATAGCTTGCTGATAGCAAAGCATGCCCCCAAAACGAAGTAGGTAACCGTGCATAACTCATCATCGAGCGGACCATGTTTAATAAGGTCTTATTCCTTCTTTCAGCTATGCCATTCTACTGGGGTGTGCCCGGCGCAGTCAGTTGGGATTGAATTCCCGCCACTGATAAGTATTCCAAAAACTCGGCACTTAGGTATTCACCTCCACGATCAGGTCGCAGGCATTTGATACTCTTACCATGACGCGTCTCTACTTTTGCCTTAAACTCCTTGAACTTGTCAAAAGTTTCAGACTTGTAGTGCATCAAATAGATGTATCCAACTTTCGAGAAGTCATCTATAAAGGTGAAAATATCGAAAACCGCCCCTTGCCTCGGTTGACATTGGTCCACACACATCAATATGAATGAGCTCAAGTACTTCCTTGGCCCTATTCCCCTTTGACCTAAAAGGTCTCTTAGTCATCTTGCCTTCGAGACAGGATTCACACTTCGAAAATGGTTTCTTTTCAAGACCTTTAATAAGATCTTGATCAACCATCGCATGAATTCTCCTTTCGTTGGCATGACCAAGTCTAAGGTGCCATAAGTACGTTTCATTCATTGAACTTGAAGGTTCTTTTCTTTTCTTAGAAATTATCGATGTAGTATTGAGTTCTGATTTACGTTGATTGAACTGTGTAGAAGTGATTGTGTACAGATTGTTTTCCATGATACCACGACAGATATAAGAACCATCTTTCTTAATAACGCAATTGTCATTAAAAGAAATCGAATATCCATCAAAAGACAATTTAGAAACTGAAACTAAATTTCTTCTAAAAGAAGGTATCAATAAAACATTCTTCAAAAAAAAAAATCTATCACTAGAAAAACGCAAATAAACGTCTCCCACTGCAACGGCCGCCACTTTAGTAGCGTCGCCCAGCTGGACTTCGATCTCACGATCATGTAACCGTCTTGTCACCTGCATTAAGTCAGGATCAAAACATATATGATTAGTTGCTCCAGTATCAATAACCCACGTATGAGTAGATGACGAAGCCAAACATGACTCGACTACTAGAGCATGGTGCATACCTGTAGCCTTGCCCTTCTTAGGACAATCTGGCTTCCAATGACCTTTCTCTCCACACTTGAAGCATTTTCCAGTAGGCTTCTTATCGGCCTTCTTCTTCTTCTTCTTCTTCTTCTTCTTCTTCTTCTTTTTCTTTCCCTTAGCATTCTTAGCTGCCACTGGGTTCGGTGCCCTTTTCTTTCCTGCGCGAGGCTTAGAGCCAGAGGAATTAGGCGCCAGACTCAGCATAGCTACTTTAGCTTGAACCATAAGGTCCTCCGCCGACTGAAGTTCAATCAGCAGCTCAGCCAAAGTGTAATCCCGCTTGTTCATCTCGAAATTGAGCTTGAACTGCTGGAAGTTAGGGGGAAGACTCTGAAGGATTATAGTAATCTGGGACTCGGGATCGATTGTCCCTCCCAAAACCTCAATCTGATTGAGGTGGCTCATCATCTCGAGGACATGTTGCCTCACAGATGTGCCTTCCTTCATAGACTTCGTCATGATACTCCGAAAGGCTTGAGACTTAGCCGTTCGATTCTGAGTACCAAAAAGATTTGCAAGATTTTGCATAATCTCGGCGGCAGTTGCCATGGCGGAATGCTGATGCTTGAGTACTGAAGACATAGATGCCAACATGTAGCACTCAGCCATCTCATTCGCCTTATGCCACCGTTTATGCGCATTCTGTACTCCCACCGAGGCATTAGCCGCGGGAACTGGAGGCTGTGGAGTAGTGAGCACAAACTTGTACTCTTCTGCTGTGAGAACGATATCCAAATTTTGTTTCCATTCTATGTAATTTTGGCCCTCGAGTTTGTTTTCTTTGAGAATTGCAGAAAGAGGATTAAAAGACATCTTGACGGATTTTATTGCACTGCAAACAGAAGAATTTACTATTTGTCATAAACTTATGTAATGAAATTGAGTAGATTAACCATAAAACTTTTCAAAATCTTACAACAGCAAAATTATTAAATTGTACCCTCCTTTGGAGGTTAATACGCATTAAAATTTTGACAATTTTACTGGTCACAACACCGATGAATTAAATTGTATCCTCCTTTGGAGGTTAATACGCCTAATGTTGCCTAAGCATGACCATCAGATTTAGCATTACAGAATTTTATTTCTACAACACACTCCCATAACAATGTTCATGTGCTGATAACAAAACCAAACCATCTCATAAATTCTGATTGAACCCTGAAACTCGCAGTTCCTTAGGATTATTGTCCCTACTTTGCAGTGGCAATAATATTGAGAACCACTTTCTAGTTCATTCTATTTATTATGTGAGAAGTCCGCCGTTATGAAATTACTGTTTTCGTAGGATTATTGTCCCTACTTTGCAGGTGGCAATAATATTAGAAAATCAGCTTCACAAAATTTGGCAGTACAACCGATGGAGACCATATATAAACTTTTAGTTCATAATTATCGCTTAGATATTTGGGTTATGGTTTTTCATTAATTATCCTTTAGCCTTAAGGCAGATTAAGACTAATTAAATTCTGTTGGTATTTAATTAACTGGATAATTAAATCTTTTATTATCTTTAGTATCTTTGTTTAGGAATTTATTAATCTAGAATTTAATTCTTATTCATGTCATACTATAAGATATATCTAAAATAAAGTACATTATTTATAATCTTAATTAGACATGAAAAATTAAATTCATATAATTTCCATATTCAAGATTAGGAAGAAAAATAATTATATTATTTAATGTAATCTTATATATCTATCTTATTTAGAGATTCTAGATATATATTACAATTAGGAAACTATTAAATTATTCTTATCTATATTATCTAGGATATAAAATATTCATAGATATAGAAAATAATCAAAATATTCCTAAAATATAGGGAAATCTTCCCATAGTATTTTATTTCATTAAACAATATTATTTTTAAGGTATCTTTTAATTTAGGAATTAAATAATCATTAAAATAATCTTTCGTCAATATCTTGTTGTTCGAGGTTTGCACGAATCAACACGACGAAGATACGAAGATTTGCCGCCGAGACGCTCGCCGGAACGGCGAATTCGCCGCCCGACCGCCGCCGGCAGCCCGCGCCCGGAGGCGCGTTGCTTCCTTTTCCCTTCATCCCGGTGGAAAACCGCCGAGTTTGTCCCTCCGTCGACGTCAAACCAGAGCGCGGCTGAAGCCGCGCCTTTCCGGCGATCTTCCACAGCCCGGCGAGCTTGTGCGTTGTAGCAGCCGCCGCCGCCGGCGTGGCTGCTCTCGGTCGTGCCTCGCAAGGGTTGGATCGACTAGGGTTAGGGTTTTAGGATTAGGGATTCTGGTGGAGTCTCGCCGTCTCGGCAACCCTCGGACGAGCCACCGCGCCTCGTCTCCTCCCCGCGACACAGCAGGCTACGGCTAGGGCGTGGGGTCTTGACCGGAGGCACGCACGAGCCCATGCTCGTCAGCGCGTCGCCGCGTGATCGCTGCCCCTCGGCTCCCACTGCTTCGGCACCCCTCTCCGATCGCATGTAGTGCAATTCGTCCCGGTGCATGCGCCGACGAATCGCACATCTCATGCGTTTGAATAATTCAAGTTCTATGATTCGAATGTTCTTGAGTTCATCATGCATAAAATAAATAAACAATAAAACAAGAATTAACACATGCATACATGAATTTCGCGAAATTTAAATCCAAATAATCAGAGCCAAAACCTGGCTCTGATACCAATTGAAGGAACTGGCAGCGGAAGCAGTGCGACGGATTAACATAATTTAACAATTATTAATCACACAAATAAATCACATAATTAATACCTAATTAATTCTCCAAAGAATTGAAGATGGCTAGCAGCTTCTCCACGTGACGCTTTGAATACTAGACCACAAATCTTCTCTCTGGTTCCCGAACTGTACTCCGATATCAGTGTGGGCTGATCTCACCAGAATACTAGGACTTAAATAAAGAAGACAGAAGAAATCCTTTTCCTAATTGGAGAGAATTTCGAACTCCTCTAGTAGAGGGGGACGAAAATTTTGTGTTTTCAAAATTATGATTTCTGTCTCCTTTATTCTCCTATTTATATTAAGTTCCTTTTGGGCCCAGACAGGGATCTATGGAAGGTTTTGGATATGGGCTCATCCAATTTACTTTTTACTAATTAAATTGAACCCACAATTTAATATAAGCTTAATTGGAATATTACGAGCAGCCACTACAGAAGTAATATTGAACTCTCCCCATCCAAATCTGAATTATAAGTAATCTGGGTTTCTGTTTAACTTTCATTTCCCGCGCTTAAGATAAAAATGTCCACTAATTAATTAATGTATGCTATGGACTTAATTAATTAACTTCTTATTAATTTCAAGAGTGGACTTAGCATGTAACGCTTATTTATTATTCATAGAGTAATCAAACTCCAACTAGCTAGGTTCCGAATAATAAAACCTTGTTTCGCACTCCTCTTGAGGATATTATCAAACGAGACTCTCCTCGTGCACGATTCAATATAATAGCAATCCTAGCACCGCTAGATATTAATCACCACTACCCAATATATTAGGTTTATTGGGTTACAAAAAACCCGCACCATTTGATAAGTCAAAGTAATGCATAATCAATACCGTATGCTCAATGCTAACCTACATTTATTAAGAAACAAATATTTATCAAGACCTTGTTGGAACTTATATACTAAAAAGCAATTTTCAAGTTTATTTTGAATTTGATAAATTGCTTGTATATTGTAAACACTCTTCATGTAATGAGAATAATAAATTGTTTCTTCATACTGTGTATTTTACTTTAATGGGTATTGACCGTATTTAATTATATATTAAATTATATAATTAAAGCGCCGGAAAGTAAAATCAGTCTATGTCTTCTACATTGAAGGTTGGGTCGTGGAATAGGTCATCACAGTAGGTGGCCCAACCGGTACCTTGTAGAAGTAAAACTTTTTCACAATCTAGATAGGCTTTGGCTACCTATCGTGAAAGGTTGCAGTGTCCATCCGAAAGTCGTCTTTACCTTGAGAATGACTAGTGACATTGGTGTGGTATAGCATTGAATGGATCTAAAGTATAGACACGTCTTTGTTGCTATCTACTGTAAGACGATGTCTTGGATATTTAATATTTCCTAATCTTTGTAATAATATAGGACACACGTTATTTAATCATAAGCTGTTTTGACTTATCAATAGGTGCGGGTTTTTCGTAACCCAATATTCCTGATATCTTGGGTAGTAGTAATTAATAACTAGTATGGTGTCAGTTTTATTATTATATTGAATCGTGTGCCTGCGTGGTTTGACTATATCCCCAAGAGGTGTTCGAGAGAAGTTCTATTATTCGGAAACCCGGCCGGTTTGGATTTAATCCAAGAATAAATAGAAAGGGAAAAGTATATTTTGATATACATCTCGTACTAGACAAACTCTTGGAAATAAAAAGATATTAATTAATTTAAAGTCTATAGCAGACTACAAATTAATTAATGGATATAGAAAGTCTTAGACATGGGAAATAATATATTAAAGAGGTTAACCCGGATTGCTTGTAATCACGGATTGGATGGGCGGTCAGTATTTCTTCGATAGTGGCACAAGAAATATTCCATTGGCCTTATATTGAATTCTGGGTTATAATTTAATTAGTAAAGAAGGTCCAATTGGGGAGGCCCAATCCAAGCCCCATAGATCCCTAACCTAGCCCATCATAAACTCTATAAATAAGGATGTAAGGAGAGGAGACAATATACAACACAAAAACCCTAGCCTCCACTCTTTGGTTTTCTTGTCTTCTCCTTCAAGTTCCTTATAATTTCTAAAAGATTCCTCCCACAAGGAATTTAGATCTATAGAGTTAAGGGTCATAGGTTAGAAGCTCTTTGGTCTTGCATTCACAATCAAGCTTCAAGATCTACACGTGGAGAAGTAGCAAGCCACTTCGATTCTTTGGAGAATCATTGTTGTAAGTATTCAACATCATAATTTAATTTAAATTATGTGATTAATTGCGCAATATGTCTCTACATGTTCAAACATGAAATTGAATCGATCCACATAATCACCTAAATAGATTCTTTTTGTGGATTGATTTGTTTTTGCAATTTCCGCTGCGATTTCCCCAACAGACCTCGCCTTTCAGTAGATAGCCTAAGGACAAGTCTTGCTGTTAGATCCGTTCAGTGCTATACCACACCAATGTCATCTTATTTCAGTAAGGCTTAGAAATATGCGGACTGACATTGCAACCTTTCTCGATGGATAGTCTAATTCAAACTAGGTTGTGAAATTCATCTTTTTCTTTGTTTAGAGCTGACCGTGTTACCGTAAAGTGGACGCCGCCCACAACCGGTCTACTAAAACAAAGACTTAGACTTTGTTAAGTTAACTTATACATTTAAACATGCATAAACATCCATTAAATGTAAAACGTAACAACATTATGACAAAAATAATCTGTTTTATTCCTTGGATAATAAAATAAGAGTTTTACAGTATTCAATCACTCGAAACGTGATTTCTAGTATACAAACTCTAACACATAACTCTGTCCTTGAGTCCAGCTTAGTTGGATCCTTTTCCAAAACATGAGCTGGACACCCCCATATCTTGAGATTCTCTAGGTTGGGTTTGCGCCCATTCCACAACTCATATGGAGTAGCAGGAACAGATTTTGACGATAAATTGTCTAATATATGTCTCGCGTAAAGCAAGGCATGACCCAAAACAAAATAGGCAGTCGTGCATAACTCATCATCGATCGAACCATGTTTAACAAGGTCCAGTTCCTTCTTTCAGCTACGCCATTCTGCTGGGGTGTGCCTGTGGCAGTCAGTTGGGATTCAATTCCCTCTACCGATAAATAGTCCAAAAACTCGGCACTAAGGTATTCGCCTCCGCGATCAGATCGCATGCTTTTGATACGTTTTCCATGATGCGTCTCCGCATAAGCTTTAAACTCTTTGAACTTGTTAAAGGATTCAGACTTAAAGCGCATCAAATAAACACATCCAACTTTCGAGTAATAATCAATAAAGGTGTAACACCCCGACTTTTTCTACCTTTTTATTTGTCATCGAAAGACATCATTTGTGCACCTGAAAAATTTCTACCTTTATTTCTTTTGTCGAGAAAAGGATTCTACATTTTGCGCCAAAATAATTATTCTTTCCAAGACCAATTATTCATATAAATTAAAGTCTTTTGAGAAGGCCCATATACCAAATTCTTTTTTCCAATTATGCAGTCAAATAGTTGATAAAATATATCTCAACTCCCTTCCCACGACTCTTCACCCATCTTCCCCTTTTATCTGAAAAATCTCCAACCAAAATTAAATCAAATCTTTGAGATATATATATAGATATATTTTCCCAACTATAGTATAAATAGTCCATGTTTCCACGTTCTTCCACAACTAAAAATCTGAGAGAGAACCACCAATCAACTGCAGCTTTCTACCCTTTCACAAAGTTGAGAAGAAATAGTTTGGAGAGAAGAAACCGAGAGTTGAGGGAAAAAAAAAGAGTGAGGCAGCGAAGATTGAGAAAGAAAATAGACGATGTTAGGAGCGTGACGGCTCCCGTTCAACCGAACGCAGCGGCGGCGAGGCTGCTGAACGACGTGCTGGAGGAAGGCGGCGCCGACTCTGTGCTGGCAGCAGCGACCACGGCTGCACGCCGGCGCGATCCAGCAATAGCATCAGCGAAACTTGCTTACGAACAGTGATGGTGATTGTTTTGAACTGCGAACTACCCCGATTGGGCAGGAGATCGACGACGCTGTATGAGAGAGGGATGAAGGGGATAGGCGGAGGCGGAGCTGAGCTTGTCAAGCTCACTGCCCGATGAAAAGAACGGTGGCAGCGGTGGTGCCGAGTTTTGAAAGAGATGGGAATCTGTTTTGGAGACTGCGTGAGCAAGAGAGAGATTGAGAGTTCTATTTTGAGGTGATTTCCGAATGGTGGCAGCGACGAGGCGGTGCTGCTCAAGAGTCACGAATGGCAGCAATCGGGCACCGAGCAGCAGGGGCTCATGGCGGAATCACGAGCATCGGCACATAGTGACAGCACTGGCCATGGCGGCAGCTATCGGCTCGACGGAGAGACTGCGGCGCTGTAAAATCAGAAAGAGGAGATGAAGGGAGAAGCTAGACGGAGAGAGTAGACGACGGAGGAGAGAAACAAGTGAAAGGGGGAGGAAGATTTGAGATTGCAGGCGCTAACAAGTTGAGAGATGGGAGTTCACGTAAGGTAGAAAAGATTTGAGGATTTAGTCTTGTTTTGTTTAATGTTTTGGGCAAATGAATTAATTTAAATATTTGGGCCTTTTTGCATTAATAAAGGAGATGGATTGGAGTACTTGGTATGGGCCAAATTAATTAAATGAAGATTGGGCCGGAGTATACTAAACCAATGGGTGACTTCATGCACGCTTTTCGAGAATGAAACGTAAAGAAGAATTAAGAAGCTAAACGAACGAGGTGGGCTTTCTTTTTAAATAAGGGCAATGCCCTAAGTATATTTTATGTGAAAATGGATATTTGTCATGCCGTGTTTTGTTTTATCTATGGAACCTATCTGATGTGGCTTTTGCCATCTATGGAATATAATCGAATTCGGGTCTGACTAGGGAGTGAGTCCCTACTCAGGCTAGTGTACACCAATTAGGATCGTGAGCCGTCTTTTGGGTCGGCCGGTCTAGTGACTTGGAAATGGCAACATTCCTTGTCATCAATGGATCAGATATGGTAGACATCTATGGGAAAATGGTTGATCAACCGACTTTTACGATGGAAATGGTTTTTAGTGTCTTGGGCATTTTTCAAAGTTAAACCCCGAGTTCACTCAATGGTGGCATGATAAATACTTTTTATAAAATGTTTTCGGCATGAGTACAGTGAGTGCATCAAGTACTCAGCCCTGCATTTCTCTTTTTAAAAAATGTGCAGGTTGAGCTGCGACGAGCGCGGTGGGTGTTGAGCAGAGCTGGTGAAGATTTGTGTATGCTTTTAAATGTTTCGAATATATTATGTCTTCATACATAATATTATTCTTCCCTCGAATGCTTCCGCTGAATGTTGTTTCTTTTGAGATCATTTATTGATGAGATATTGTATCCCTTTGAGTTGTCAATTATTGAGATGATACTCTGATTTTATTCGAACTATTCTCATTTATATCAAGCTTTGGTCGAGTTTTGTTGTTTTCCCCTTTCTTCTCCGCTTCTTTAACCACCCCTAGTCGCGATCAACCGTGTTTTCTATCCTTAGAAAATGGGGGCGTGACAAAGTGGTATCAGAGCAATTTTTCTTTCCGCTCTGGACCCGAGAGTCTTTTTCAGTCATTGTCTAGACTTGTTTCGCTAGACTTAAAAGTAGTGAATTGAAGGCTCAACATCCCGCTTCGCCACGCTCAACCGAGAAAGATGTAATATTTTATTATGTGAAAGAAAGATGAGAAAATTTTCGAGTAGGAAAAATGAGCAAGAAAGAGGAGAAATTTTTATAAGAACGAGGAAGTAAAATCTTTCCGTGAGGGATTGATTTCAAATGGAAAAGAGTATTTCTGATGTTTGAGAAAAGAGCGAGTTTTGAAGAGGAATGATGGAGCATTTTTCATGAAAGCTGAAATTGATAAGTTGTTTTTAGAATGTTGAAATTTTTGAGAAAAAAAATGTGAGTCATTTAGAAAATGTCTGTTTCCAACATATATGTGAAGTGCATGGGTGTTTTGTTTGGAATGCAAATATGTTATGAGTATATGCTTGGTTATCTTGAATATGAATGATGTGAAATACGATGGATGTTGAGATATGAGATGATAAAATGATTCGTGAACTTAGAGTGCCTAAGATGTAGGCCTAGTTGACCACGCAAACCGTAGTTCTAATTTGAAAACTCACATATTGCTCTCCCGAGCGATGAAAACCAACGAGAATGGAAAGTGGGGAGAAATTTCTAAATTATCGAGATATGAGACGAGAGGATCGAGACAGAGGATGGAGGCCGGTGGACCATGAAACTTTTTCTAGAATTACATGAAACTTTAGAGCAAGCTATGTGCGGACCATTTTATCTCTAGTTGGATAATTACTATTTCCTATCGTTTTCCCCAAACGTTAAGAACATAAAAATATGATGAAGATCTCAAGAAGAGAAGGGTAGAGGAGATGAATGGAGTTTCAAATGTGCAAGGGATCGAGACAAGAAGAATAGTTAGAGGGTGTATCCATGCAGCGACGAGAGATTGTACTCGCGATTTATATTAGTGTAGAGTAATCTTGCGTAACCTAAAAGTGGTGACACGACGAGGAAGCTGCTTGGAGATTGGAAGACAAGAAGATGATGGAGAAATATTTTATTCGAAGGACGTAAGCAAATTTCGGGACGAAATTTTTGTTAAGATGGGTAGATTGTAACACCCCGACTTTTTCTATCTTTTTATTTGTCATCGAAAGACATCGTTTGTGCACCTGAAAAATTTCTACCATTATTTCTTTTGTCGAGAAAAGGATTATACATTTTGCGCCAAAATAATTATTCTTTCCAAGACCAATTATTCATATAAATTAAAGTCTTTTGAGAAGGCCCATATACCAAATTCTTTTTTCCAATTATGCAGTCAAATAGTTGGTAAAATATATCTCAACTCCCTTCCCACGACTCTTCACCCATCTTCCCCTTTTATCTGAAAAATCTCCAACCAAAATTAAATCAAATCTTTGAGATATATATATATATATATAGATATATTTTGCCAACTATAGTATAAATAGTCTATGTTTCCACGTTCTTCCACAACTAAAAATCTGAGAGAGAACCACCAATCAACTGCAGTTTTCTACCCTTTCACAAAGTTGAGAAGAAATAGTTTGGAGAGAAGAAACCGAGAGTTGAGGGAAAAAAAAGAGTGAGGCAGCGACGATTGAGAAAGAAAATAGACGATGTTAGGAGCGTGACGGCTCCCGTTCAACCGAACGCAGCGGCGGCGAGGCTGCTGAACGACGTGCTGGAGGAAGGCGGCGCCGACTCTGTGCTGGCAGCAGCGACCACGGCTGCACGCCGGCGCGATCCAGCAATAGCATCAGCGAAACATGCTTACGAACAGTGATGGTGATTGTTTTGAACTGCGAACTACCCCGATTGGGCAGGAGATCGACGACGCTGTATGAGAGAGGGATGAAGGGGATAGGCGGAGGCGGAGCTGAGCTTGTCAAGCTCACCGATGAAAAGAACGGTGGCAGCGGCGGTGCCGAGTTTTGAAAGAGATGGGAATCTGTTTTGGAGACTGCGTGAGCAAGAGAGAGATTGAGAGTTCTATTTTGAGGTGATTTCCGAATGGTGGCAGCGACGAGGCGGTGCTGCTCAAGAGTCACGAATGGCAGCAGTCGGGCACCGAGCAGCAGGGGCTCATGGCGGAATCACGAGCATCGGCACATAGTGACAGCACTGGCCATGGCGGCAGCTATCGGCTCGACGAAGAGACTGCGGCGCTGTAAAATCAGAAAGAGGAGATGAAGGGAGAAGCTAGACGGAGAGAGTAGACGACGGAGGAGAGAAACAAGTGAAAGGGGGAGGAAGATTTGAGATTGCAGGCGCTAACAAATTGAGAGATGGGAGTTCACGTAAGGTAGAAAAGATTTGAGGATTTAGTCTTGTTTTGTTTAATGTTTTGGGCAAATGAATTAATTTAAATATTTGGGCCTTTTTGCATTAATAAAGGAGATGGATTGGAGTACTCGGTATGGGCCAAATTAATTAAATGAAGATTGGGCCGGAGTATACTAAACCAATGGGTGACTTCATGCACGCTTTTCGAGAATGAAACGAAAAGAAGAATTAAGAAGCTAAACGAACGAGGTGGACTTTCTTTTTAAATAAGGGCAATGCCCTAAGTATATTTTATGTGAAAATGGATATTTGTCATGCCGTGTTTTGTTTTATCTATGGAACCTATCTGATGTGGCTTTTGCCATCTATGGAATATAATCGAATTCGGGTCTGACTAGGGAGTGAGTCCCTACTCAGGCTAGTGTACACCAATTAGGATCGTGAGCCGTCTTTTGGGTCGGCCGGTCTAGTGACTTGGAATGTGGCAACATTCCTTGTCATCAATGGATCAGATA
Source organism: Salvia hispanica (assembly GCF_029641045.1). Taxonomy (NCBI): domain Eukaryota; kingdom Viridiplantae; phylum Streptophyta; class Magnoliopsida; order Lamiales; family Lamiaceae; genus Salvia; species Salvia hispanica. The sequence goes on along the minus strand of NC_142696.1, from coordinate 7,592,593 downwards.
TGGTAGACATCTATGGGAAAATGGTTGATCAACCGACTTTTACGATGGAAATGGTTTTTAGTGTCTTGGGCATTTTTCAAAGTTAAACCCCGAGTTCACTCAATGGTGGCATGATAAATACTTTTTATAAAATGTTTTCGGCATGAGTCCACTGAGTGCATCAAGTACTCAGCCCTGCATTTCTCTTTTTAAAAATGTGCAGGTTGAGCTGCGACGAGCGCGGTGGGTGTTGAGCAGAGCTGGTGAAGATTTGTGTGTGCTTTTAAATGTTCTGAATATATTATGTCTTTATACATAATATTATTCTTCCCTCGAATGCTTCCGCTGAATGTTGTTTCTTTTGAGATCATTTATTGATGAGATATTGTATCCCTTTGGGTTGTCAATTATTGAGATGATACTCTGATTTTATTCGAACTATTCTCATTTATATCAAGCTTTGGTCGAGTTTTATTGTTTTCCCCTTTCTTCTCCGCTTCTTTAACCCACCCTTAGTCGCGATCAACCGTATTTTCTATCCTTAGAAAATGGGGGCGTGACAAAAGGTGATGAAATAGTGAAAGCCGCCTCTTGCCTCGGTTGACATTGGTCCACACACATCAATATGAACGAGTTCTAGTACTTCCTTGGCCCTATTTCCTTTCACCCTCTTAGTCATCTTGCCTTCCAAGCAGGATTCACACGTAGGAAACGTCTCAGTGTCTAGACCTTTAACAAAGTCTTGGTCCACTAGAGTTTGAATCCTTCTTTGGTTGGCATAACCAAGTCTAAGGTTCCATAAGTACGTTTCGTTCATTGAACTTGAAGGTTCCTTTCTTTTCTTTGAAATTTTCGATGCATTATTGAATTCTAATATGCGATTATTAAATTGTGTAGATATGATTGTGTACAGATTGTTTTCCATGATACCACGACAGATATAAGAACCATCTTTCTTAATAACACAATTGTCATTAAAAGAAATCGAATATCCATCAAAAACCAATTTAGAAACTGAAATTAAATTTCTTCTAAAAGAAGGTATCAACAAAACATTCTTCATAACCAAAAATCTATCACTACTAAAACGCAAAAAACGTCTCCCACTGCTACGGCCGCCACTTTAGTAGCGTCGCCCAGCTGGACTTCGAACTCACCGTCATATAGCCGTCTTGTCACCTGCATTAAGTAAGGATCAAAACAAATATGATCAGTCACTCCAGTGTCTATAACCCAAGTATGAGATGAAGTCGAAGCCAAACATGACTCGACAACTAGAGATTGGTGCATACCTATAGCCTTACCCTTATTGGGACAGTCTGGCTTCCAATGCCCCTTCTCACCACACTTTAAACACTTTCCTGTTTGCTTCTTTCCCAACCTCCTCTTCTTCTTTCCCTTAGCTTCCTTAGGTACGACCTGGTTCGTCACTTTCCTCTTTCCTGCGCCAGGCCTAGGGCCAGAGGAACGATGTGTCGAACTAACCATCGCAGCCTTAGCTTGGTTCATGAGATCCTCTGCCGACTGAAGTTCAGTCAACAACTCAACCAAGGTGTAGTTTCTTTTGTTCATCTCAAAGTTGAGCTTGAACTGCTGAAAGCTAGGGGGCAGACTCTGAAGGATGATATTAACTTGGGACTCGGCATCAATGACGCCTCCCAAAACCTCAATTTGATTGAGGTGGCTCATCATCTCAAGGACATGGTCCCGCACAAATGAACCTTCCTTCATAGTCTTGCACATGATACTCCGAAAGGCTTGAGACTTAGCCGTTCGATTCTGAGTACCAAAGAGATTCGTGAGATTTTGCATAATCTCGGCGGCAGTAGCCATGGCGGCATGCTGATGTCTAAGCACTGTTGACATGGAGGCCAACATATAACACTTAGCCATCTCATTCGCCTTATGCCACCGTTTATGCGCATCTCGCAAAGCCTGAGCGGCATTAGCCGCCGGCACTGGAGGCCGCGGAGTAGTGAGCACAAACTTGTACTCATCAGCCGTGAGAACGATGTCCAAATTTTGTTTCCATTCTATGTAATTTTGGCCCTCGAGTTTGTTTTCTTTAAGAATTGCAGAAAGAGGATTGAGTGACATGTTGACGATTTAGTTTGCACTGCAAAACATAATATTTACTATTTGTCATAAACTTATGCGATGAAATTGAGGAGATTAACCATAAAACTTTTCAAATTCTCACAACTGTAAAATTAAAATTTTTTACCCTCAAGCAGAGGTGAATACGCATTAAAATTTTAACATTTTTACTGGTCACAACACCGACGAATAGTCCAGAGACCGCAACACGGCATGGCCGCCAAATGTTGCCTAAGCACGACCATCAGATTTAGCATTACAGAATCTTGTTTCTACAACACACTCCCATAACAATGTTCATGAGCTGATAACAACATTAAGCTATCTCGTAAATTCTGTTTGGACTTCTGAAACTTTTAATTTCTTAGGATTATTGTCCCCACAGCATGGGTGGCGATAATATTGGAAACTACTTTCTAGTCCATACTATTTACATATGAGAAGTCCATGATACGATCATGGAAGCCGTGCGTCAAGGATTTCAACTACAGCTGGATTCAACCAGAAACCTTCCTATCGAGATGATATCCGAAAGCTATGAAACTACCACCATCGTCTTCGTCTTGGAAACAGCTTCGCGTGGGTATCTTGCACATCTCAATCGAAGTCCGAATGAGGGAGTTACGGCGGTTTTACAGAAGTCGCGCAGAACTAGCGAGAGAGTCCAGAGAGAACACCCAGGCGGGTGTTTTGCACCCTGCAATTCACCCGACCGGGTGAATCACCCGAGACTTCATTTTTGAGGGCCTTTTTCCACATTTTGTGTAACGCCCCGCTTTTTTGAACCCTAATTTTCGTGACGTGGAAATTTTTGCATTAAATGCTTTTAATGCTATGATATGTGGAATTAATTGATAAGTGATAAATTGCAATATTCTTTGTGACCTAATTGCGATATCGAGTTGAGTTTGAGTTAAATAATCAAACTTGTGAATATGTGACGTGGCTATTGAATAGTCAACATGGTGGAAAATATGACGTGGCCGTGGAATGGTCAAAGTTGTTGGAAAATGTGGAATGGAGGGGTGAAATGATATTGTGGTGGATTATTACCCTAAGGGATGAGTGAGAATTTAATAGGAGCATTATTTAAGTATGTGGAATTTTTGACCCCTCCTATTTATTGGAAAGAAATCCTATTTTTCTTGGATTTAAATTATTGCTTGGGATAATTATCCGAATTAAATCCAAAGTCCGAATATTCCTATTTATTGATGAAATTTTCGGCCCCTATATTTGTCTCTAGGGGGATTTTCGAAAATCCCGTATATTATGGGAGAATGGATTATTTTATTCTATTATTTGATCCCTTGTTTATTCTCTTCCATAAATAAATTCAAATATCCTAGCATATCTTGCCAAATCTAAGAAGATCCTACCATATCCTAATTTAATTAGGATTTATATTAAATCCCTTTGGAGAGAATGAAACTACACGCCACTTTTGACTATAATTGGGGGATTTATTATTATTTTCTTGCTCCGTGATATTTTATTCTACTCCGTGAAATATTCAAATTAAATCATAGGCTAAATTAATAGCCTAGAATTCGAATTTCCTATTATTACTCCTCAAATTTTCGGTCTCTACAACTAACAAATCTTTCCAAATCTTTATTTATTTAATTATTGGATTATATCTTGCACTCTATAAATAAGAGTGAAAATCCTAAACCCTAGCACTACAGAAAAACCGCCGCACCCCCTAAATCACGTCGCTCTCTTCTCTCTCCCACTCTCTCCAATTTTTCTTCTACTTTCTCCATTAATTCTTCATCTTTTGGAGAAGAATTGAAGCTGCAATTCAAGAATTCATTGAAGAATCAAGATCCTGCTTTGTTTCTACCGATTAATTCTATCAAAAAGGAATTTTATTTTGATCTTCTCTTCTTCTACCGATCAATCGGTGTTCTTGAGTCCACATGCATTTAGAACGAGTGAATGGGAAAATTAATCGGTGAAATTGGATGCATGTGTGTGTGTGACCGTGTGTGTGTGTGTGCACGCCTCGGTAGGCGTGCACATGTGTGTTGCGTGTGTGCGTGTGTTGTGTGGGAACACTCATGCGTGACACAATGTGATGATAAATCTGGAATTGTTGTGTGAATAAAAACGATATGATAATCGTACTTAGATTTTGATTGGTGATAATGAAAATAATTGATGGGAAAAGGAACGTGAGATCATGCATGATTTTGATCCATGATTGAGACTTATTTGAAATATATGAACTAAAGGTGATAGTTCGCGTTCCCGGTGTGATAACTAGAAGAAGTGCGTTTTTGAACTCGAAGGAAATCGAGGTGGGCTTTATTCTAAACTCTCTTCTATGTGCAAATTTATGATGTTGGAGAAATAAGGGTGGATTAAACTGTTATGCCATGCCTATGAATTATTTTGGATATTGTGTGTGCCTGATGCCTAGATTGTGAGTACGCTCCATTAGGCTACAGTGGCTATATAAACGAATTCGGGTCTGAGTAGGGCCGCAAACCCTATCAAGCTAGTGTACACTGGAGATCGGGAGCCGTCCTTGCTAGTCGGCCGATCTCGTGGGCGAATAGTGTGGCCACACTTTCGTCGCACCATATGAAATGATAATTGATGAGAAAATGGGAGGTATTATTTGACTGGCCAGTCCATGATATATTTTGTGATACTCGATGCTTATCTTTAAATAAATGCAAAACCTCGAGTTCACTATGGTAAGGGTGGCATAACTATAAAATGTTTTGGCATGAGTCCACTGAGTATGCTTAAAATACTCAGCCCTGCATGTGTTTTCCCTATGTGCAGGTTGAGCGGCGATGGGCGGTCGGTGGTGTTGAGATGGTTGAATCAAATAATATGGATGGTTGGGATTTTGAGTGTAGTCGTGTCCTCATACATGGCTCCGCTTTCTCTTGGAAATGCTTCCGCTGAATATTTTGAAACTTACTATTTTAGGTTGTTTTGAACTTGCTCCTTGATTGGGAATATTGGAAATTATTGCGTTTTGTTGGAGCTACAATAAACCTTTGACTTTTGAGCTTAGTCCATTATATCTATTAAATCTTGATTCTCGTGAGTTAGCCGTTGACTTATTGCCTTGATACTTCATTAAATACTTGGTCAAATCTCTTTAAATGAAACCCTAGTCTACTTTTTTCGTCGCCTTAGGTTCGCCTAGTTAACAATCGCCGTATTTATTATACCCTAAAAATGTCGGGCTGTTACAGTTGGTATCAGAGCCTCAGTTCTTTCCGCTCTGGACCTAAGAGTCTTGTTGAAATAAAATCTGAAATTTGGGGAAAGTGATTAAATAATATCGTCGAAGACTCAACACCACGACTCGTCTCCGCTCAACCACGAAGAATAAGGTAACCCGTATCTTTGAATATTGATTTGAATTATGAAATGTTGGAAGTTGAAGCGAATGGGAGTTGTTGTGATATTTGGAAATTTATGTTGGAGTATAAAATGATGATTATGCATGCATGCGAAATTGCAAAGTGTGATTATGCAAATCGAATGATGAATGCTGTTATGCAAGTGATTTTGCGACCAAGATCGCTACAAATCGAATAAATGAAATTCTATATGATTTGTGATTACGTGATTGTTCGATGAACAACGTTATGAGTTGAACTTGAGCATGCTATGCTTAGTTGAAAATCGTGTTGTGATTGGAAAATTTGTATGACGATATCGAACTTGGAGGCATAAAAATGCCGAATGCGAGGCGAAAGAACTTGCAAGAACGAAATTGCGAACTATCAAAATGCGAAAAATACATATATGTATATATACGAGCCTTTTGCCTCGGAAATGAAATTCTGGTCGTTCTTGATATGATATTATCTTCACACCTCCATCGTTCGACCCATACACATATACATATATATATCCATCGTACTCTCAGCATCAGTTGAAACCTTATACACTATTGATATTTTCTTCGATCCTTGTTCTGATGCTGAGATTTCTTTTGTAGATGCCTAATCAGTATTACGCACCGATGCGCGACCGTTATGCGAAGAACAAGGTTTTCCCTGTCGAAACCTACCAAGAGTTTGAGTGGGATGGAAAGTCCTTTCTCCTAACCTACGTCACTGAATTCTACGATCGTTGGATGGATGCATACGCGTATGGAGGAGTTACCCATCACGCGGGGATCTCGAGATTGATCCACAGCCTGCCTTCTCCATGGAGCGAATGGACTGCTCAGGCTGCGATACCGTTTACGTGGTTTAGTCCGCCCGAGTACAAGCCTCGAGGAGATATGATCGGCTTGATTGGAGTGCTACTCCCCGCCATGGCAGCTGCAAGGGACGGACCGCCGCTTAGTCCCTTAGCGCACAAGTATCCGCCGAGTCAAGCCTGTCGATGGAGATATCGTCGTGATAAGGGGCCGCACGTTGATCGTGTCCCTACTAAACCAAGGCTTAGGGCTCATGCGTCTAACCCGTTGGTCATAAATGGGAATGTGGAGGACATGCGTGCGATAACCCCTCCGCCCCCGGATGTTGGTGGATCAAGCGAGGACGAGGAACCTTACGAGGAAGGACATGATTTGGACATGGGAAATGTTGATGAGGATGAGGACCCCGAAGAGGATATGAACGATATCGACTAGGAGTGATAGTCGTGGAAAACATTGTTTTGCTTCCCCCATAATTTTTGAATATTTTTTTTTTTTGCTAAACTTTTGTAGTACCTTTCTATTTCTTTTGCTCTTTTTGAATTCCGTTGATACTAAGACCTCTTTGAGGCAACGTTTTGATTAATATGCTATGGGGAGAATTTTTTTTTACTCACTACCTTATAATGTGATGGATTTCCATATTGTTATTCTCTTGCCATTGAGAAAATTGTCTATCACTATGTTATCATACCATCATATCATCACACCACTATCTTTGAATACCTTATTGCGCCCTATACTTGCCACTTGAATTGCATAAGTGCCTCTTGATTACAATTACCTTGTTGATAAGGACCAATGATTCTTTTGATACCCTATGGTGCAACCGATTTTGTGATGCTTTGACACTACTTGTGAAATTCACCTATGTGACGAACTTTTTCTTGGCCATATGCACCAAAACAATTGTCCTATGCACCTTGTTATACCACGCGACTGTTGTTAGAATCTTGAGAATAATCCGTGTATTGATAAATCAGAATGCCGCCGAGACGCCATAACCGTCAACCCACACCTCCGCCTTCGAGCGAGGAGAGCGTGACGCAGTCAATTCAGACACCGCCGCCTCCCCCACCCCCGGTTAATCGGGAAATAGTGAAGCTGTTCTTGGAACAGAAACCACCAGTTTTTGATGGACTTGGAGAACCAGCCAAGGCCGAATCATGGATCCGCGCGATAGAGCGTATCTTCGCAATCTTGGGATGCAATGATAGGGAACGGATGAGTTGCGTTACTCACCAACTAATCGAAGCAGCCGACTTTTGGTGGGATACTAGAATCAAGACCTTGACACGAGATCAAGTAGAAGCAATGACGTGGGAAGATTTCAAGACTGAATTGTACAACAAGTATGTGCCGAAGAGCTACCGGAAAGCGAAGGCATCCGAGTTCCACAATCTGACTCAAGGACGCATGACTGTGACCGAGTACGATCGAGCGCTCAACAGTATGACCCGATACGCCCCTGATCAAGTCGACACTGACGAGAAGTTGTTCGACAAGTTCGGTGAGGGACTAAGGTCCGAGATAAAGATGTCGTTGGCCAGTTGAGGGAGACTCACCTACGCTAAAGCTTTGGCACTCGCATTAGATATTGAAGCCGCAATGCCTAAAGAGAGAAAAAAGGAGAACTCTACACCGTCCCTGCCCCCATCACATCACTCCTGGGAAAAGAGAAAGTGGGAGGATTCTAGGAATTTCTACGATGGGAAGCGACACCAGTCGAATCAGCACCGATCCCAGCACGGAGGAGGACAACATACGTCTAGCCAGAGAGGAGAGTATCGACCCAGGGCACCGCAGTGCAATGTGTGCTCTAAGTACCATTTCGGAGAATGCCGATATCAGAACGTCGTCAAGTGCTACACCTGCGGAGGAAACGGCCACTACTCTAGGGAGTGTGCGAATAACAAGGTAGGATCGGGATCAAGGCAGAACGATCAAGGATCCCGTCAGCAATTGAGGGCGCCGCAAAGTGAACCACGAGGAAATTGCGACCAATCGTCGCGGCAGCAACAACCTCACCGCCCAAGACTTCCTCCACAAGCTAGAGCGTTCGCGTTGGAGCAAAAGAAGCCGAAGAAAGAACAAGATGAACGCGAGAAAGGAAATTTGACAGGTATGGGCGAAATTCTCAACACCCCTGTTGTTGTGTTGTTTGATACGGGCGCGTCGCACTCGTTTATATCTGAATTATGTGTGCACACTTTGGGCTTGCCTACTAGCAAATCTGAACATAGAATGATGGTGTCCTCACCAGTAGGAGGAATGATAGAAATATCTAGAACGTGCTCGAACATAGAAATTGTTATGGGAGAACTTAAGTTAGTCGCTCACGACTTGCAAATTATGGCGATGAGAGATACCGACGTGATCCTAGGAATGGACTGGTTGGCCGCGAATTTCGCGACGATTCGATGTAAGGAGAGGCAAATATCCCTACAAGCTCCGGGAAAAGAACCTATCGTGTATCATGGCATCTCGAGGAACCGACGAACCGCGATGATGAGAAAGGGGCGATCTGCCTATCTCGTCTATCTTCACGGCGATGAGAATGATGAAAGAAGAGTGGAAGACGTCGCTGTTGTACGGGAATTTCCAGATGTTTTCCCCAAAGTATTACCTGGACCACCGCCAGATCGACAATTGGAGTTCACCATCGATCTCGAGCCGGGAGCCGCACCTGTATCTAAGGCACCGTATCGAATGGCGCCTAAGGAATTGAAGGAACTCAAGATACAACTCCAAGAGCTCATGGACCTAGGTTTTGTTAGGCCTAGTGTTTCACCGTGGGGTGCACCAGTTCTTTTCGTAAAAAAAGAAGGATGGATCGATGAGGATGTGCATCGACTATAGGGAGCTAAACAAGTTGACTCTTAAGAACAAGTATCCACTGCCGAGGATCGATGACTTGTTCGATCAGCTTCGAGGAGCCGGAGTGTTTTCAAAGATGGACTTGAGGTCCGGATATCACCAGCTACGAGTTCGAAGGGAGGATATACCCAAAACTGTGTTTCACACAAGATATGGCCACTACGAGTTTGTGGTGATGCCGTTTGGATTGACGAATGCCCCAGCGGTATTCATGGATTTGATGAACCGGGTTTTCCACCCGTACTTGGATAAATTCATCTTGGTGTTTATCGATGACGTTTTAGTCTACTCGAGGAACGAGAAGGAGCACGAGGAGCATCTACGAATCGCTTTAGAGACTTTGAGAAACGAGAAGCTATACGCCAAATTCAGCAAGTGTGAATTTTGGCTGAAAGAGGTAAACTTTCTTGGACATATTGTATCACCAGAGGGAATCAGAGTGGACCCGCCAAAGTTGAAGCCGTGCAACAATGGAAGTTACCATCAACCCCAAACGAGATTCGGAGTTTCCTAGGCTTGGCAGGATACTACCGAAGGTTTATAGAAGGGTTCTCCAAGATAGCGAGACCAATGACGCAACAACTTAAGAAGGGAGTCAAGGTGAATTGGACCCCAGAGTGTGAAGCAAGCTTTCAACTCTTGAAGGAGAAGTTGACAACCGCGCCAGTGTTAGCTGTGCCCGAGTCTGGAGTGAATTACGTAGTATACACCGATGCTTCGAAGGTTGGACTAGGATGCGTGTTGATGCAAAACAACAAGGTGATCGTCTACGCGTCACGACAGTTGAGACCACATGAGTTGAACTATCCAACACACGATTTGGAGTTAGCAGCAGTGGTACATGCCCTAAAGATTTGGAGGCATCATCTCTACGGAGTTAGATGTGAAATCTTTACGGACCACAAAAGCTTGAAATATTTCTTCGAGCAGAAGGACTTGAACATGAGACAACGAAGATGGCTCGAACTAGTGAAGGACTACGACTGTGGTATCAATTACCACCCCGGCAAAGCAAATGTGGTGGCAGATGCTTTGAGCCGAAAGGATCATCCGCAACTAGCTTTCCTGACGGATGAGGAAAGTTTGATACGAGAGTTTAGTAAAATGCGATTGGAAATGATAAAGGCACCTGAAACGGTGGAAAGACGAATCGCCACCTTAGTGGTAGAGCCAGATTTGAAAACGAGGATCGTTGCAGCGCAACGAATGGATGCGAAACTCGAAGAGATTCGAGTGGAAGTGAGAACGGGCAAATCTGGAAGTTTTAGTGAAGAGTCCGATAATGCTCTCATCTTTGAAGGAAGACTATGCGTGCCCGACAATGAGGAACTTAAGAACGAGATCATGAGCGAAGCTCATGAGACTCCATTCACTGCTCACCCTGGAAGTACGAAGATGTACCAAGACTTGAAGAAGTCATTTTGGTGGAATGGCATGAAGAAGGATATCGCGACATTTGTGGAGCGTTGCTTAGCCTGCCAACAGGTGAAGGCTTTACATCATCGACCGTACGGAAAATTACAACCGTTGGAAATACCCGAGTGGAAGTGGAATCACATCACCATGGATTTCGTGACGGCCTTGCCAAAGACTCTCAAAGGAAACACCGCGATTTGGGTGATTGTAGATCGACTCACCAAATGTGCGCATTTCATACCAATTCCGATAACTCATGGATCGGATAGACTAGCTCGAATCTACATACGAGAAATCGTGCGATTGCAAGTAGTCCTAGTGACGATTACGTCTGATCGTGACCCGAAGTTCACGTCAAAATTTTGGATTAGTCTACAGCGCGAGCTTGGAACACGATTGAATTTTAGCACAACGTTTTACCCGCAGTCCGATGGACAATCCGAGAGGACGATACAAACTCTCGAGGATATGCTCGACCGAGGCGGAAGTTGGGAGACCGCATTACCGTTGATCGAATTCGCTTACAACAACAGTTTCCAGGCAACGATTAACATGGCGCCGTATGAAGCATTATATGGAAGAAAGTGTAGATCACCACTCTACTGGGATGAAGTTGGCGAGCGAAGGGTACTTGGACCCGATGCAGTCGAGGAGATGATTGAAATCGTTCGACAAATTCGTGTGAGAATGAAGGAAGCCCAGAATAGACAAAAGTCTTACGCTGACGTCCGACGGACTGACTTACAATTTCAAGAACAAGACAGACCGTGAACACCCACTTCTACACTCTCCTAGCTCTAGTTCTAGTTCCATACTTCAAATTTTCATTTTCGACTGCTGCACACTTGGACATGGAGGATTCTGGCCACCGTGGTTCTCATCGTCATCATTGTTATTTTGCTGTGTAACACCGCCTTGTGGAGGCGAAGAAACAATCTTATCTGCTTTCGTTTAAAACTTGTTGGTTTTTAGTTCGCAACTCTAGTTTCTTACTTTGATCTACTGGATTCAGACCCATTTCTAGTTATTATGAAAGTTTATGTTTGCTTTTGGTTGGATATCTCTGAGTTTATGTTCATCTCTTGTTTTTAGCTTTCGTTCTTTGTTTGTTGTTGGATGTTTGGAGCTGAGATCTGTTGGTTTGTTGTTGGAGGTTGGGGATTTGCATATGGAGATGTTTGGATTTGTTGAATCTTGGTGTTTCGGAGTTGAAGTTTCGTATATTTGGTGCTTGATGTTTACGTTGTGCATGAGTATGGCTATTTACTTTCTGTTTTTGCATCCTTTAGGTCCAGTAGCGTAGATCTGTTAGTTTAGGCTTTAATTTCTCGTTTTAAGTCTAGATCTAGAGTTTGCTCTGTTTTCATGGTGTTTAATACTTTTTTTTCTCTGCTATTCTCGTTTGATTCCCGAAGAAGATGAAGTTGTTGGTAGTTAGAACCAGATCTGCTTTATGTCAGTACTGTTCTGCATGTACTTTACTTTTTCTGCATATCTGCTAGATCTGTCAGTACGACCTACTTTGTCTCTTTTACCTTTCTGCATGCTTTTCCAGACCTTGGTAGTTTAAGGAAACTTGTCTTGCTTTTTGCTTTATGCTTGTGATACGACCTTACTTGGTGGACCTATGACGAGAGCCATGACGAGGCGGCTTCGGGATGGACTCGCAACTTTCATTCAAAAGTCCAAGCGGGAGGAGCCTAGGAGGATGGATGAGCCAAAGTTGAGGATCGTGCTGAAGAACGAGGGCTGGCCGGAGATTTCAGAAGAAACGCCGGGGTCGGGCGTTTTCACATGTGAAAATCGCCCGACCGGGCGAATTGCCTGAGGACGCGAGGAGGACGCCCAGCCGGGCGTTTCGCGCGCCCGGCTCAGTGTGGAAATTCGCCCGGGAACAGGGAAAACGCCCGCGCCGGGCGTTTTGGCCTGTGAAAAACGCCCGACCGGGCGATTCTGCCGTTTTTAGATTTTGTGGGCCAACTTTCTATTTTTGGACCCTTAGTATAAAAACCTCTTGATGTTATTCCATTTCCTTAGATTTTTGCTGAATTAAAGTTTCTACCCTAGAGAGTTTCCTCTTTGAGGATTGTATCCAATTCCTTCCTTGAATGTTGCTTGTTTCCATCTTTGATTGATTCAAGTAGAGGTATGCATCAATGGAGTGTATCCATTGAGTAGTGGAGCCAAGGGGTGATAGAGCTAATGAAAGTTGCCTAGGGTTGTCTCCATCTTTTTGGTTAAGGTCCTATGGTTGTAGCTCTCTTATCTCATCTTTATACACATGCTTTCCATTCCAAATCTTCCATCCATTCTTGTTTAGATTCAATTTTTGTTGGTTGGATCTTTATTATCTTGTGTCTTGTGTTGATAAATTGAAAATCAATCTCACAAAAATAGTTAGATCAAGCATCATTAATTGGGTAATCCTTGGGAAATGGATCATAAAATACATGGATCCACATCAGCTTGTTTGCCCAAATTAGGAAAGCCTTTCTAGTTAAGTTTACCCCAGCTGTCTCAGAACTTAAAAATATCTCAGTTTCTCCGAGTCATGTATGTTCCGTACGCTTTCGTTTCTTAGACCCAGTAGATAGAGTAAAGTTCTTCTGATCCTTTAGACCAAATAGGTAGATTAAAGTTTTATTTCTCTCTCAGACCCAGTAGTTTTAAGTTCTCGACCCACAAAAATTGTGTGGCAGCAGCCAACCCCTTTTCCCAAAACATCCTCAAATGCAGTTTCGTAACACCTACTTCCTCGTGGGATCGATCCTTTACTTCCCTGTGCTAAATTGTAGTATAGTGGGTTGAGTTTTTTTGAAGGGACAGAGTGCACCCAACGACCCCTTTCTGATAAGTTTCATGATCTTCTACCCTCTGAAGTCTAGTCGAATCCTCTGGACCTGTTAGATCGAGTGACACATATCACGCCGCACCTGCACTGCACTCAAGAGCTCTGTCAAAATGGCGCCGTTGCCGGGGATTGCATGGTGTTATTTGTGTGTTTGCGAATGTTTTGGTGTAAATAGTTTATTTACTAAATTTTCTTTTGTTTCTTTTTTCAGTTTATGAACAGGAGCTACCGGTTCGGACACTGGAACAACTCACTTGGTTGGAGGAGCGCCCAGACTAGTTGGCGGGTCAAGGAAGCTATATTCCCAGTTACCACCAGATCGGGGCTTACGACAGGGGATCCAGTTCACCTGAGTTCGGAGAGCGACGAGGAGTCAACTTCGTCAGTAAAGAAAGAACCAAAGTCAACCTCAGAAACAGAGGAGGAAAGTGTTGAAGTTATGGCCAACGCGGGCGACGACGATCCGGAGATCGGCTGGCTCACTGCCCATTTAGATGGCGAGCCTGCCCAGGCCATCGTCTCCAACCAGCGCCAGAGGGCGATCGACATCAAAACTAATGTGCTGGGTATTTTACCAAATTTCTCGGGTCGGAGGAATGAGTGTCCATATGAATTCCTCAATGAGTTCAGTAAGCTTTGCAGTATTCAGAAGAGGCCCAACGATGCAACAGAGGAGGATTACCGACTACGCGCGATCCCGTTTGCGCTGAAGGGGGAGGCTAACACTTGGTTATTAAGGTTGCCTCCCGATTCGATCCATACGTGGAAGGACTTCAAGTTGGAATTTCTGGATTACTTTTTCCCTTTGAACAAAACAAATGCTCTTAAGAAGGAGATCCAAGAATGCAAGCAGGAGTATGATGAATCGTTGAGCCAATACTGGTCCAGATTTAAGGGGTTGCTCGACGCTTGCCCAAACCACCGGATGATGGAAGCCGAAACCTACTATCTATTCTATGAAGGGGCAAAACCTGAGTCCAAAGATCTGATGAATACCGCTAGTGGAGGAAATTTCACTAAGAGAAAGGTGAGCGAGGCCCGAGAGATACTGGGAAGATTAATTGATGCAAAAAAGGCATACGATTCACCTCGTACCATCCTAAGGAGAGGAAGTGCGGATGCAGTCACAGTGCAAAATGAAGAAAGGATGGATGCCCGAGTGGATGCAAGGATGGATGTTAGAATGGAGCAGCTGGAGAAGACTATCCTAACTGCCCTAGGGAAGAACGATTCACCGGGTCCAACAGAGAAAGAAAAACAAGCACTAGGTCCAGAGGATGGTTACAATTATTGCGGATCTCAAGGAGGGATGGATTGTCCAGCCCATATAAATGCGGTAGGAAATTGGAACCAAAATAATCAAGGCAACAATTGGAACCAGTGGAGAATCAAAGACGCTCCATGGAGGGACAATCCATGCTTCAGGTGGTCCGAGGGGAATCAAAACCCTCAACTCCAGATCACTAACTCAGAAGGAAACCAAGGGAACCAACCTAACTGGTCCGGAAGGAATCAAGAGGGGCAGGGCAACTGGAATCAAGGAGAATAAGGTAATTGGAGTCAGGGAGGTCAAGGAAATCAATCCAGCTGGAACAATAGGAACCAAAATAACTAGGGAAGCTCATATGTACCCCCACACCAGAGGAACAACAACTATCAGGGGCCAGAGAATCAGTACAACAATAACCAAGGAGGTCAAGGAAACTTTCGCCCGCATCAAGGGGGTGGACCAAATCATGGTCAAGGGCCAAGTGGCAGTCAACAGAACACTCGGACCCAGAGGAATCTGGATGATATGGTCCATGACCTAGTGAATTATCAACAGCACATGCAAAACAACTTGGTGGCAAACAATGACGTGGTCCACAAGCTCCAGGATGCTTAGCAGGAACACAAGGCCGCAATGGATCTGATGTCGAAGCAATTATCTCAGTAAATGAAGGAAGGATTCCAGCCTCAGTAAAACCACCAGAAAGGGCAAATATCAGCCAAGTTACCCTGAGATCCGGGAAAGCATATGAAGGACCCAAGATGAAGGTAAATGATGAAACGCCAGTGCCAATGAGCAAGGATGTTATCCACCCGGTCCAGCAAAAAGAAGACATTAGGGCAGAGGATGATATCCAAGCCGGTGACTTGGGAGGATCGTTACCTCGAATGGCTGACCCATTTTTCTTAGACCCGGAGCCTGAGGTAGAAACTGACAAAGAGAAAGGAGAGGCGGAAGAGCCCTCTAAGGAAGATCCGACCAACGCAACAAAGAGGGTTAAACCTTTTCCCTACCGAGGGGATGCCAAGAAGAAAAAGGACAACCCTGTGGATTTCATGGAGATCTTTGGAAAGCTGGAGATCAATCTCCCGTTCCTGGAGGCTATGAAGCTGCCCCCGTTCAATAAATTCATTAAGGAGTTCATTGCGGGCAAGGCAAAATCCGATGGAAAGATCATGATCGGGGAGAATGTATTTGCAGTGATTCAAAAGAGGATAGTGTCGTCAAAGCAAACTGACCCAGGTATGTTTACCTTACCTATCACTATAGGAGGTGTCAAAGTCGAGCATGCTATGTGTGATCTAGGTGCATCTATTAATGTGTTGCCGCTTTCCATATATAAAAAACTGGTAGGAGCAAGAATGACCGATACGAAAGTAGTGATACAGTTAGCTGATAGATCATGCATTAGCCCTGAAGGAGTGCTAGAAAATGTGATAGTTAAAGTTCATGATTTTCTATACCCTGCCGATTTCCATGTGATTAAGATGAGTGAAAACGAAACTGCTGAGTCTAGTGGCGTTCTTTTAGGAAGACCATTTTTGAGGACCGCTAAGACTATAATTGATGTTTTTGATGGAACCATCTGTTTAGATTACAATGGGGAAAAATTCAATTTTAGTATTGATGAAGCTATGAGGAAACCACTTGACGTGGAAAACCTCCATTTTGTTGATGTGATTAACCCCCTGGTCCAGGAGTTTCTTGAGACCGAGCTATTGCAGGAACAGGCTGATACCTCGGAAATGACTGAATCTATGAGGAAAGAAGTTGCAGGATGGTGTGAAGCAGTTATTAAGCAAGGGCTATCTGATGAGGAAATCACAAAGTCAATAATGGATTTCTGTGGCAAGACAGGATCCCCTGGGTCCAAGGGATCAGTCCAACTGGCCAGTGTGGAAAAGTTGCCAGAGTTGGACGAGCGGGTCAAGAAAGGAATGGAGAAGAATCCGTTGCCACCTGAAGTACCCCCTCCAAAGAAAGAGTTGAAAAACCCCCCTCCTGGTCTGAAATATGCCTACTTGGGCGAAGGCGAATCTCTGCCTGTCATAATCAACAGCCTTCTGACCCAGGAGCAGGAAGTCAAGCTATTGGAAGTGCTGGGGAGGAACCAGAAAGCAATAGGGTGGACTCTATCTGACCTAGTGGGGATCAGTCCCGATCTATGTATGCATCATATCCGTTTTGAAGAAGGAGCCAAGGCACACCGGGATCTCTAAAGGAAACTCAACCCCAACATGAGAGAGGAAGTCTTAAAGGAAGTATTGAAGCTGCTGGCCCTGGGAATCATATACTCCATTCCCGATAGTTAGTGGGTGAGTCCTGTCCACATGGTGCCGAAGAAATCAGGAATACAAGTAGTCAAGAATGACCGCAACGAGTTTGTGCCCACAAGGTTAGTCACGGGGTGGAGAATGTGCATAGACTACCGGAAACTTAATGCGGCCACACAGAAGGATCATTTCCCACTACCCTTCATTGACCAAATGCTGGAGAGGTTGGCGGGAAAGCAATACTTCTGCTTTCTAGATGGCTACAGTGGATACTTCCAAATTTATGTCAATCCGGAGGATCAGGAGAAGACCACATTTACCTGCCCCTTTGGAACATACGCCTACCGGAGAATGCCTTTTGTTCTGTGCAACGCACCTGGGACATTTCAGCGATGCATGATGAGCATTTTCTTGGATCTACTGGAGGACTGTATAGAAATTTTTATGGATGATTTCACCGTTTATGGAGATTCTTTCGAGACGTGCCTGGGGCACCTAGATGTTGTTTTGGAGAGATGCATGAAGAAGAACCTGGTGCTGAACTATGATAAATGCCACTTTATGGTCAAGGAAGGGATAGTACTGGGACATATTGTATCTGAGAGGGGCATCGAGGTAGATCAAGCAAAAGTGGAGGTGATCTCTAAGCTTCCACACCCAACGAATCAGAAGGAAATTCGAGGATTCTTGGGGCATGCAGGGTTCTACCGAAGGTTCATTAAGGACTTCGCAAAGATCGCCCAACCCTTAACAAGACTACTCCAGAATGAGGTGGAATTTGAGTTTGACGATAAGTGTAAAAAAGCCTTCCAGCTACTCAAGGATCGTCTGGTCACAGCTCCGATAATCCGCTCACCCAACTGGGATTATCCCTTCGAGGTAATGTGCGATGCGAGTGACTTTGCAGTAGGAGCAGTGCTGGGCCAAAGGATCGAAGGAAAGAGTTATGTCATATTTTATGCCTCGAAGACTCTCAACCAGGCCCAGAAGAACTATGATACCACCGAGAAGGAAATGCTAGCTGTGGTGTACTCGTTCGAAAAATTTCGGCCATATCTACTGGGGTCGAGGGTAATAGTGTTCACTGACCATGCAGCCATTAAGTATCTCCTAGCCAAGAAGGAATTACAGCCAAGGCTAATCCGATGGGTGCTGCTATTGCAAGAGTTCGACTGGGAAGTCAGAGATAAAAGAGGAACCGAGAATAGAGTGGCTGACCATTTAAGCAGAATTACCCAGGGAGAAGATGAGGAAGCCGTCCCTGATTCTTTTCCAGAGGAGCACTTGTATTACTTAGGGGAATCCACTAGACCAATCAGATGGGTAGCAGTGTTAGCATTAACTGGGCCCGAGGAGTCAGAGAAACGGAAAGGCAAGCCGAATGACGAGCCTTGGTTCACGGACCTGGCAAATTATTTAGTTACTGGAGAATTACCTACCGCACAAGAAATCACTAGGGCCCAGAGGATGAAGATTAAAAGTGATTCCAAGTACTACTTTTGGGATGACCCATACCTCTGGAAGATGGGTCCAGATCAAGTGATAAGAAGGTGTATTCCAGAGTGAGAGCAAAGAGACGTACTAAACCACTGCCATGCACTAGCGTGTGGTGGCCATTTCGGCCCAAGGAAAACGGCAAGAAAGGTTCTGGATAGCGGTTTCTACTGGCCTTCGTTGAATAGGGATGCTTATGAGTTCTGCCAGAATTGTAACAGGTGCCAACTGACCGAAGGGATTTCTTTGAGAGATGAGATGCCACATACTCCTATAATAGTCTGCGAGATCTTTGATGTTTGGGGCATGGACTTCATGGGCCCATTTCCATCCTCGTATGGAAACACGTATATATTGGTTGTTGTGGATTACGTGTCCAAGTGGATAGAGGCCAAGGCTACAAGCTCAAGCGATGCGAAGGAAGTCTCAAAGTTCCTAAAGGCCAATATATTCAACCGATATGGCGTGCCCCGAGCGATCATCTCAGACCAAGGGACTCACTTCTGTAATAGGACGATTGAAGCATTGATGAGAAAATATGGAGTCCACCATCGGTTATCTACTCAGTATCATCCCAAGTCAAATGGGCAGGCTGAAATCTCAAATCGAGAAATCAAGGGCATCCTAGAGAAGACGGTGAATACCTCAAGGAAGGACTGGAGCAAGCGTCTGGGTGATGCCCTCTGGGCCTACAGAACCGCTTACAAAACACCAATAGGAATGTCACCCTATAGATTGGTATTTGGAAAAATGTGCCACCTGCCCGTGGAGATAGAGCACAAAGCGTATTGGGCAGTCAAGGAAATGAATATGAAGGCTCATGCCTGTGAGGAAGAGAGGAAGATGCAACTGCAGGAGCTAGAGGAATTGAGGCTGGAGTCATATGATTCGGCCATGTGGTATAAGGAGAGGACCAGACTCTGGCACGACAAAAACCTTCGGGTCAAGGAGCTGAAGGTCGGGCAGAAAGTACTCATTTTTCAGTCAAAACTCAAGCTCATGCCTGGAAAGCTGAAGTCCAAATGGATCGGGCCCTACACAATCGTTGGCATTCGACCACATGGAGCATTGGAAATTCAGGGAGTCAATGCTAACTCTGTTCCTTTCCTAGTTAACGGTCATAGAGTGAAAGTGTTTAGAGATAGTTTGGAGTTGTGTGAAGTGGAAGAAATTCCACTCCACACACCTTCCACTATTGCCTAGTAAACCATGTTTAAATACTCTTCGGGAATTACAGGGTCAGGTAGATAGGGTAAAAATTTTCGATCAGATGACTGGACCAAGTTAATTCCCAAGAATATTTAAACATTTAGGTGTAAATAACAAGAATAAGTTTTTTTATGAAAATACAAAAAAAATATATATATGCTTTTAAAACGCCAAAAGATTTTGAAAATTCTGATCGTCTGTGGAAATGCACAAGTGTGAAAGGCTCATCTCTGTGACCCAGACGTTCAGCAAATTTCGTTATTTTTACTAAGTATTTTGAATTACCAGGTCAGAGGGAAGTGAGAAAAATCAGGGGGAAGTTTGAATTTTGAATTTCAAAAAGCTGGCGAGGCGTACGGTTGCTTGCGCCAGAGACGCGACCATTCGCCTGCAGCCAATCATGATATTCCTTTTCTTATTTTATTTTATTTTATTTTTCTTTTCCTTTTATTTCTTTTATTTTCCTTTTATTTTCTTGTTCCTAAAATAACTTCCTTAAGAAAACTAATTAACTTCCCCCACCTAAAATTATTTTCTCATAACTCACCATTCCCAAACTTTTCTTTCTCTCTGCAGATCCAAGAACCATCAAACCCACCGCCATCAACCACCGCCGTAAAACACCGCCGTAGACAAAGATGCAAAAAAACCGGCTTCACGCTCAACCCGCGGGAAGAACCCACCGAAAGGAAAGACCAGGAAGAAGGTGACGGAGGCGATGAGTTCGGCTCCCACGACCGAGAAAATACCCACGCCGCCACCAGAAGAAAACCCCACTCCGCCGGAAGTTCCGCAGCCTATACCGACCGAAGTGCAACCAAAGCAAAACATCGGACAAGACAACCCCGCCGAGGCGAAATCTGACGAAGCGGAACCGGATCCCGAGGAAATCATACAAGAATTCATGAGGAAGTACGGGAAAGGGCCGAAGGCGAGCAAATTTTTTGCACAAATGTCGGAGGCATGCCGGAAACAAGAAGAGGTAATTCCTGCCCTAACCCCACTTACAATTCCACCAAGACCCCAAACATTAATCGAAACACTCACTGCACAATCCTTACCCACACACCCCGAAAACCCCCAAATTTTACCCGAAACCCTAACTCAAGAGACGAACCCCCACACACCATTCCTCAAACAGAAACTGAGCCCCATGCCGAACCCTCTGTAATTATAGAAGAAACTGATGCTGAGGAGGGTGATAGGATGGATATGGAGGAATTAGAGAGAGAGGAGGGAGGGGGTAGTCTAGGTGAGCAAGAAGAAACACCGGATTAAGAGGCCGCTGGGTCAGGGGATGAAAGGGAAAAAGAGGAGGGTGAAGATGGTGGGGAGGGTGACAAAGTAGAGGAGGTGGAGCAAGAGGAAACAGGGGATGTGGAAGAGACGGAGGAACAAGGTGTTGAGGAGACTGAGGATGATGAAAAGGGTAATGAGGGTAGCGTAGGTGAAGAAGGTGAGGCAGTTGTTGACAAGGAGGCTGAGAAGGAAGGTGAGAGTGTTGATGAGGGAGTTGCTGAGAAGGAGACAGAGGAGGAAGAGAATGCTAAAGGAGAGGATGTTGAGAATGAGGAAGAAAGAGACGGCGATGAGCAAGATGCCGAGAAAGTTTGTGAAGAGATCGAGCCTGACATCCTCGTGGTGGACAATACGACTACTGATGACCAAGTAACTCCGACGGACGAGAGGATGACGAGGAGGCAATTCCGTCTGAATAAAAAGCAAGTGGATGAAGCAGAGGCAGGCAGGTCCAAGCGCCTGAGGCTGGAAGATATAGAGGAGACTGGGGATGATATCCCCCTGGTCCAAGAAACGCTACCAGCCGAGGAGGATATCTCTCCGGAGGCCCTGGAGACGAGATATGAGGCGGAAAGAAAGAGGAAGGGTAAGCATGCTGCTAAGCCCCAACAGAAGAAATCTCGCCCCGCAAACACCACTGTGGTAATTAGCGAGCCGGAGGCGATCCGTGTGCCGTTTGCCCATCTAAATGAAGAAGAAGAGGCTGAGATACCAGCCATGGAGGAGAGCCCGTTCGAGACGATGGAGGTCCTTGTGACCAAAAGATTGTTGGAAGCCATGGTCTAGTTTGAGGACCCAAAGCTGCAGAAGGCGTGCGATGGCCGAGCCACGAATGGAAAGTCGGCAAAATCCGAAAAGAAGCTGTGCCTCTCGGACCTAGAGGAACTGGGAGTGGAGAAAAAGTTCATCTCCTACTTCAAAAGCATAGGGTTTGAGTGGCTTCTCAACCACAGCAATGCGGAGGTGCCGGTGGCTCTGGCTAATGAGTTCTTCACATCATTCAAGTTCAAACAATCTACGGATCTCGATGCAGACACAATCTCTTTCAGGATATTCAACGAGGAGATGGAGATGAGTATGAGGGAGTAGTCGTTGAGACTGGAACTACAGACACCCGAGGAGGAAGAAGAAGGAGCGTGGAATGAGAGAGAGATCGGCGCACCCAAGTGTACAGCTGGCTTCGATGCTGAGGAGGCCTGGAGGATGGTTGCCCACAAGAAGGTGGCCAAGTTCAAGACAAGCACATCAAAGGGGATAAACAGCACTGACCCTGTACTCCGATTGGCTCAAGTATATATCAGGTACAATCTCTTGGGTCAAGTGGGTGCAACCCTCACTACTCCAGAGCTGTATTTTATGTGGTGCATGCTGAACAACGTGAAGGTCCACCTCGGGTACTGGACTGCCTATGCATGCCAGAGAGTCAGAACTCACTCCGACCGCCATCTCTACACGTGCAACTTGCTGGGAGCATATCTCCAGAGGAATGTGTCAATGAAAATAGCCTACTCGGTAGCCAACCTGCCAATGTGTAGCGACCCAGGATACTTCGATCTCCCGTTCTTCTTCAACAAGGGATTGACAATAATGAAGGATGGCGTGTTGAGATTTTACAAAGTGGGGAAAGCTGATGGAGTGAGGATAAAGACCGAGAAAGCGGATGAAGAAGGTGATAAGAAGGTGGCAGACGAAGGGTGGCAGACGAGAATGGAGGAGACAATGTTGAAACTAGGAGCAAATACGGTGCAGCAACAGGAGATCTTGCTGAAGTTGCACCAAGAGGCGGTAGCTCAGAGGGAGATGATGGCCGCGCAAGCTGACAAGATGGATCAGGCCGTGGAGACAATGATGAAGATGGTCACTATGGTTGACCAAAAGATCCTCTGGGCCCAGCAGCAGCGCATGCCTCCCAAGTTGCCCACAGACTCTAGGCAACTGACTCCGGGAGTCACCCCAGAGAAGCCAGCCTCCGGCGCCCAGGGAATGCCACCAGAGAAGAAGAGAAAGGACAGCGAGACCACCACCAGTGTACTAGAAAAGAAGATGAAGGACAGTGAGACCACCACCAGCGTACCAGTGAAGAAGGATACCCCCAGGCCAGGGGAACAGAAGGCCAAGAAGGATGATGAACCAAAGCCCAGCCAGAAGAAAGCAAAGACGGTGCCCAAGAAGTCTGGTCCCACGGGGGACCAGAGCCAGAATTGACCCCCCCCCCAACCAAGTAATTTTAAATTTCAGTTTTTTTTATGTCTTTTTATGTTTTAGTTCGTTTTTTTTACAAAGCATGCCCGTTTTTTTTATGTGTCTGTGAATATTTGTGTTATCTTTATGTATATATGTGTTAGCTATCTTCTCCCACTGATAAGTCGTATTCTAAGCCTTGGTTACTGGTCAGTATGTCGTGAAATGCATGTATTATCTGCAAAACAGTTGCTCAAGTGTGCAGGATTAAAGGATCCAAGTCAGTAGGAGACGATTCAGGTGACGCAAGTGAAAAGGGCGCTAGAAGGGTGCAATACTGACCAGGATGCATGCTAGAGAAAAGGCTCGAGATGGAGAGGAAGGATAGCTGGGATGATCATTAACAAGGGCAGAAAAGTCAAAACTTGAAGGGAGTCTACCCTAAAAGCAAGGGCAAGCCTCCCTATAAGAGTTCGCCTTTAGAGTTGGTCCCTTAGAGTTCGAGAAATTCCAACCACCACACTTAGTTAGAATTCTCTCTAGAAGATCAGTTCCTTCAGCATTGTCCAACCTCTCGTTCCTCGCCACAGCTATGGTCACTTGACGTCCAAGAATCTGCCGGAGAAGTCATCGATCCACCGTTCCAGCTAGTTGCCGTAGTAGTATAGCAGTATCATCGCCCGAAGTGGCAAAATAATCGTTATTTTGCTTTCTAGTTTAATCTTTACCTGTTTTTGTCGTTGGTTTTATTGCAAACACTCATCGTTGTTGCCTTTTGAAGTACTTTGTGAAGTTCCAACGCTTAAATTATGAAGTTTCTATTTCGTATGTCGCTTTGGTTTGAGTTTGCTTCATTCTGCCTAGGAAAATTAGATCTAGTTGTTGCTTTTAATTTCTAAGTGTTTTCTTACCTGGAGTTGTCGATCTGAAGTTGTAGTTATGTTTTAGTCAATTTTTCGTGCACGAGTTTCTGTTCTGCGCTGTGATCACCGCCTTGCATGTTAGTCAGTAGAAGTAAAATTGCAGTTTCACCGTTTATTTTAAGTTTGAGCATTTTAATCAATGGATCTTGAGTTTGAGGTTATGAATCTGAAGTCTAGTTATGGTGTTTGTGTTCATCTGATTTTTGTTAATGCTTGGTGAAGAAGAAAACGTCAAAATCAACTTTAGTTTGGACCACTTTACTTTTAAGTTACTTTTGCTTTTGTACCCTACTTTTCAGTTGTATTGTCCAGACCTGTCAGAGAGCCACCCAGCCACCAGATATGCCTTGTAGTCTAAATTTCCTCTTTTAGTAACTGTCTATTTTTCATATGCCTCTGAGACACCTTGTCCCCTATTTCCACGAACACCACCACATGCCTGTTATTTTCACACCCACTAGTCAGTAGAGCACCTCCTTTATTTATTGTCTGGGTAAAATCTCAACCCAAGCGTGGTAGTTAACCAAAAACACCCAGGAAAGTCACCGCAGTTATCCAAACGTGTCCATCCTTGTGGGATTCGACCCTTACCTCCACTATACTAATCAGTAGAAGTGGGTTGAGGAAAATTGTTTGAAGCCAGGTCCCGGTTGTCGTACCAACGACTCAGCTGGGTCGGGAATCTCTTCCTGATCAGTTGGATACACTCCAAATTACATACGAAAACCTAGAGACACTCATAGACCACCAGAGACCCTTCACCCACTTAGCCCGATGCTCGGTCTAAGTGTGAGAAGTTTGTTTTTTTATAGCATGCTTTGGTATCTGTTAATTTGTGTACCTTCTCCCACTTAGCCCGATGCTCGGTCTAAGTGTGAGAAGTTTGTTTTTATATAATGTGTGTTTTGTGAGTCTGTTAGATGTCGCACTAACTTAGCCCTGTTTTCCACTTCACAAAAAATGCTTGGGGACAAGCATGGTGAAGTGAGAGGGGGGAGGGAGTTAGTGCAAGGTAGTGTCAATTATATGTGTCTGTTTACTAGGTCTAGGAGTTAGTAGTAGTCAGTTAGTAGGAAATTATGTGTTTATGCATAACTGGTGAATAGAAAGCAAATCCCTTAGTGAGAGTGATTGAAGAGAGAATGCATGTCAACTTTGATGCCCTTTTCCCTAATAAATCAAAATCGGTTTGGATGAAGTAAGGACGATAGAATATGCCTCGACTAATCTAGCTGTGAAGCCCTCCATAAAAGTGAGTTATAAGCCTTAAACACTTCATACGTTAGGAGAGGGCTGCCACTTGTTTGCTTAGGGAAAGAACTTAGAAGGAAAGAATTTTTGGTGATAGAAGTAACCTCTCGGGCCTAGGGGAAGGGTACTGGAGGTATAAGCTGGACGAAGTCTAAAAAGGGAGGAATAAACTGGAACAAGGTCCAGGAAGGAAGGAGAAAATTATAATAAGAGCTAAGACAGGGGAACTCTCTGACCCGAGGCATCAGTGGTATAGCATATAAAGAGCGAACGATCCTAACATCCCTGGTGAGGAATGAGTGATCGAGCGAATCCAACAGTTAGTGAAGTTAGGGGCTATCTTGACAAACTGACAAGGCGATTAGAAAGAAGAAGGGAAGGGGAAGATTCAGAGACTGTAGGTTCTTGGATTGACCACAATCTTGTGGGGATGGCTGCTAGAAGATAAACCAGTTTATGCATTTATATGTTTATGTGTTAATATGTGTTTTTATCTGTTTTCTTTGTCTAAGTCCTTAGCGTCTAGGTCTAGTAGTTTGAGTCTTTTTCTTTTAGAGTCGGTTAAGGGGAAACCATGCATTGAAACGTGCCTTATTCCTTTTTCTTGTCTTCATACTTGAGGGCAAGTATGGTTTAAGTGTGAGCAGTTTGATAAGGCTCGTTTCATGCATTGGTTTAGGGTTAAAATTCTGTGCATTTGGGGCGCTAGTGTGCGTTTATGAGTTCAGGTGCGTAGTAAATCTGTCGGACCCAGGAGTTGCTGTTACCTGACCTGGCAGATGCAAAAGAGATGAAATTGAAGCAAAAATCAGAAGTCGTCGTTCAGACCTGGGAGAATCAAAAGTTGGCGACTGGAGCAGAATGGAGCGAGAGCAAATTATTTTAAAGAGTCTTACTCAAGGGCAGGAGCGTAAAATCACCAGAGGGGATACCCTAGGGATCAGAGCCTCACATATATAAAGAGCTCAACCTTGAAGAACAAGTTAGACCGTGAACAACCACTTCTACGCTCTCGTAACTCTAGTTCTAGTTCCATACTTCAAATTTTCATTTTCGACTGCTGCGCACTTGGACATAGAGGATTCTGGCCACCGTGGTTCTCATCGTCATCATTGTTATTTTGCTGTGTAACACCGCCTTGTGGAGGCGAAGAAACAATCTTATCTGCTTTCGTTTAAAACTTGTTGGTTTTTAGTTCGCAACTCTAGTTTCTTACTTTGATCTACTGGGTTCAGACCCATTTCTAGTTATTATGGAAGTTTATGTTTGCTTTTGGTTGGATATCTCTGAGTTTATGTTCATCTCTTGTTTTTAGCTTTCGTTCTTTGTTTGTTGTTGGATGTTTGGAGCTGAGATCTGTTGGTTTGTTGTTGGAGGTTGGGGATTTGCATATGGAGATGTTTGGATTTGTTGAATCTTGGTGTTTCGAAGTTGAAGTTTCGTATATTTGGTGCTTGATGTTTACGTTGTGCATGAGTATGGCTATTTACTTTCTGTTTTTGCATCCTTTAGGTCCAGTAGCGTAGATCTGTTAGTTTAGGCTTTAATTTCTCATTTTAAGTCTAGATCTAGAGTTTGCTTTGTTTTCATGGTGTTTAATACTTTTTTTTTCTCTGCTATTCTCGTTTGATTCCCGAAGAAGATGAAGTTGTTGGTAGTTAGAACCAGATCTGCTTTATGTCAGTACTTTTCTGCATGTACTTTACTTTTTCTGCATATCTGCTAGACCTGTCAGTACGACCTACTTTGTCTCTTTTACCTTTCTGCATGCTTTTCCAGACCCTGGTAGTTTAAGGAAACTTGTCTTGCTTTTTGCTTTATGCTTGTTTGCCCAAATTAGGAAAACCTTTCTAGTTAAGTTTACCCCAGGTGTCTCAGAACTTAAAAATATCTCAGTTTCTCCGAGTCATGTATGTTCCGTACGCTTTCGTTTCTTAGACCAAGTAGATAGAGTAAAGTTCTTCTGATCCTTTAGACCAAATAGGTAGAGTAAAGTTTTATTTATCTCTCAGACCTAGAGTTTTAAGTTCTCGACCCACAAAAATTGCGTGGCAGCAGCCAATCCTTTTTCCCAAAACATCCTCAAATGCAGTTTCGTAACACCTACTTCCTCGTGGGATCGATCCTTTACTTCCCTGTGCTAAATTGTAGTATAGTGGGTTGAGTTTTTTTGAAGGGACAGAGTGCACCCAACGACCCTTTTCTGATAAGTTTCATGATCTTCTAGCCTCTGAAGTCTAGTCGAATCCTCTGGAGCTATTAGATCGAGTGACACATATGATGCCGCACCTGCACTGCACTCAAGAGCTCTGTCACTAGCGACAACCGCGCGTGGCGTTGGAGTTCTCGGTTCGACCTCGCACATCCCGGAATCCGACTAGGGTTAAGGTTTAGGTTAGGGTTAGGGTTCTTGCGGTGGAACCGCCGCTGCTCTCGGACGAGCAACGACTTCCGGCTTCAGTCGATCGCTATCTGATCTGGGGAGAAGGCAGCCGTGGTCTTGCCGGCGTGGACGAGCCCTTGCTCGTTTTCACGTCGCCGCATGATCGCAGCCATGCTCCCACTCAATCGGCCGCGGATGCTCGGAGATCGCCGGTACCGGTGGTCACACCGGCAGCGCGCACGAGTCCACGCTCGTCCGTGCGTCACCGGTCGATCACCATCTGTACTCCCACTTGCTCCACAACCCTAATTGGATCGCATGTAGCGCGATACGTCTCTGCGCAAGCGCTGACGAATCGCACGTCTCGTGCGTTCCAAATATTTGAATTCTTGTTTCGATTGTTCTTGAGTTCATCATGCATAAAAAAATAACAACTAAAAACAAGAACATGCTTCGAAAACAAGCACGCATAAATTTTTGCGAAATTTAAATCCAAATAATCAGAGCCAAAGACTGGCTGTGATACCAATTGAAGGGGTTGGCAGCGGAAGCGCTCACATAAATCGATTACATAAAGCGCACATATTATATAGTTTCAAAAATTACTATTTATCAAGTACATATTTCAAACAATTCTTAATCTTAGTGGGACCCTCTCACCACTCTGTAGTCTTCAGTCTTCTCTTGCCTGGATCTGCAGAGCTCTGCTCCAATGGAAGATGGTTGAATTTAAGTGTGGAATATGGTATGGATTAAGTATAGGGATGGAGAGGATTGGAGGCTCTGAGATAGACATTATGAATTAGGTTAGAGGTATTTATAGGTTGGAAAAAGGTTTATTTTTTTATAATTTCGTGGCCTTCAAGAAATAGGAGAGATTGGGCTTCACAATATAATAATTTCTTTTCTTCCATGAATTTCCGCCTAAATTTCCGCCAGCTTTGACTGCACTGCGCAATGTTCGTAGAATAGCCATAACTTTCTCCACAGAACTCCGATTGAGACGTGCGAGATATCCACGCGAAGCTCTTTCGAAGACGAAGAGAATGGTGTGCATTAAGAATTAATTGGACTTCAAAATCGCTGGCGAAATAAGCTCGAACAGAGGCTGCTGCACCTTGGTCTTTTTGCACCTTTTTCTATCTTTTTCTATCATTTATGAACAAACACATCAAAAATACCAAATATATAACATATGCAATTTAAGAACATAATTTTCATGATTGACATTTAGAACGAGTCAAATCTAGTCATTAAAAACATGCAAAATCCGTGTTTGTCAATATATTGAAATAATGCCAGCTCATAATCAACAAACATAGTTCCTTGATTAAAGACAAAACCTTCTCTGCTTCCTATCACAATACACTTCTTTGCATATATTTAGCATTGAGTTCTCTAGAAAAATCGTATGAACTGAATACCAGAATACCAGAGGTTTTATCATAGCTTGTGGGACTGTTTCCCGCCAAGAGTAAGTATTGCTTCAAAGAAGAGATACCCTATAATCAAAACCTTCTTCTGACATACAACTCATCTGATTGAACACTGGTTCTATCACTTTTAACTATATCCCAGCCTCAGTCAGATTAGTCCCATAAAATCAACAACTTCTACTTTTCCGAGCTCTTTTAAATTTTCTACCTCTTACCTCATTATTGGTCCATGCACCAAAAATTCCAATATGATGCAGCATGTATATTAGATGTTTCTACAATTAATTGATGATGCAGGGCGGCTGACCCTTCTCTCCTCAATGACACATGTTTATGATAATACAAATGCAAATGAAACTTATGTATCATATGATATACATGAATACCACCTAAACTGTCACACCTCAACCCTTATGACGTATGCACTTACTATAAATAAATTCAAAATTTAAAACAATTAACCACAGTTCGAGTACATAAAGCGCGCATATAATATAGTTTTAAAAACCACTATTTATCAAGTACATATTTCAAACCATTCTTAATCGTAGTGGGACCCTCTCACCACTCTATATACTATACATTTATCTAGATGCAAAAATGATGAGAAGGAGAAGGTTGCCAAAATGCGTCAGCCGCCGACCCTTATAGTAACTGTAACTCACATCAACTCACGCATCATTGATATCTTATACCTGAAAAATATTAGTGGTTTATATGAGCCACAACTCAGTGCATATAAATTTTTCACCTTTAATTTCACACACAAATATCAAACACATTCTTTCACCAACATAAATCACCAAAAGTAATAAATATCATAAACAATTTAATATTCATATGCATATGCCTCCCCGTTCTTTTTATTATTCTGTGACAGATCAAGTCTGGTATCTGTCCGAGATTTCCATTGTACATGACCCGTATGTTCCTTATATTTATTTGATCTTTCCATGAAGGTCCCTCTTTGATTTGACCTTTCTACGAAGGCCTCTCTTTGCATATTTTGACCTTTCCACGAAGGCCCCTCTTTGATTTGACCTTTCCACGAAGGTCCCTCTTGCTCTTTGTATTGACCCGTAGGTCTATTATCATGGTATATGACCCGTAGGTCTATTTTAATTTCCATTGATATCAGACCCAGGGCAAGATTGTCACATATCCACTTTAATCCAATGATGTAAATAATTCTAATGCTATATAAAAATATATCCATAGCACCACTCACATATTCAATATTCCACCATCAATATCAAATAACACATAACTATTTTAATGTCGCATCATATAATATAAATATTCACTCCAATTTAACACATAGTAATCAATCACATACAATATGTAAAATTAAAAGTGTGATTTATACACGCCTGCTTTTCAATTGACAATCCTTGGTCTTGGTCTTAGCAGAGTGTCTGTGCATGAGTTATGCACCTTTTAAAACTATTCCAATCATTTCTAAAACTCTCGAGTCTATGAAAAGTTGGATGTCTTATTCTTATATTTTCTTACCTTTTCTTTTCTCTCGTTTCCCCTTTTCAAATTTTCTTTTCTAAGTACTCTGTCCCATTCCCTTAAACTACTACTTTACTATCCTTTTTCTTTCTCATCTTTACAAGTCGGTCCCCATAACCCTTTTTCCATTGCACGTCTATACTTACTTTTAAACCGCACAACTAGCCAAATCCTAATGTGATAAGCATGCACACAATTCTCTAATTTATCTGTGTTGTAAATATCTTAAGTGTACACGTAAATATATATGTACACTAAGCATGCAAGGATATATATAAATATATTACTTAGTTCACTCTAACTCATTATGGAGTCACACGTGTACACATATATTACATGCATACAAATATTGTCATGCACACATTCAATTTATTACATGTGTACACAAAGACACACATGCACACACACTTATAATATTTACTACTATATGATTAAGGAAAAATATATATTATATGAATATAAATCAACTAAGTTAGTCTTTTTAACTTATACATATAATCAATATTTATTATACAACTAATAATATAATTACGCAAAGATAAATAAAAATATATCATTATGCAAAATGATGCATGTTTCGGGTTAGGGATGTCACAGATTTCAGCAGTATACTAGAACTTAAATAAAGAAGACGGAAAACCTATCCTCGAAGGAGAGAAATCGTCCCTCACAGTGTATGAGTGGGGAACAAAAATTTTGCTTGAAAATAAGTGTATTTTCTGTCTCCTTTATTCTCCTATTTATATTAAGTCACATATTGGGCCTAGACAAGAATCTATGGAAGGTTTTGGATATGAGCTCCTCCAATTAGTTTTTTACTAATTAAATTAAACCCAATTTAATATATGCTTATAATTGGAATATTACGAGCAGCCACTACAAAAGTAATATTGCACTCCCCATCCAAATCCGAAATTATAAGTACTTCGGATTTTCATTGCTTGGTATTTATTTTCCGCGCTTAAGATAGAAACATCCATTAATTAACTATTGTCTGCTATGGACTTAATTAATTAATATCTTATTTATTCCAAGAGTGGACTCAGCAAGAAAAACTTATTTATTATTCATAAAATAATCAAACTCCAGCTAGCTAGGTTACGAATAATAAAATCTTCCATCAAGCTCCTCTTGAGGATGTTATGGAATGAGACTCACCTCGCGCACGATTCAACATAATAGCAATCCTAGCACCGCTAGATATTAATCACCACTACCCAATATACCAGGTTTATTGGGTTGCGAAAAACCCGCACCATTTGGTAAGTCAAAGTAGTGCATAATCAATACTGTATGCTCAATGCTAACGTACATTGATTAAGAAACAATAATTTACAAGACCTCGTCTTTCAGTAGATAGCATAAAGACTGTCTCGTTGTTAGATCCATTCAGTGCTATACCACACCAACGTCATCTTATTTCAGTAAGGCTTAGAAATAATCGGACTGACATTGCAACCTTTCACGATAGGTAGTCTAAGCCTATCTAGGTTGTGAAATTTTCTTTTTTCTTTGTTCAGAACTGACCGTGTTACATTAAAGTGAACGACGCCCACAACCGGTCTACTAAAACAATGACTTAGACTTTGTTAAGTTACTTATACATTTAAACATGTAATAAACATCCATTAAATGTAAAACATAATAACATTATGACAAAAATAATCTGTTTTTTCTTTGAAAAACAAAATAAGAGTTTTAACAGTACTCAACCACTCGAAAGGTGATTTCTAGTATACAAACTCTAACAAATGGTTGGAGTAAAATCATATTTGATGTGACATTTACACCAAAATGGATTTAAGTTTAGTGTAAATTGTTGGAGATGTTCTAACATACCAAAATAGTTTACATGTAACACGCAATAACCTTCGTAGGAGTTATACAAGAATCTCATTCCTACATCATATTCAACTCAAACATGCGTTTCCTTCTCGCGTGTCTAAGTAAACACGCGTTTCGCAAATATGTGTTAAGGTAACGACGGGTTAACCCCTTCCGTGTCTAGCCTAAGATGCGTTGAAACACGCTATTTGCAAATACGTTTTAAGTTAACGACTTAGCTCTCGCGGTTTCTATTATCAAAAGACTCGCATTAGTTTCTCGTGTGCCTGATTTGAATACAAAAGCCCCGCTTTTTCACTCCTTCCTTGCGCTTATCAGTCAGTCTTCCCCCTGCACAAACCAGCGGGCGAAATCTCGCCCAAAATCGACGAAAATCCGACTTCAAGGTGTTCCCATTTCTATTTTAAGTGTTGTTAGGTAATATTTCACCTATAATTTTGATTATTATTGGAATTTTGTCCATAATTTTGTTGGATATTGATTTGGGGTTTATAATTTGTTGGTTTATAGAATTAGGTTGATGTAGTGTTAAATGTTGTTGACAAACTTGCTCTAATCCATACAAGAATTTTGAATTTGGTATTGAATTTTGTTGAATTTGGTATTAAACTTTGTTTACAAACTTGCTTTAATCCATAATAGAACGCCGAACTTTGTTCAATTTGGTATTGAACTTTGTTGAATATTGAATTTCGTTGAATTTGGTATTTGTTAATCTTGAATGGCAATGGAACAATAAAACAAATATAGTAATCGATGAAGAGATATTAATTGGAAAACCTTCAGACTCGATCTTTATTCAGTACTCTATGAAGATTGAAGATTACAAGAGAAAAGGAAGAACAAACTATCAAGACTCAAAACCACAAGATGAATATGTGTACTCGAATTGAACTCTCAAGGAACAACTCTCAATGAATGATTTTTTTTCTCTTCTTCTCCCGTTTCTGTTTTGCAGTTTCTCGTTTATAGCTAGCTATTTCAACGCTTGAGGTCAATCGATTTCTCCAGCTCAATCTCAGCCAACCAACCCGTCAGTTACTCCTAACTAATATGACCGTTGGAGCTAACATCCAAAACAGCTCACTGAAGAGTCTGCTGATTGTGAAGTTTAATGGTCAGCGAAAGAGTGTTCTAAAACTAATATAGAAAACCCTCGGTCCAGGAAATCCACTACACACTGGGTCTAGGAACTCAAAGAACCTTGAGCTACCTGTCGTTGGGCACACAATCACTACCTTAACTCCCCCTTCAAAACCCTCAACCCACTTTAGCTAGAAAACTAGTACATGGAAGTAGGGATCGAATCTACAGAGATGAATGCGCAAGTAAACATGTTCAAAGACTTGGGAACTATTTTTGGGTGCTGCCACACAATTTTTTTGGGGTTGAGCTTTAATTCTTAGACTTGGTAAATGAAATATTCTACTCTAATAGCTAGATCTAGGCAGAGACATAAAAGCATGCATATTAACCGAAATAGACCAAGACAATTACTAGACCGAGCGAACAGTTTTCTAAATTAACCTACACTTGGGAAAAGCTAAACGTGGGGACCATTCACCAAAACATATAGTACGACTGAAAAGCTGCAAAATAACTAACTAAAGGACTAACTAACAGCGACATCATCTTCTCCAATATTTATCACGAAACAACCAGTTAAAACAGAGCAAAAACGATGATCGAAGCAAAGTAAACAAAATTTAAACCGACAGAAATGAAGAACAGTTAAAACTAAAGCAGATCTACGACTACTAGACGAGGCAAAACGAGAATGCAGAATTTAAACAGCAAAATCAAGCGAAAACAAGCAGATCCATCCACGGGACGCTTAATCCACTCCAGATCCAAGCCATCCACAACAACCAAACATCATTTCCATCTCCGATCCTCACAAGTCTACGTAGATTCAACCGATCAACAACAAATTTCTTACAATCAAAACTCCAAACTCAAATCAATCAACAATAATCAGCAATCAAACCAACAACACCACAAATAAACAAACGAAACACAAGTAGCGATGTCCATTGCAAAATACCAAGGATCCAACGATAATAACGAAACAGAACCGAGCCTCGAACAGCGAGGACTCGACGAGTACGAGAAGTAAACAGAAAAACAAAAAAAATTGATTGTTTCTTCGCCTCCGTGGAGACGGTGTTGCACCACAAACTTCCGACGAAATGAGAACCCCTCCTAAAGATTTCCCCCAAGTGTGTGTAGAGAAGTGAAATCTAAGCTAAGAGCTAAAAAAGTGATGATCCTTCATGTTGATTGCGTGCTCCTTTTTATAGGGGATAGAGCTTCTAGACTGTTCTTGTAATGCCCATTTTGCCCTTCGATTCGATGCTCTTTTGTCTAGCGCTCTTCCTTGTTCAGCTTATTTTTCCTGCCGGCTCCCTCCACCAGGCGATCTTTGTCTTCTTCCTGGGGTTGGTGATTTCTCTACACACCTGGCTCAAAAAGGTTTGTTAGACCCAGGAAATCACAGAATTTATCCCTATAACCAATGCATGAAATTAGCCTTATCAAACTGCTCACACTTAAACCATACTTGTCCTCAAGTATAAAGACAAGAAAAAGTGAAATAAGGCAAATTTCAATGCATGGTTATTCCCTGACCGACATAAAAAAAAAACTAAATCTCCTAGACCTAGACACCCTATCGACACACAAAGGAACAAACACTAAAAAAATAAAACACATAGGCATGAATTAGTTCAGATTTTTGGGCAGCTGTCCCCACAAGTTTAAGGTCAATCCAATAGTCTACACTCTCCAAATCCTCCCATTCCCTTCTTCCACCTAGTCGGTTTGTCAGCTCGTCCAGATAGCCCTTAGCTTGCTAATTGTTAGATTCGCTCGATCACTCATTCCTCACCAGGGATGTTGGGACCGATCGCTCATAGTTAGTTCCTGCTACTTATGCTTCGGGTTATGAGAATTTCTCCTTCTATCCTCCTTTCCTAATTTTTTCCCCTGGACTTTGTCCAGCTTATACCTCCTCTTTTCTTGGACTTCGTCCAGCTTATTCCTCCAGATTATTTTTATTATTATTATTATTATTATTATTATTATTATTATTTTTTTTTTTTTTTTTTAATTTTATTTTCCTCCTCTGGACTTTGTCCAGCTTATACCTCCAGGTTTGAAATTCCTTTTCTTTTTTTTTCCTTTTTTTTATATCTCCTTTCTAAATTCTTCTCCCTAAGCATCAAGTAGCAGCCCCTTTTATCATGTTAGCACTCAATGTTAAAGCTTTTAACTCACACCAGTAGTGGAGCTTCACAATTAGGTCAGCTAAGACACCTTCTATCGTTCTTGCCTCCTCCAAATCGATTTTAGCTTATTAAGGAAAGAGGCCTCAAAGTTGTAGTGCATCCTATTTTCAATTACTCTCTCTAAGGGAATCTTGCCTTATTATCCTTGTTAATTCATGCTTAAACACATAACCTAAAAAAAAACTAAAACTCCTAGACCTAAGAATTCCTCCACATGTTGAGCACATACTGCACTAACTCTCCCACCCCCTCCCACTTCACTCCAGCTTGTTCCCAAGCTATCATAGTGAAGGGGGGAAAATGAGGGAGTTGGTGCACACAATCAAAACAAAACACAATAAAACTTCTCACACTTAGACCGAACAACGGGCTAAGTGGGAGAAATCAAAGACATAAAACAGGAAAAAGCATAAAAACTTCTCACACTTAGACCAGGAATTGGGCTAAGTGGGAGATAAACACCTAATCACAAGAAAAACATGCTGATGAAACATATAAACTTCTCACACTTAGACCAAAGATTGGGCTAAGTGGGAGAACACACAAGAAAACAATTAAACATGCTCAGCACAAACAACATGGATACACATATAAAATCAAAATAAAATGAAATGATTGAAATATAAAATTTACTTGGTCAATAGGGGGATTCAATTCTGGGTCCGGCTCCCTTGGGAGCCAGACTTGGGTGGTACGCTGGGGCGGTTCACTTTCACTTTCTTCTTTGCCAGCGACACCGGCACTTCCTCTTCAGATAACACAGGGGTTTTGACAGGGGTTTTCTCACAGAAACAGACGCCAAGGCTGGAGATACAAGCGGGGCTACCGAAGGCTTGGAGGGGGGTGGAAGCTGTTGCTGGGAGGAACTTCCCGGATCGGGCTGCCGCTTCTGCTTGATGTGGGGAAACATCTCTCCCAACCACTTTGCCATTCTCTGCATAAGCTTGACCGCCTCGGTCATCCTCTCATTCTGGGCAGATGATCGTCCAGCCAGGGTATCCAAACTCCCCTTGATCTCCTGTAGCACCTTCTTGACTCCCCCAATATCTTCTCTCACCTCAGCCATCTCCTTCCGTAGTTCGGTCACATCCACATTCATTACATCTTCCACCAGCTCTGGTTCACGCTTCACCTTGTCCACGTTGGCCCCTATGTTGTAGAAGCACAACTCCTTCCCTTCCATATGTAAGAGCCCTCTGTTGAAAAAGTACTCCATGCTGAATAGCTCCGGGGGCTCACACATTGTATCACTCGGCTCTGCCTTCCCAATCTTCATGACAAAGTTGCGCTCTATGTAGGCGCCTAGAAGGTGGCAGGTGTACATGTGGCGGGAAGGGTTGGCAGTCATCTGATGGCAGGCCTGGGCTAACCAATACCTAAGGTGAACCTTGATGCGTTTAGACATGCACCATGTAAAGTAGAGCTCGGTGGTGGTGATGCTGGAGCTGGCCGTGCCCATCAGATTGTACCCGATGAATTCCTGGGCGAAACGGAGAAGATGGTCGGTGATGTGGATCCCTTTTGATATGCTGGTTTTGAAAATCCCACTCCTAGCGTGTGTCAAATATTCCTAGGCAGTATATGATGAGAATCCAGGGGTGTCTCTCGGTGGGCCGTATACTCTATCATCCCAAATACCCTCGACATCCTCTCCATTTGTAAATAGCCCCATCCTCAAAGACCACTCCCTTACACTCATGGTATGCTCGATGGTGAAAAGACAAAAAGAGATGGAGTTGCCTTGAATCTGAAAGTAGAGAAAAATTCCCGGGCCGCTTCCACTGGTACCTCTTGTTCGCTATGGTTCAGGAGCCACTCAAAGCCTATTCCCTTGATGTGACCAAGGAATTCTTCCTCGCACTCTATCTCTGATAAGTCGTATTCTAAGCCTTGGTTATTGGTCAGTATGTCGTGAAATGCATGTATTATCTGCAAAACAGTTGCTTAAGTGTGCAGGATTAAAGGATCCAAGTCAGTAGGAGACGATTCAGGTGACGCAAGTGAAAAAGGCGCCAGAAGGGTGCGATATGACCAGGATGCATGCCAGAGAAAAGGCTCGAGATGGAGAAGATGGATAGCTGGGATGATCATTGACAAGGGCAAAAAGGTCAAAACGTGGGAGAAGTCTACCCTAAAAGCAAGGGCAAGCCTCCCTATAAAAGAAGCCACTTGGAGAGAGAGAAGGAGTTTTTTAGGTAGTTCGACAATTACACTTAGTAGAATTCTCTCTAGAAGATCCATCCTTCAGCATTATCCCACTTCTCGTTCCTCGCCATAGCCATGGTCACTTGACGTCCAGAGTTTGCCGGAGAAGTCATCAGTCCGTCATTCCAGCCAGTTATCGTAGCAGTGTAGTAGTATCATCGCCCGGAGTGGCACAAACAATTTTAATCGCTTTCTTAGTTTAAAGTTTACTTGTTTTCATCATTTAAGTTATTTGCAAACACTCATCGTTGTCGCTCTTTTGAAGTACTTTGTTATTTTCCAACATTTACATTATGAAGTTTCTATTTCGCATGTCACTTTGGTTCGAGTTTGCTTCATTCTGCCTAGGAAAGTTAGATTTAGTCATTGCTTTCAATTTCTAAGTGTTTTCTTATCAGGAGTTGTTAATTTGAAGTTGTAGCTAGTTTAGTCAAGTTTTCTTGCATGAGTTTTTTTTCTGCGCCGTGATTACCACCTTGCATGTCAGTCAGTAGAAGTAAAATTGCAGTTTACCGTTTAATTTAAGTTTAAGCATTTCAATCGATGGATCTTGAGTTTGAATTTGTGAATCTGAAGTTCAGTTATGATGTTTGTGTTTATCTGAATTCTTTTAATACTTGGTGAAGAAGAAAACGTAAAAATCAATTTTATTGGACCACTTTTACTTTTAAGCTACTTTTGCTTTTGTTCCCTACTTTTCAGATGTACTATCCAGACCTGTCAGAGAGCCCCAGCCAACAATATACCTTGTAGTCTAAATTTCCTCTTTTAGTAATTGTCCACTTTCCATATGTCTCTGATACACCGTGTCCCCTATTTTCACGAACACTCCCACATGTCTGTTATTTTCCCGCCTACTAGTCAGTAGAGTACCACCTTTATCTCCTGTCTAGGTAAAATCTCAACCCAAGCGTGGTAGCTAACCAAAACACCCAGGAAAGTCACCGCAGTTATCAAAACGTGTCCATCCTCGTGGGATTCGACCCTTACCTCCATTATACTAATCAGTAGAAATGGGTTGAGGAAATTTGTTTGAAGCCAGGTCCCGGTTATCGTACCAACGACTCAGCTGGGTCGGGAATCTCTTCCTGATCAGTTGGATACACTCCAATCACATACGAAACCAAAAAGGGGGAACAAAGACCTCGGTCCTTCAAAATGGCGCCGTTGCCGGGGATGGATGGCGTTCATACCTGTTATTGTGTGTGATCTTTTTGGTGTACATACTGTTTATAATTTTTCTTTTCTTTTTGTTTTCAGTTTATGAGAAGTGGCTCGGCTCCTGGCCAGTGGAGACCAAGGATACTTCCCCGAGGAACAATACTCGTTACCACTCGTTCTGGCCTGTCGACGGCACTGTCCGACCTAGACACGAGTAGCGACGAAGAAAAGGAGGAGTTAGAGTACTAACTCCCGGAGCTTCCACCCCAACCAGTAAGAACACTAGTGAGAATGGCTGACCAGGGTGAGGACGATCCCGAGCTCGCAACACTTACCGCACACGCCGACGGAGATCCCCCACAAGCCATAGTGGTCACCCCAGGCCAGACCGCCTGTGATGTGAAACCCCACGTGATTGCAATCCTACCGACGTACTGTGGGAAGAGTTATGAAGGACCATACGAATTCTTAAATGAGTTCTACAAAATCTGTAAGGCACAGAGGCGGCCAGCAGGAGCGAGCGAGGACGATTACAGACTGAAAGCCCTACCTTTTTTCCTGAAGGGAGAGGCCAACACTTGGTTCATGCGTCTGCTAGCCGACTCTATCAATACATGGGCCGACTTCAAGTCAGTTTTCCTAGCCGAGTTTTTCCCGTCTTCGAAGACAAGTGCATTGAAGAGGAAAATATCGTGCATAAGGCAAGAGTATGATGAAACCCTGAGCGAGTATTGGGAGAAGTACATGAGCCTTCTGGAGTCATGCCCCAACCATCGCATGAAGGAGATAGAGGTGCACCACACCTTCTATGAAGGGATGAACAAGGAAACCAAGGATCTGGCGAATTCATCATTTGGAGGCGATTTCACCCAGTTGAGAGTAAGTGAAGCCAAGAAGGTGTTACGTAAGCTGTTGAATGCAAAGAAGACATACGACAACGCTAGAGATGGGTACAGCAGAGAAATGGTAGCGAGTGCTTCGGCTACTGACCAGGAGGAACAGATGGACTTGAAGATGGAGGAATTAAAGAAGGAATTGCTGACTGCAATCAAGCAGAACACTCCACCACCTTCTCCAATTGGAGGCCAAGAAGCCCCAGCACTACCATATGATCAGCTGGACAACTCGCTGGATGTGGAGCAAGCAAATGCCGCTGGATACTACAATTCCAACGGCAATTGGATTCCGGGAAAACAAAGAGATGCACCGTGGAGGGACCACCAAAATTTCCGATGGGGAGATGGAAATTAGAATCAGAACCAAAAACAGGCTCCAAATCAACCCAACCCCCAACCGAACCAATATCCCAACCGCGGACCAACAAACCCTGACTACCAGTCTAACTGGGTAGGAAGGAACCAGCATCCTCAAAACCAAAACTCTCAAAACCAGAACCCGAACCCTACTTATGTGCCACCCCATCAGCGAAACTCTCAAAACCAAAACCAGA
Organism: Salvia hispanica; assembly: GCF_029641045.1. NCBI lineage: Eukaryota > Viridiplantae > Streptophyta > Magnoliopsida > Lamiales > Lamiaceae > Salvia > Salvia hispanica. The sequence continues at coordinate 7,552,011 of NC_142696.1, read as the reverse complement.
ACCAAAACCAGAACCAAAACCAATTTAACCCAGGGCCTCAACATAACACCCACCACCAAAACCAAAGTCAGTACCAGCACAACCACGACCAGTATAACCCTCCTGCCCAATATAACCAGTACCCACCGAACCAAAACCAACAAAATTTCTCAGGCTACCAATCAAACCCACCACCTCAGTATAATCAGCACCAGAGCTCAAACCAATTCCATCAGCCAAACAGGTCGAGGAGGTCTATGGAGGACATGATGGGGGAGATGCTTGCCTCACAGCAAAGCATTAAAAATGACTTGCAGTCCAGTAATGAAACAATGCAAGGAATGCAAAGTGCCCAGAAGGAGCATAGGGCAAACATGGATATGATGAATAGGCAGTTGGCCCAGCTCGCTAACTCGATGGGCGAAATGAAAGGGAACTCAGGGAAACTCCCATCTACAGTCCATGTACCGGAAAAGGCAAATGTGAGCAAGAATACACTGCGATCCGGAACAGCTTACAACGGACCTCAGCTCAAGAACCCTGTCGAGGAGTCTAATAGAGAAAGGGTGCTGAGCGACGTCATCTCAGATGGAGGATCCGTTTTTTCTAAACGAGAAGCCTACTGTGGAAAGAAAGGAGGGAGAAACACAACCTGGAAATGAGCAGCCGGGAGGAGTGATGCCTACATCGGAACCTCCAACCCAGGAGAAGCCAAAGGGAAATCCACAAGGACTGACTGGAGAGGATAAGGGAGAAAAACCGTTTCCATATCGGTTTGTGACGAAGAGGAAGAAGGAAAACCCTGTGGATTTCATGTCGATCTTTAGGAAGCTGGATGTCACCATACCATTTCTCCAAGGCGTGAGACTGCCCCCTCTGGGGAAGTTTATAAAGGAGTTCATAGCTGGGAAAGCCCAGGAGGATGGAAAGATCATGGTGGAGGGAATAGCGTCAGCCATTGTACAGGAGAAGCTACCACCCAAGAGAGCCGACCCAGGTATGTTTACCCTACCCATAACGATTGGAGATGTGAAAATCGAGCATGCAATGTGTGATTTGGGAGCATCTATCAATGTTATGCCGTTATCCATTTATAATCGGTTAAAGGGGGTAAAATTGTCGAATACTAGGGTGTTGATCCAACTGGCTGATAGGTCATGTATCAATTCTGAGGGTATGTTAGAAAATGTGTTGGTCAGGATACAGAACTTTACTTATCCCGCTAATTTTTATGTCATTAAAATGAGTGAACCAGAAGCTAGGGAGTCTAGCGGGATATTGTTAGGAAGACCATTTTTAAGAACGGCTAAGACAATTGTGGATATGGCCGAGGGGACAATATGCATTGACTTCAATGGTGAGAAATTTGTCTTTGACATCAATGAAGCCATGAAAAGACCAATAGATTCTGAAAATCTATGTTATGTTGATGTAATTAACCCCCTAGTCCAAGAATTTCTTGAGACCGAATTATTGCAGGAAAAGCTCCAAGCCTTGGATGTGTATGCCCAGGCTGATGTGGAAGCAGCCGCATGGTGTGATCTGATCAGTAGCCGAGGGTTGACTGACGAAGAGATCGAAGAAGCAATTACGAAATTCTGTCAGAAGTCAGAACTAGCAGGATCCGTAGGGGCCATGGTACCGGCCAGTATGGAGGAAAAATCAGATGTTGAACAGGAACAAGAGGAGGATTCAAAGAAGAACCCTCTACCAACGGACACACTACCCCCGCAAGTGGAGTTGAAAAAGTTTCCAGCAACCCTTAAGTATGCCTACCTAGGGGAGGAAGACTCATTCCCTGTAATCATCAACAGCGGGTTGACAGAAGAGCAAGAGGCAAGACTACTAACTGTGCTGAGCAAAAACAAGAAGGCTATTGGATGGAGCCTTACGGACCTGGTAGGTATAAGCCCGGACGTCTGCATGCACCACATTAGGCTAGAGGATGGAGCCAAGGCGCATAGGGACTCCCAAAGAAAGATGAACCCAAACATGCGAGAAGAGATACTGAAGGAAATCTTGAAGTTGCTCTCACTGGGCATTATATACTCGGTGCCAGACAGTGAATGGGTTAGCCCAATCCATATGGTCCCCAAGAAGTCAGGGATCCAGGTGATTAAGAATGAGAGGAATGAACTAGTGCCCACCAGACTAGTTACTGGGTGGCGAATGTGTATAGATTACCGAAAGCTGAACACTGCAACCAGGAAGGACCACTCCCCCCTGCCATTCATCGATCAAATGCTGGAGCGACTGGCTGGGAGGAAGTACTTCTGCTTTTTGGATGGGTACAGTGGATACTTTCAAATTTATGTGAACCCGGAGGACCAGGATAAGACCACGTTCACGTGCCCGTTTGGAACCTATGCGTATAGGCGTATGCCATTTGGACTATGCAACGCCCCCGGTACTTTCCAACGGTGCATGATGAGCATATTCTCGGACTTGATTCAAGATTGTATAGAGATCTTTATGGATGATTTCACTTTCTATGGAGACTCTTTCGACTCGTGCTTGCAACATTTGGATATGGTGCTAGGAAGGTGTCAAGCAAAGAGTCTGGTCTTGAACTTTGAAAAATGCCACTTTATGGTTACAGAAGGAATTGTTCTAGGACACGTGGTGTCAGAAAAGGGAATCCAGGTGGATCAAGCTAAAGTGGATGTCATATCCAAACTACCCATCCCTACTGATCAGAAAGGAATAAGAGGTTTCCTTGGCCATGCTGGATTTTATCGAAGATTTATCAAGGATTTCGCCAAGATTGCCCAACCTCTTACCAGGCTTCTCCAGAACGAAGTGGAGTTCGTCTTCGATGAGCATTGCAAGGCTGCTTTCAACCTCCTTAAGGAAAAATTGATTTCTGCACGGATCATTCAGGCTCCTGACTGGGATCACCCCTTCGAGGTGATGTGCGATGCTAGTGACTATGCAGTGGGGGCCGTACTGAGTCAGAAGATAGATGGGAAAAGGTACGTGATATTCTATGCATCAAAAACCCTGAATCAAGCCCAACGGAATTATGACACCACCGAGAAAGAGATGTTGGCGGTTGTCTATTCATTCGAGAAGTTCAGGCAGTACCTACTGGGATCCAGAGTCATCGTCTATACTGACCATGCGGCGATCAAGTATCTCATTGCGAAGAAGGAGTCAAAGCCCCGACTGATCAGATGGGTGCTGCTTTTATAAGAATTCGACTGGGAGGTAGAAGACAAAAAGGGAGTTGAGAACAAGGTAGCGGACCACTTGAGCAGAATAATACAAGAAGGGAACAGTGAAGATGTAAGGGATCGATTCCCGGAAGAGCATTTATGTGAAGTGATTTTCTCTGCAAGAAGGATCGATTGGGAAGAAGTGATGAGACTTACTGGTCAGGACGCAACAACCAAGAGCAAGGGGAAGGTAGGACAGGAACCCTGGTATGCGGACTTGGTAAACTACTTAGTAACAGGAGAACTGCCAATGGTGCCAAACGTGACAAAGGCTCAGAGGATGAAGATCAAGAGCGAAGCAAAGTTATTTCTGGGACGATCCATACTTGTGGAAGGCAGGAGCAGACCAGGTCATTAGAAGATGTGTTCCTGACTGGGAGCAACGGGATGTACTGACGCACTGCCACTCCTTGGCATGTGGAGGACATTTCGGGCCAAGGAAGACTGCCAGAAAAGTGTTAGATAGAGGATTCTACTGGCCAACCCTGAATAGAGATGCATACGAGTTCTGCAAGGGCTGTGACCGTTGCCAACTGACCGGTGGGATCTCCGCGAGGGACGAAATGCCGCAAGTTCCAGTAATAGTTTGTGAGGTGTTCGACATCTGGGGTATGGACTTCATGGGTCCTTTTCCCTCATCCTATGGGAACTCCTACATCCTGGTGGCAGTTGACTACGTATCAAAATGGATAGAAGCCAAGGCTACAAGCACTTGTGAATCTAAGGAAGTCACCAAATTCCTCAAGAGTCATATATTCAGCCGATTTGGGATACCAAGGGCAATCATCTCCGATCAAGGGACTCACTTCTGCAACCGAACGGTCGAAGCATTGATGAAGAAGTACGGAGTTCATCACCGCCTATCCAGTCCTTACCACCCTCAAGCCAACGGGCAGGCAGAGATCTCAAACAGGGAAATAAAGAGCATTTTAGAGAAGACAGTCAACCCCTCCAGAAAAGATTGGAGCACAAGGTTGGAAGATGCTCTGTGGGCATATCGGACAGCCTACAAAACTCCTATAGGGATGTCCCCCTATCGCATCGTCAGTGGGAAGATGTGTCACTTGCCAGTGGGAATTGAACACCGAGCATCCTGGGCAGTACAATAGGTTAATGTAGATGCTAAGGCCTGTGAAGAGGAAAGGAAGCTACAACTTCAAGAGCTAGAAGAACTCAGATTGGAGTCGTTCGACTCAGCCATGTGGTATAAGGAGAAAACAAAGATATGGCACGACAAAAATCTGAGAACCAAGGATCTCCAAGTTGGTCAGAAAGTACTACTCTTCCAGTCAAGACTGAAGCTAATGCCTGGGAAGCTCAAATCCAAATGGGCAGGACCTTATATTATTACTGCATTACGTGCTAATGGAGCGGTCGAGATTTTAGGGAGTATCCCTAACTCTGAACCTTTTGTCGTTAATGGACATAGATTAAAAATATATAGGGAAAATGAAGAAGTGTGTGTAGTGGAAGAAATTCCACAACACTTTAAGAGCATCTAAATGACCAGTAGGAAAGGATTTGAAGTTCCACCTGGTCAACGTCATATGTAATGTACTTACTGACCGGGTAAAACTTCAAATACCCTTAGTAATGATGTAAATATTGTAAATATTTGGTAATTTAATTTAAGTCAAGAAAGAAAAACAACAAAAAGATTTTTTTTCGGATCTTAAATATTAATTCGGAGTTTGTACTGACCATGAGAATACCACTTGGGTGAAACTCTGAATTATATTAAAGAGTCATTTATTTGCTTTATTTCTATTTCTAGCTAATTGAGAAGAGGGAGTTGAGTAAAGTTTGAATTTTGGGGTGTTGCAGCTTTGCAGGTGAGTACATAGGCTGGGAGGCGCGTGAAGCAAGGACGTGACAAGCAACGTCCAATCGGCTGCCAGCAAGCACAACCGCCTTCCACACGAAGCGTCTCAACCGAGCGACCTCCTACAACCGGTCAAAACCCTCAACTACCCACCCCTCTATAAAACATCCCACCGCCTACTCCCCTTCACTTTACAAACCCTTACCTGCACTCTCTCTCCCACAACCACCACCCCCACTCCGAAAAACTACCACCCACTAAAGAAACCACCGCAAACCACCACCGGTACAGTCATGGCAAAGAGAAAGGCAACCAACAACCGAGCATCTACCACCGGCGAAGCCTCGTCAGAACTCCAGCCAGCAGCCGAGTCGCGACCGCCAAGCCCACAACGATCACAACCACCGCCGACGACACAAATTCTGGCGATGGTTCCTTTAGACGCACTGGCGGCGTTTCTAAGGCAACAAGACCCTAACAGAGACTGGACAACAACCCTAGCCGGATTTAGCCTAACCGGAGGAAAGCCGGCGACATCAAACCCTACCCCAACTGCAACCACAGAACACCTACCCACCACCACCCCAAAAACCTCAATTCCAACGTCCGATAATATTCCCTCAACAATTGCTGCACAATCAGAACCCTCCCACCCTTCTCCCATACACCAACAAACAGAGCCGCTGGACGTCAGCCCTCTTTCCGCCTATCAAGATCCCAACTGGGGAGAAACAGAAGACAAGGAGAGTGGAGGGAGAGCAAGCGAGAGCGAGAAAGGTGAAGCAGAGGAGATTAGGGCCACTGACGCAAAAATCGATGTAGCGGAGGAGGAGATAGATCTGAACGAGACGGCCAGGAAGCAAGGGATAATGACGGATGAAGAATTCCAAACGGTTTTGGGCAAAGGGGATCGAATCGTGATAAACCCTGAAGGGGTGGCTGAGGTACTGGACCTCGCATCCCAGGCAGTAGGGAAGGGGGAAGCAACAAAGGAAGCGGAACAGTCGGAAGGGGTAGTCCACCAATCAGTGGAGGAGAGGACAGACAAACAACCGGAAAAGGCAGAACAACCTGAGGAGGAGGGGCAAGAGCCAGACACACATCAAGAGGAAGCCTCAGTGGTAACTAAACCCAAGCCAGTAAAGAGGAGGCTAGTATTGAAAAACGACCCCAAGGCAGAAAGGCAGAAACCCCAAAGAGTGTCACAGAGATATTTAGGAAAGTGGACGTCCAACAAAGCAGGAGCAAACACCGCAGCAGATGCAGTGGAGGTTTCGGGTGATGACGAGAAGACTACTCCTACAAAACCTGGGGAGGAGCCCTCGAATGCTAGCCAGGAGGACACCCAAATGGCAACAGGGACAGTATCAGCAACGCCGACTGGCCAGGAGGAGAATACTGACAAGGTGGCTGAGGGTCTGGACCTCGCATCAGAGTCAGTAGGTCGGGAGGAGGCAGCAAGAAGTGATACTAGTGCCCGCATGGTGGCCGAGCCTATCGCCCAGGAGGACACTTCAACACAAGCCGACGAGGAAGCAGAGGCAATGAATATCGAAGAAACCAAGTACATTCAAGAAAGGAAGAGGAAGGGGAAAGCCCCTGTCAAGAAGAAACAGGTCATGAAGAAACAGCGCACTGCCAATGCAAGCATAGTGATCAGAGAGCCGGAAGAGAAAGAGAGATCAAGCGACACCGACTACACTTCCAGCGAGGATTCTGACTCAGAGAGTGATATCTCTCTGGAAGGAGAAGATTATGATGCGCTAAGCATGGAAGGAAACTGCACCTAGGGTTTTGGACAGCCTACCAATGCCACCTGATAGCCACCTACCCAGCCAGAAACTTGTCGCTCTGCCACATACTAGGAGCCTTCGTGCGCAACAACATCATCATAACAGAGGCAGAGGACCTGTCTCCAATGTACATGGTCGACGCTCCTGGCCTATTTGATATACCCTTCTTCGTCCGTACCAATTTGGTATACTACAGAGAAGGTGTACCCCAGTTCTACCCAATGGGAGAAGCCCCTGGAGGAAGGGCACAATAAGGCCAGGAGGTGCAAGCTGGCCAGATCGACCAAGCGCAGAGGCTGAGGCAAGAAAATCTGGAGCGGGCAGTGACTGAGCTGGCTGAGGAGAATAGACAATCGCGGGCAGAGATGGCGAAACTGATAGCCCTAATGGAGAGCGTCCTAAGGGAGTTGGCAAGAGGGAAGGCAAGCAACGGAGCTGGAACAAGCGGAGATGGAGGACAGGAAGAAGAACCCACCGGACCTGAGGAAGAAGATGGCGACGGACAATAGGAGAATGATGACAACCAACCCGGACCTACTGAAGAAGAACCAACGGACCCACCTGCACAGAACCCTGCCCCAAGAAGGAGCAGGAGGAACATCTGACCGAACCACCCCCAACTGACCAGTTAGTTTTCTTTTTAATTTTTAAGTTTTTCTTTTGTTTATATTTTCGTACTTTTATTAAATAGGTAGATTTATGTGTTCTAATTGTATGCAAACCTCATTCATAACACTTAGCCTATTTAATAGTCTAAGTGTGAGAAGTAAAGGGTTTGCTACTTTGGTGGATATGTTTATTATGTTTTGTTGTGGGCATGTTACCTCACACTTAGCCTACTGCGTAGACTAACTGTGAGGAGTTTATATGATTATATTTCATGTTTATAAATATTTTGCTCTGTTTTGTTAAATAAATCTAGGTATATATCTGAAACTCTCCCACTTAGCCTATTGCATAGTCTAAGTGTGAGAAGTTTTTAGATATAATATGTGTTTGTGAAGTGAGAGGGGGGAGCAAATGGCCAGTATGACATGTATATATGTGTTATTTGAGTCAGTGCATGTTAGTTTTTTTAGGGTTTGTTTAGGTCTAGGAATTATGTGTTATGTTTTATGAATGGGCTTAAAACTCAACTGCCTCGAACTAACGGTGAGGGGAATTAAGGGAGATAAGGCATGCCGGAAAACAGAAACCACCCCCTCCAGTAACCCCTAGTCAGTGTAGATGATGCACGTATGAAGGAAAAACCCATCCCTTAGGTCATACACGAAGGCCTTCTTAAAAGGTGAGTTAGAAACCCCAAAGTGGAACTACTTTCCACTAAATACTGAAAAAAAAAAAAAAAAAAAAGAGGCTACCACATGATGTCTAGGGCAAGGTGACCGCGTGTAGCAAACCCTGAAGGCAGTAGGAAAACCCCTTGAAAAAAAAAAGAAAAAAAAAGAGAAAAAAGAAAAAAACCTACCTTTAGAACCCCATTTTCTAGCCTGAATTATACCCCGAAATAACCCATCAGCCACTGGAACTGTGTGCGTGCAAGGCATGAGGCAAGAAAGCAACTGCCCAGGAGGACATACAAAAGGAACCAGCGAAGAAGAGAAAAACAAAGAAAGAAGGAGAAAATCGATCTGAAGTTTCCAGATCCAAAAAAATAGAAGAAGGAATAAGGGTGGCGAAGCCACAGAAAGAAAATCTGAAGAAAATGGTCGCAGATACTTGACCACAAAAAGAGAAAGGAGGAAGAAGGAATAAGGATGGCGAAGCCACAAAGAAGCTACTGACCAGTTGGAAGCCAATGTCAGAAATTGTCCAGCCGAAGAAGAAGCCCTAGCCAGAAGCCCGAATGCACACAGTTCTCCCTCATCAAATAAGTAGTTAGTTTTTGAACCCTAGAGCCTTAGGGACAACTACCCCAAACACTACAAACCACTAGCCCCATTACAAGCCTTAAAGACCTTCAGGAGCTGCACGTGAGATCTGAGTCCGAAACATCTGTGGTTTAGCGTTGAGAGAAAACAGTCATAACATCCCCTGTGAGGAATGAGTGACTGAGTGAACCCAGTGTTTGGCCTAGGATTGGGTGATCCTTACAAGCAGATATACTGACTGGGGAAGAAAAGGGGGGCGGCGGAAGTTCAAGGCTGCCTAAGGCCAGATTGTACTTGATCTCGAGGGGAAGGGTGGTTGAAAATATAGCCTATTCTATGTGTTTAAGTTAACTATATGTGTTATGTGTTTGTGTCGTTATTTTGTTTTCTTTCTTTTGCGTCAGAGTCTTGAGTCTAGCTAGGTAGAGTCTGTCAGGGGAGTAACCAGGCTCGAATTCGACTTATTTCTTTATGTTTGTCTTCACGCTTGAGGACAAGCATGTGGTAAGTGTGAGCAGTTTGATAAGTCGTATTCTAAGCCTTGGTTACTGGTCAGTATGTCGTGAAATGCATGTATTATCTGTAAAACAGTTGCTTAAGTGTGCAGGATTAAAGGATCCAAGTCAGTAGGAGACGATTCAGGTGACGCAAGTGATAAAAGCGCCAAAAGGGTGCGATACTGACCAGGATGCATGCCAGAGAAAAGGCTCGAGATGGAGAAGGAGGATAGCTGGGATGATCATTGACAAGGGCAAAAAGGTCAAAACGCGGGAGAAGTCTACCCTAAAAGCAAGGGCAAGCCTCCCTATAAAAGAAGCCACTTGGAGAGAGAGAAGGAGTTTTTTAGGCAGTTCGACAATTACACTTAGTAGAATTCTCTCTAGAAGATCCATCCTTTAGCATTATCCCACTTCTCGTTCCTCGCCACAGCCATGGTCACTTGACGTCCAGAGTTTGCCGGAGAAGTCATCAGTCCGTCGTTCCAACCAGTTATCGTAGCAGTGTAGTAGTATCATCGCCCGGAGTGGCACAAACAATCTTAATCGCTTTCTTAGTTTAAAGTTTACTTTTTTTCATCATTTAAGTTATTTGCAAACACTCATCGTTGTCGCTCTTTTGAAGTACTTTGTTATTTTCCAACATTTACATTATGAAGTTTCTATTTCGCATGTCACTTTGGTTCGAGTTTGCTTCATTCTGCCTAGGAAAGTTAGATTTAGTCATTGCTTTCAATTTCTAAGTGTTTTCTTATCGGGAGTTGTTGATTTGTAGTTGTAGCTAATTTAGTCAAGTTTCCGTGCATGTGTTTCTTTTCTGCGCCGTGATTACCACCTTGCATGTCAGTCAGTAGAAGTAAAAGTTGCAGTTTACCGTTTGATTTAAGTTTAAGCATTTTAATCGATGGATCTTGAGTTTGAATTTGTGAATCTGAAGTTCAGTTATGGTGTTTGTGTTTATCTGAATTCTGTTAATACTTGGTGAAGAAGAAAACGTAAAAATCAACTTTATTGGACCACTTTTACTTTTAAGCTACTTTTGCTTTTGTTCCCTACTTTTCAGATGTACTATCCAGACCTGTCAGAGAGCCCCAGCCAACAGATATACCTTGTAGTCTAAATTTCCTCTTTTAGTAATTGTCCACTTTCCATATGTCTCTGATACACCTTGTCCCCTATTTTCACGAACACTCCCACATGTCTGTTATTTTCCCGCCTACTAGTCAGTAGAGTACCACCTTTATCTCCTGTCTAGGTAAAATCTCAAAACACCCAGGAAAGTGACCGCAGTTATCAAAACGTGTCAATCCTCATGGGATTCGACCCTTACCTCCATTATACTAATCAGTAGAAATGGATTGAGGAAATTTGTTTGAAGCCAGGTCCCGGTTATCGTACCAACGACTCAGTTGGGTCGGGAATCTCTTCCTGATCAGTTGGATACACTCCAATCACATACGAAAACCAAAAAGGGGGAACAAAGACCTCGGTCCTTCAATCTCCCTCAGCGAGTCCCTGTCGTATCTCTTCCCTGATTTGGCCAGTTTCCCAACTGCACTTCGATCCTTGTACGTTTTTGTCCTCTTTGAGTCGTTGAACTTAGACATAGCCCCCAAGAGCTTCTTCGTGATCCAAATATCCTCTCGCTCATAGTTTGGGGCCTCCTCTTCTTCCTCGAGCTCTTCCTCGGTCTCGCTACTCTCATCACCAGGTCCAGAGGCCTTGTGGAGCGGGCGGGGAGATTCCCTGACCGAGATGAGTCTTTGAGATCTCCTGGGCCGAGGGACGACAGTTGTCTTTCCCTTCCTTTTGCGCTCCCTGGCCACTCGATGCTCTTCCGCGGCATCCACCTCATCTTCAGAGTCAGGAGTCTCTCCTCCCTGCATGCTCGTTGCCCCCGGGGCCAGGAATCCTGATCCCTTCGTCTGGTCATCCTCCCTGCAAGCTTCACCGTGCCATCCTCCTTGACGCCCGCAGATCAGCGGGTGAGTCCTCTGGTACCTCCTCTAGATCCACTACCTCCAACGGCCCGTCCTCTCCGTGCCTCTGCTCTGTAACATCAACGGGGACCTCGTCCCCTCCAGGATCCCTAGGGATTTCTCCCTCAGCACACATAATTGGGGTTTCCCCCGTAGATTTATTCGGAGTCTCCTCCTCAAGTTTGTTAGGGATTTCTCCCTCAGACACAAATGGGGTTTCCCCCTCAATGAGCAAAGTCGGGGTTGCCCCCTCAAAATCAAACGGGGTTCCCCCCTCCACATACAAATTCGGGGTTTCACCCTCCACATTCTTAGAAACAGGGGTTTCCCTCCCCCTCCCCCCCAATTTCAACCACAGGGGTTTCCCCTTCCACCAATTGTAAATCAGATGCGTTACCTTCCCTTGCGACTCCATCTAAAGAGTGATCCACCACCATCCTGTCAATTTCGTCTGCAAATCCGCTTACGCTTTCCTCCTCGAGTCCGCTGCCGCCTTTTCCCTGTTCTGCAATGTCTGGGTTTGGCCCAGTTTCTGCATGCGTCTGATCTAGGGTTTTGGAATCCCCTAGGTTTGAACTCGGTGGTTGCGCCTTTGATTCCTCAGGGATTGCCTGCGGTTGCTGACGAAACATCGAAAATCGGGAGAAAAATCTCTCGACCTCCTCTTTACTTCCGAACTTCTCCTCCAGTTCCTTCAAGAATGCTTCCTCATCGGGACTTTTGAAGGCAGAGGAATCTGGCACAGAAGTCGGGTTCCATTCTAAGCGTATATCGAGCGCCGAGAAAATCGGCTGAGCCGGCGGTTGCCCGGACGGTAGTCTGGCGGCGGGATCTCCCTTTTTCACGATGGTATCCTGTGTTTTCTTCATGGTTAACTGCAAAACTCACAATATCTGGGTGGATTCGATTAGGGTTTGAAGAACAAATTATTTGAGAGAGAAATTATTTGAGAGAGAGAGAGTTGTGAAAGTGGAGAGAGAAGTGACCGGTTGAAAAATATCTTTGGGGCTTTTCAGAGTGGCAGACGAACGGTTGCGATATGAGGTAAGCAACCGTACGTTCCTCGAAAAGCAGAATTCGAAATTCCAAAATCAACCGTCTTCCCTCCAATTTGCAAGCCTCTTCCTCCCCCTAGCAACAAAAGAAATGAAACACCAAATACTTAGGTCGAGATCATAAGTGACAAAACAATTTCCCCAGGGAGCTTGGTGCTTCGAAAAATATTTCTGGGAGAAACATTTTTTTAATTTGTTTGGGTTTTCTTATATTTGAAAGCAACTGAACTATTTTCATAGCGAATGAGTATCCTCAAGATTTCCTAGGTCAGTGTAAAAATAAATTTTTGTTTCCCACTTTACCTGACCTAGGAATTCATTGAGGATATCCACTTTCCTGACCATCTTAAGAAATAATAGCAGATGTATGTAGTGGCGTCTCTTCCACCACATGCATATCTGTATTATCTCTATATACATTCACTTTGTGCCCATTTACCTAAAAAGGAACTGAGTTTGGGGCGCTCCCTTGAATCTCTATAGCTCCATTTGCTCGAAGGCCAACGATCGTGTATGGCCCTATCCACTTGGATTTCAGCTTACCAGGCATTAGCTTCAGTCGGGATTGAAAGAGGAGTACTTTCTGCCCTACTCGAAGTTCCTTGACTCGGAGATTCTTATCATGCCAGAGTTTGGTTCTTTCTTAATACCACATGACCGAGTCGAATGCCTCCAGTCTTAGTTCCTCTAATTTTTGTAGCTGCAATTTTCGTTCCTCTTCACAGGCCTGTGCCTTCATATTCATCCTTTAACAGCCCAGTAAGCCCTATGTTCTACTTCCATGGGTAAATGACACATTTTCACAAACACCAATCTATACGGTGACATCCCGATTGGTATTTTGTAAGCAGTTCTATACGCCCAGAGAGCATCGTCGAGGTGCTTACTCCAATCTTTCCTCGTAGTGTTCTGTTAGAGTTTGTATACTAGAAATCACCTTTCGAGTGATTGAATACTGTTGTTATGTTTTACATTTAATGGATGTTTATTACATGTTTAAATGTATAAGCAGCTTAACAAAGTCTAAGTCTTTGTTTTAGTAGACCGGTTGTGGGCGTCGTTCACTTTAAGGTAACACGGTCAGTTCTGAACAAAGAAAAAGAAGAATTTCACAACCTAGATAGGCTGAGAGTACCTATCGTGAAAGGTTGCAATGTCAGTCCAATTATTTCTAAGCCTTAATGAAATAAGATGACGTTGGTGTGGTATAGCACTGAATGGATCTAACAGCGAGACGGTCTTTATGCTATCTACTGAAAGACGAAGTCTTGTAAATTATCATTTCTTAATCAACGTGTATTAGCATTGAGCATACGGTATTGATTATGCACTACTTTGACTTACCAAATGGTGCAGGTTTTTCGCAACCCAATAAGCCTGGTATATTGGGTAGTGGTGATTAATATCCAGCAGTGCTAGAATTGCTATTATGTTAAATCGTGCGCGAGGTGAGTCTCGTTTGATAACATTCTCAAGAGAAGCTTGAAATAAGGTTTTATTATTCGGAACCTAGCTAGTTGGAGTTTAATTACTCTATGAATAATAAATAAGATTTTCCTACTGAGTCCTCTCTTGGAATAAATAAGATATTAATTAATAAAGTCCATAGCAGAAAATAATTAATTAATGGATGTTTCTATCTTAAGCGCGGGAAATAAATATCAAATAATGGAAACCCGAAGTACTTATAATTTCGGATTTGGATGGGAAGTGCAATATTACTTCTGTAGAGGCTGACGTCGACGGAGGGAGCAGCGGTGTTCTTAGCGCCGAAGAGGGACGAAGGAAGCAGCCGCGCGTCGCGTGGGCCGCCGACGATTGCTGGACGGTGAACTCACCGTTCCGGCGAGAATATCCCGGCGGATCTTCGTCGTTCATCGTACGTGTCAACCTCGTACGACGAGCTAACGATGAAATATTATTTCAATAATTATTTGATTCCTAAATTAAAAGATATCATTAAAATATTATTATTTAATGGAAATAAAATATTTTGGGAAGATTTCCCTAGATTTTAGGGATATTTAGATTATTGACTATAACTATGAAAATAAATATATTTATTTTATTCCTAGATGATATGGACAAGAATAATTTAATAGTTTTCTAATTATATTATATATCTAGAATCCTAATAAGGATAGATATGTAGGATTTCATTAAATAATAATATATTATTCTCTTCCCAATCTTAATAAGGAATTAATTTAAGTTTATTTATTCATGTTCGTCAAAGATATAAATAATTAATTATTTTAGATAAATCTTATAGAAGACATGAATATGTATTAAACTTTAGTAATTAATATATTATCCTTTAATAAGATGTTTAAATGATTATAAAAGATTTAATTATCCAGTCAATTAAATACCAACAAAATTTAATTAAGCCTTTAATCTGCACTAAGGCTAAGGATAATTAATGAAAAACCATAACTTAAATATCTAAGCGATAATTACGAACTAAGTTTGTATATGGTCTCCATCGATTGGTCAACAACTTATGAAGCTAATTTCTGAATCTTATCGCCACCCATGTTGTGGGGACAATAATCCTAAGAAATAGCGAGTTCATATAGGTGGACTTCTCACATGTAAATAGTATGGACTAGAAAGTAGTTTCCAATATTATCGCCACCCATGCTGTGGGGACAATAATCCTAAGAAATTACAAGTTTCAGAAGTCCAAACAGAATCTACGAGATAGCTTGATGTTGTTATCAACACATGAGCATTGTTTTGGGAGTGTGTTGTAGAAAAAAGATTCTGTAATGCTAAATCTGATGGTCATGCTTAGGCAACATTTGGCGGCCATGCCGTGCTGCGGTCTCTGGACTATTCGTCGGTGTTGTGACCAGTAAAAATGTTAAAATTTTAATGCGTATTCACCTCTGCTTGAGGGTACAAATTTTTAATTTTATAGTTTTATGGTTAATCTCTTCAATTTCATCACATAAGTTTATGACAAATAGTAAATATTTTGTTTTGCAGTGCAAACTAAATCGTCAACATGTCACTCAATCCTCTTTCTGCAATTCTTAAAGAAAACAAACTCGAGGGCCAAAATTACATAGAATGGAAACCAAATTTGGACATCGTTCTCACGGCTGATGAGTACAAATTTGTGCTCACTACTCCACGGCCCCCAGTGCCGGCGGCTAACGCCGCGCAGGCAGTGCGAGATGCGCATAGACGGTGGCATAAGGCGAATGAGATGACTAAGTGTTATATGTTGGCCTCCATGTCAACAGTGCTTAGACATCAGCATGCCGCCATGGCAACTGCCGTCGATATTATGCAAAATCTCACAAATCTCTTTGGTAATCAGAATCGAACGACTAAGTCTCAAGCCTTTCGGAGTATCATGTGCAAGACTATGAAGGAAGGCTCGTCTGTGCGGGACCATGTCCTCGAGATGATGAGCCACCTCAATCAAATTGAGGTTTTGGGAGGTGTCATTGATGCCGAGTCCCAAGTTACTATCATCCTTCAGAGTCTGCCCCCTAGCTTTCAGCAGTTCAAGCTCAACTTTGAGATGAACAAGAGAAATTACACCTTGGCTGAGTTGTTGATTGAACTTCAGTCGGCAGAGGATCTCATGAACCAAGCAAAGGCTGCGATGGTTAGTTCGTCACATCGTTCCTCTGGCCCTAGGCCTGGCGCAGGAAAGAAGAAAGTGACGAACCAGGTCGCACCTAAGGAAGCTAAGGGAAAGAAAAAGAGGAGGCCGGGAAAGAAGCAATCAGGAAAGTGTTTCAGGTGTGGAGAGAAGGGGCATTGGAAGCCAGACTGCTCTAAAAAGAGCAAGGCTACAAGTTTGCACCAAGCTCTAGTTGTCGAGTCATGTTTGGCTTCGACTCCATCTCATACTTGGGTTATAGACACTGGAGCTACTGATCATATTTGTTTTGATCCTGACTTAATGCATGTGACAAGATGGCTATATGATGGAGAGATCGAAGTCCAGCTGGGCGACGCTACTAAAGTGGCGGTCGTTGTAGTGGGAGACGTTTATTTGCGTTTTAGTAGTGATAGATTTTTGGTTATGAAGAATATTTTGTTGATACCTTCTTTTAGAAGAAATTTAATTTCGGTTTCTAAATTGGTTTTTGATGGTATTCGATTTCTTTTAATGACAGTTGTGTTATTAAGAAAGGTGGTTCTTATATCTGTCGTGGTATCATGGGAAACAATCTTTACACAATCATATCTACACAATTTAATAATCGCAAATTAGAACACAATAATGCATCGAAAATTTCAAAGAAAAGAAAGGAACCTTCAAGTTCAATGAACGAAACGTACTTATGGCACCTTAGACTTGGTCATGCCAACCAAAGGAGGATTCAAACTCTCGTGGATCAAGACCTTCTTAAAGGACTAGATACTGAATCATTTTCCACGTGTGAATCCTGCTTGGAAGGCAAGATGACTAAGAGACCTTTTAGGGTGAAAAGTAATAGGGCCAAGGAAGTACTAGAACTCGTTCATACTGATGTGTGTGGACCAATGTCAACCGAGGCAAGAGGCGGATTTCGCTATTTCATGACTTTTATTGATGATTACTCGAAAGTTGGATATGTTTATTTGATGCGCTTTCAGTCTGAAGCTTTTGAAAAGTTCAAGGAGTTTAAGGCTTATGCCGAGACGCATCATGGAAAACGTATCAAAAGCCTGCGGTCTGATCGCGGAGGCGAATACCTCAGTGCTGAGTTTTTGGATTACTTATCGGTAGAGGGAATTGAATCCCAACTGACTGCGCCGGGCACACCCCATCAGAATGGCGTAGCTGAAAGAAGGAATAGGACCTTGTTAAACATGGTCCGATCGATGATGAGTTATGCACGACTACCTATTTCATTTTGGGGACATGCATTGCTTTCCGCGAGCCATATTTTAGACAATTTACCGTCAAAATCTGTTCCTGCCACTACATATGAGTTGTGGAATGGGCGCAAGCCCAATCTAGAGCATCTCAAGATATGGGGGTGTCCAACTCATGTTTTGGAAAATGATTCAACTAAGCTGGACTCAAGGACATAGGTATGTTTGTTTATAGGATACCCCAAAGGATCGAAAGCTTATGAATTCTATAGTCTCCGAGACAAGAAAGTCATTGTGAGTACTCACGCGACATTCTTAGAGGAAGACTTTGTTATGAATCATAAACCCAGCAGTGAGGTGGCTCTTGAAGAGCTCACTTTAGTCACAAGTTCCATTAACCAAGAACAAGTACCGATTGTACAACCAATTCCCGAACCTTCAACTTCTACACCTAATGTTGCAGTGCCGCGCCGCAGTGGGAGGGTCTCTCATGAGCCCGAAAGGTACATTGGTTTGGGAGAATCTATGGATCACTCCTCGGACAGCAATGTACTAGATCCTTGGAATTTTGCAGAGGCGCAGGCGGATGTCGATCATTGCCATTGGGTAAGTGCAATGGATTCGGAACTACAATCTATGATAGACAAAGACGTCTACGATTTATCTGTCCTACCCGAAGGCTGTACTGCCATTGGGAGCAAGTGGATATACAAACATAAACGTGGACCCGATGGATGAGTTAAAGTCTTTAAGGCAAGGCTAGTGGCTAAGGGGTACACCCAAAAGGAAGGTGCCGATTACGACGAGACCTTTTCCCCAGTGGCCATGCTTAAATTGATCTGGATTCTATTGTCTATAGCAGCTTACATGGATTGGGATGTGTGGCAGATGGATGTTAAGACTGCGTTCTTGAACGGTAGTCTTGAGGAGACCATCTACATTGAACAACCCGAGGGTTATGCCGTCAAGGGCAAAGAGCACATGGTTTGGAAGCTTAAGAAGGCCATTTATGGCCTCAAGCAAGCATCTAGATCATGGAATCAGTGCTTCGATCAAACTGTTCACAAGTTTAGATTCAAAAAATGCCCTAACGAGAGCTGCGTGTACAAGAAGGTTGAGAAGGGGAATGTGGTGTTCTTAGTTTTATAAGTAGATGACATTCTTCTAATTGGAAACAATAAAAAGATGTTGTCATCAGTACGAACGTGGTTGTCAAACTAGTTAGAGATGAAGGATATGGGAGGCGCGGAACACATTCTAGGTATCAAGGTCCTACGGGACCGTGAGAAAAGGATATTGTGCTTATCTCAAGAACCTTACATCGACACTGTACTTAGTCGCTTTAGCATGCAAGATGCCAAGAAAGGTTTCTTACCTTTTAGACATGGCATCCATTTATCTCAAGAGATGTGTCCTAAGACTGCATCTGAGATAGCAGAGATGAGAAGGATACCATACGCTTCGACAGTTGGTAGTCTTATGTATGTTATGCTTTGTACAAGGCCTGATATTTGTTTTGCTGTTGGTATGGTAGCAAGATATCAGTCAAACCCGGGCTAAGGACATTGGACTGCAGTAAATAACATACTCAAGTACCTTAAACGGACTAAGGACTATGTTCTAGTTTACAAAGCAGGCGAGCTCTGTCTTTTGGGATATACTGATTCGGACTTTCAAGCTGATCAAGACTCGAGGAAATCTACTTCTGGTTATGTGTTTACCTTAGGAGGTGGAACCGTAATTTGGAAGAGTGTAAAGCAGAAATGCATTGCAGACTCTACCATGGAAGCCGAATATGTGGCCGCTTCGGAGGCTGCAAAGGAGGCTGTATGGCTCAAGAAATTTCTTATGGATTTAGGCGTGGTTACGAATTTGCCCAAGAGCATCACCATTTATTGTGACAATTCTGGTGTTGTGGCGAATTCAAAGGAACCAAGAGCTCACAAAGAGAGCAAACACATAGAGAGGAAGTACCATATCATTAGAGATATACTGCAGAGAGGAGACATACAAGTGGTCAAGATTGCGTCAGAGAAAAACCTGGCAGATCCCTTTACAAAGGCATTGGCGATGAAACCGTTCGAACGCCATGTTGAAGGAATGGGAGTTCGAGTCGCTCGAGACCTCAACTCGCTTTCAGTATAAGTGGGAGAATTAGACGTAGTGCACATTTTTTTTGTATACTCGAAAGCTGTTTTGAGTATAAGTGGGAGATTGTTAGAGTTTGTATACTAGAAATCACCTTTCGAGTGATTGAATACTGTTAAAACTATTATTTCATTTTCCAAAAGAATAAACAGATTATTTTTTTCATAATGTTGTTATGTTTTACATTTAATGGATGTTTATTACATGTTTAAATGTATAAGCAACTTAACAAAGTCTAAGTCTTTGTTTTAGTAGACCGGTTGTGGGCGTCGTTCACTTTAAGGTAACACGGTCAGTTCTGAACAAAGAAAAAGAAGAATTTCACAACCTAGATAGGCTTAGAGTACCTATCGTGAAAGGTTGCAATGTCAGTCCAATTATTTCTAAGCCTTAATGAAATAAGATGACGTTGGTGTGGTATAGCACTGAATGGATCTAACAGCGAGACAGTCTTTATGCTATCTACTGAAAGACGAAGTCTTGTAAATTATCATTTCTTAATCAACGTGTGTTAGCATTGAGCATACGGTATTGATTATGCACTACTTTGACTTACCAAATGGTGCGGGTTTTTCGCAACCCAATAAGCTTGGTATATTGGGTAATGGTGATTAATATCCAGCGGTGCTAGGATTGCTATTATGTTAAATCGTGCGCGAGGTGAGTCTCGTTTGATAACATCCTCAAGAGAAGCTTGAAATAAGGTTTTATTATTCGGAACCTAGCTAGTTGGAGTTTAATTACTCTATGAATAATAAATAAGATTTTCTTGCTGAGTCCTCTCTTGGAATAAATAAGATATTAATTAATTAATTCCATACCAGACAATAATTAATTAATGGATGTTTCTATCTTTAGCGCGAGAAATAAATATCAAATAATGGAAACCCGAAGTACTTATAATTTCGGATTTGGATGGGGAGTGCAATATTACTTCTGTAGTGGCTGCTCGTAATATTCCAATTATAAGCTGATTGGAGGAGCCCATATCCAAAGCCTTCCATAGATCCCTGTCTGGGCGCAATATGTGACTTATTATAAATAGGAGAATAAAGGAGATAGAAAATACAATTATTTTTCTTCAAAATTTTCACCCTCCTCTCTACATAGACAAGGAGAGATTTTCTCTCCTCCGAGGGAAAGGATTTTCGTCTTCTTTATTTAAGTCCTAGTACACTAGTGAGATCAGCCCACCTTGATATCAGTTTACAGTCCGGAAACCAGACAAAAGATCTGTGGTTTTGTACTAAAGATCTTCACGTGGAGAAGGCGCTAGCTATCTTCGATTCTTTGGAGAATCATCAAGGTATAATGGCTAAACCGTAGAAAAGTATGTTTTAGGTTTCAATTAATTTAAAGCATGTTTTATTTGAGTTATGAGCATGATACATGTGATAATTACGCGAATAGAATTTGTCTAAATAATCTGCTAAATAGATTAGAATTATTATGTAATTGATTTATGTGAGCGATTACACTGCCAGTTCCTTCATGTTCACCATCTTTCCCAAGATGTTTTTGATTTCTCTGTTTGAGATCTCCGCTTGACCATTCGACTGGGGATGATAGGGTGTAGATAACTGATGATGTACACCATATTTCCTCATCAAAGCTTCTATTGTGCGGTTACAAAAGTGCGTACCTTGGTCCGAAATGATGGCTCTGGGCACCCCATACCTATTGAAAATATTGGTCCGCAAAAACTTTGCTACCTCCTTTGACTCGCAGGTGGGCGTAGCCTTTGCTTCTATCCATTTGGATACATAATCCACCGCAACCAAAATGTATGTATTCCCATATGAAGATGGGAAAGGGCCCATAAAGTCCATGCCCCAAACATCGAAAATCTCACAAACTATTATCGGGTTCTGCGGCATCTCATTTCTTCTAGAAATTTCCCCGGTCAGTTGACATCTTTCACAGACTTGACAAAACTCAAAAGAGTCCTTGTTCAGAGTCGGCCAATAAAATCCACTGTCCAAAACCTTACTGGCAGTTTTCCTAGGCCCAAAATGACCCCCACAAGCTAAGGCATGGCAGTGGTTCAAGACATCTTTTTGTTCCCACTTTGGGATGCATCGTCGGATAACCTGATCTGAGCACATCTTCCAGAGTTAGGGATCATCCCAGAAGTAGTATTTGACTTCACTCTTCAGCTTCATTTTATGGGCCCGGGAAATTTCGTGGGACCCTTGCAGTTCTCTAGTGACTAAGTAATTAGCCAGGTCAGCGAACCATGGCTCTGCATTCATCGGGCGCTTCCCCCTGTCTGATGTTCCTAGACCTGTTACTGTGAACACTGATTCCCAGTCAATAGACCTAGCAGACTTCCATATATAATAAAGATGTTCCTCGGGGAAGGCATCAGGTACAGCTTCATCCGTATCCCCTTGGAATATTCGGCTCAAATGATCTGCAACTTTGTTCTCCGTCCCTTTCTTATCTTTTACCGCCCAATCAAATTCTTGCAGCAACAACACCCATCTAATAAACCTTGGCTTAGACTCCCTCTTGGCCAGGAGATACTTAATCGCAGCATGATCAGTGTAGACTATTACTTTCGACCCTAATAGATGCGGTCGAAATTTCTCGAATGAGTACACCACTGCTAGCATCTCTTTTTCTGTGGTATCATAGTTCTTCTAAGCCTAGTTGAGGGTCTTCGAGGCATAAAAAATGACATAGATTTTCCCGTCAATCCTCTGACCTAGGACCGCTCCCACTGCAAAATCACTCGCATCGCACATTACTTCGAAGGGGTAATTCCAGTCAGGTGCGCGGATTATCGGGGCGGAGACAAGTCTATCCTACAGCATCTGGAACGCCTTCTTGCATCCTTCATCAAAATCAAACTCCACCTCATTGTGCAAGAGATGCCTTAGCGGTTGGGCAATTTTTGCAAAATCCTTGATGAACCTCCTATAAAAACCTACGTGACCCAGGAACCCTCTAACCTCCTTCTGATTCATGGGGTAGGGCAGTTTCGAGATTACATCCACCTTGGCTTTATCTACATGGCCGAGGACTATTCCTTCAGGTACCATGAAATGGCATTTCTCAAAGTTTAGGACTAAATTCTTCTCCTGGCACCTTCTCAATACCATATCCAAATTAGCTAAGCATGCATCGAAGGAATTGCCATACACCGTGAAATCATCCCTAAAAATTTCAATGCACACATCCAACAAGTCCGAGAAGATGCTCATCATACAACGCTGGAATATAACCGGTGCATTGCATAATCTAAATGGCATTCTTCTATACGCATAAGTACCAAACGGGCAGGTAAAGGTTGTCTTCTCCTGATCTTCCGGATCCACATATATCTGGAAGTATCCACTGTCTCTGTCTAGAAAGCAAAAATATTGCTTTCCAGCCAACCTCTCCAACATCTGGTCAATGAAGGGCAAAGGAAAATGATCCTTTTTAGTGGCTTCATTAAGATTCCGGTAATCGATGCACATTCTCCATCCAGTCACCAATCTAGTAGGCACCAACTCATTCTTATCATTTTCCACAACTTGTATTCCCGACTTCTTTGTCACCGTGTGAACTGGGCTGACCCATTCGCTGTCTGGAATGGAGTAAATAATCCCCAAGGATAGCAGCTTCAAAACTTCCTTCAGAACCTCTTCCCTCATGTTTGGGTTTAGCTTGCGTTGTGGGTCTCTACGCGCCTTTGCCCCCTCTTCCAGTCGGATGTGGTGCATGCAAAGATCAGGGCTGATTCCCACCAAGTCGGAGAGTGTCCACCCTATGGCCTTCTTGTTCCTTCGGATCACTTCCAGTAGATCATTCTCCTGTTCCGCTGTAAAGTGGCTGTTGATGATCACTGGGAATGTTTCATCTTCCCCAAGGTAGGCATACTTCAGGGTCTCGGGTAGTTTCTTCAACTCCTTCTTTGGTGTGATGGCTTCCTGGGGCAGGGGGTTTTTCTCCAGACTTCTTGTTGCTATCTCATCCAAATTTGTTCCCTCGTCTGGACCTTTCACCTGAACAGACCCCGTAGACTCGAATGACAGTGGTTGGTGGCAAAATTCCATGATCACTTCATTGATCTGTTCATCTGTCAGGTTCCGAGTTAATAGGGTTTCACACCATCCTGCCACCTCCTTATCAACAGACTGGCTTAGCCTCCTTCATAGAATAGGTAAAAGGTCTCAGCCGCCATCATCCTATGATTGGGACAGGCGTCGAGCAGCCCCTTAAATCGAGACCAGTACTGACTCAAGGACTCATCGTAATCCTGTTTGCATTCCTGAATCTCCTTCTTTAGGGCATTTGTTTTGTCGGACGGGAAGAAATAATCCAGGAATTCCAACTTGAAATCCTTCCATGTGTTGATCGAGTCTGGTGGAAGCCTCAACAGTGTGCCATATCTACGTCTTCCTCTTCCTCGGTTTCGGAGTGCTCTATTTCTGTAGATGACTTCAGGTCCTCTCCTCCTGACGAGTTCCACTCCTTCTCACTTTCTGATTCGAATGGGAATGGATCTACTGTCGTAAACCCTGATCTGGTGGTGATGGTGGATGTCGATTCCTTAACCTGCCACCTGACTTGAGCGTCCTTTGACCCAGACGGGTTACTCCCGTTCCCAAATCATGAACCCTTGCTCATAAACTGCCAAGAAAAAAACAAATAACAGAAATTAAAACTATAAACACCAAATCCTCAAACATGTAAACAAACTACGCCATCCATCCCCGGCAACGGCGCCATTTGAAGAGTCTGCTTATTGTGAAGTTTAATGGTCAGCGAAAGAGTGTTCTAAAATTAATAAAGAAAACCCTCGGTCCAGGAAATCCGCTAGACACTGGGTCTATGAACTCAGAGAACCTTGAGCTACCTGTCGTTGGGCACACAATCACTACCTTAACCCCCCCTTCAAAACCCTCAACCCACGTTAGCTAGAAAACTAGTACATGGAAGTAGGGATCGAATCCACGGAGATGAATGCGCAAGTAAACATGTTCAAAGACTTGGGAACTATTTTTGGGTGCTGCCACGCAATTTTTGGGGTTGAGCTTTAATTCTTAAACTTGGTAAATGAAATATTCTACTCTAACAGCTAGATCTAGGCAGAGACATAAAAGCATGCATATTAACCGAAATAGAGCAAGACAATTACTAGACTGAGCGAATAGTTTCCCAAATTAACCTAGACTTGGGAAAAGCTAAACGTGGGGACCATTCACCAAAACAACATAGTACGACTGAAAAGCTGCAAAATAACTAATTAAAGGACTAACTAACAGCGACATCATCTTCTCCAATATTTATCACAAAACAATCAGTTAAAACAAAGCAAAAACGAAGATCGAAGCAAAGTAAACGAAATTTAAATCGACAGAAATGAAGAACAGTTAAAACTAAAGCAGATCTACGACTACTAGACGAGGCAAAACGAGAATGCAGAATTTAAACAGCAAAATCAAGCGAAAACAAGCAGATCCATCCACGGGACGCTTAATCCACTCTGGATCAAAGCCATCCACAACAACCAAACATCATTTCCATCTCCGATCCTCACAAGTCTACGTAGATTCAACCGATCAACAACAAATTTCTTACAATCAAAACTCCAAACTCAAATCAATCAACAATAATCAACAATCAAACCAACAACACCACAAATAAACAAACGAAACACAAGTAGCGACATCCATTGCAAAATACCAATGATCCAACGATAATAACAAAACAGAACCGAGCCTCGAACAGCGAGGAATCGGCGAGTACGAGAAGTAAACAGAAAAACAAAAAAAAATGATTGTTTCCCCCAAACTTCCGATGGAGACGGTGTTTCACCACAAACTTCCGATGAAATGAGAACCCCCCTTAAAGATTTCCCCCAAGTGTGTGTAAAGAAGTGAAAACTAAGCTAAGAGCCAAAAAAGTGATGATCCTTCACGTTGATTGCGTGCTCCTTTTTATAGTGGATAGAGCTTCTAGACTGTTCTGTTAATGCCCATTTTGCCCTTCAATTCGATGCTCTTTTGTCTAGCGCTCTTCCTTGTTCAGCTTATTTTTCCTGCCGGCTCCCTCCACTAGGCGATCTTTGTCTTCTTCCTGGGGTTGGCGATTTCTCTACACACCTGACTCAAAAAGGTTTGTTAGACCCGAGAAATCACAAAATTTATCCCTATAACCAATGCATGAAATTAGCCTTATCACTCACCAAGTGTCTTAACTCTTTCTTGGAGCCGACTCAACGAGTTTGGGCCATTTTAAAAGGCTATAAATCTTACAGTATTGAATTTTATTGAATTTGGTACTGAACTTTGTTGAATATTGAATTTTGTTGATTTTTATTGACAAATTTGCTCTTTTTAGGATTAATTTCCTAGTTATAGTTGAATTTGTTGTTGAACTTTGGTAAAATGAGCCTACTAGCGGACTTTGCTTATTTGATAAATTTGGAGAAGCCACTATTACATTACAAGATATAAAGGTGTTTTGTGGTCTACCTGCACATGGATTGCCTTTCACAGGAAATAGTTGTAGTAAACAAGGGTGACAGGATCTATGTGATGAACTGTTGGGATTCTCTTCACATCAATGTGAGATTAAGGAGAACGAGTTATATGTATCGGCCCTAGTACATAGGATGGCGGTGGAACCTTTATAGGATGGTCTACACCTTGAAGCCTACATTCAACGGGCACGTATGATTGTGCTTGTGTTATTGGGAGGGTTGATATTACCCGATGGATCATAGTGTAAAGTACCTTTGATTTGGTTGACCGTTCTTAAGAATGTTGGAGATGTCTCTAGGTATAGTTGACCAAGTGTTACACTTGCTACATTGTACCATAATATTTGCTAGGCTTCCATAGGTTGGAGGAAAGATATTGGAGGTCCAATACTTCTACAGCTGTGGGTGTGGGAGAGAATTCCCACTCTTAGACCCGACTTTGTGTTGACATGTATGCATACCGAAAATACTCCATGTGCAGCAATGTAAGCCTAATGTCGTCCACAAATGAGACTATTTTTTGTGGATGAAGGGAGTATGTTTTGAGTATTAAGTTATGATGTTGTTACTTATTTTATTTAAAATTTATTTAAAATGTGAAATTAACATAATGAAAATATTTTTTAGTCATGCATAGCGTTTGGTTAACACTAGTTTTCTAATATAGTTCCCTGCTTTTTCCCAATTACAGCACGCATTTATGGTGGTGTGTTTATCGAAATTGAGATATGACAAAGTCTCTATTTTGTCCAAACAACCAATAAAAAATTAAATTAGTTGCCCACTAGGATATCACCAACCAACATTTATTACTTCATCCGTCCCATTAAAGATGACATACTTTCCTTTTTGGTTTGTACCAACCAAAATGACTCATTATTAAAAAGAAAACACTTTTATCTCTACTTTATTCCCTCTCTCTTACTTTATTCTCTCTACTTAACACACAAAATAAAGTTGCATAAAATCTCATGCCGCCCAAGGAAGGGGTCATCTTTTTGGGACGGAGGGAGTACTAGATTTGATCAAGCATTTAAGCATCCACACATCATGAAATAAGATCTCCAACGCGGTAGAGCCCATTTTTGGCGGTGGAAGATTGATGATGCACTGCATGCAGATTGAGTTGATGTGGATTAATTGATATATCTGTGCAGGTAATGATGGATTAGGGTAATATATGTCACTTCTATTAATTTCAATTGCATCTATAAAAGGGTAACACTACTAGAAAAATGAGTTTGTTCTTACACTTACAATATGGCACTTTATAAAAGATGTCAATATATATATATATATATATAGGGATGTAGGATTGCGTTAGTGTGTTAACTAATTTACAGTAATAACTAATAACTTTCAATTTTGTGTATTAAAAATATCAACACAAAGACATAATTATATCAATACAACATGCAAAATTTAAATATCAACACAGAGACATAAGTTTATCAGTACAAGAAGATTGATAAATTTATGTCTCTGTGTTGATATTTTTAACATACAAAGTTGATATTAGTTATTAGTTATTACTGTAACTTAGTTAGTATTTGATCACACACCTTTTCATATCCTTTTCAAATCCTTTTCATATCTTTTGTCTTCCTTCTTAATCCTAGCCCCACGATTTTGTCATCTGACGGTTAGATTAATGCCACGTGTCATTTAATAATGCACATTCTCATTCTAATAATGCACAGCGGCTAATAATGCAACATTATAGACTAATAATGCACATTTTCATTCTAATAATGCACAACGGCTAATAATGCAACATTATAGACTAATAATGCATTGATCACAACCATCCAATTTAAGGATCCAAGGGCTGAGATTAAGAAGGAAATAGGACACTTAGGGTGCAAAGGAGCCTAACCCTAAATATATATATATGGGGTGCGTTAGGCTCCTTTGCACCCTAAGTGTCCTATTTCCTTCTTAATCTCAGCCCTTGGATCCTTGAATTGGATGGTTGTGATCAATGCATTATTAGTCTATAATATTGCATTATTAGCCGTTGTGCATTATTAGAATGAAAATGTGCATTATTAGTCTATAATGTTGCATTATTAGCCGCTGTGCATTATTAGAATGAGAATGTGCATTATTAAATGACACGTGGCATTAATCTAACCGTCAGATGACAAAATCGTGGGGCTAGGATTAAGAAGGAAAAAGGACAAAAGATATGAAAAGGATTTGAATACATCCCTATATATATATATATATATATGGTCTTGTTAGGTTGAGATTTATCAACCTAATTGAGAATTGAGATGCAATCTCAGCCACTCATCCAGAATATTTGTGAAATGTCAACAGCATGTAGTTTATGTAAACAGAGGGGCATAATTGTAATTTTATTAATTTTTTTTAATTTTTTTAATTTTTTTTTTAATTTTTTTAAATTTTTTTTTCAACTACATATACAATTCATGTCAACTACACATCAAATGTCAACAACTTTATTCAATAAATACTATTTGACATGAATTGTACATGTAATTGACATTATATTGTGTAGTTAACATGAATTGTATATGTAGTTCACATGGATTGTACACATAGTTGACATTATATGTGTGTAGTTGACATGAATTGTACACATAGTTGACATTATATGTGTGTAGTTGGCATGAATTGTATATGTAGTTGAAAAATAAAAATTAAAAAATTAAAAAAAAATTAAAAAAAATTAAAAGAAATTAATAAAAAATTAAAATTAAAAATTAAAAATAAAAAATTTATTGAATAAAATTTACCATGATATTACCATTCCGCCCTTTCATAATTAATTAATCTAAAGATATTTTCCATGTGGAAAAATCTGGACCACTCATTTAATAAAAATGAGTGGCTGATATTGCATCTCATTTCTCAATTAGCATAAAAAATCTCAATTGATCACAATCCTATATATATATATATATGGTTTTGATCTATGAAGACCAGATTTAAATATAGAAATGCAGAACACGGTCATACGTAAGACATTTTTAGGTCATAGTTAGTTTATTTTTAGGTCATGCTAACAAAGTATGACCTAAAATGATCTTAACATGACATAAACTCAAATTTTATAATATGACCTAAAACTAATTAATTATGACCTTCCGTGTTTTAGGTTAATTATTGTCCATTAGATCATCTAATCTTAGGGCCAAGATTTGGGCTGCATTTCTGGATTTAAACACATATATCCAATAATCACATCAACGTTTCATGTCATTTATAATATCTATTATTGTTGCATTTTAAATAAAAAAAGAGGATTCACTTAATGACATTTCCATTATGTGTTATGAGTATAATGTTAAATATTAAGCATAAATTTAGATATAAATTTGAATAGAAAAGGATAATCGGTATTGAGAATAAATATGCTCTGATTTTTAGATTAAATAGAATATATAAAAAATATATTCTATTAATGATTAAAATTTTAAAAAAATTACTTTATTCATTATTAAAAAAAATAGAAGCACGTTCATAAATTAGGGATAAGATATTAAATTCGTTATTGTACACTACTATTGATTTAAGTTTTAGCACATCAATCTATTAATGTATAATTACAAATTGGCAATTTATTCCTTTTCTTCTACTGTACTACACTTTGTATTTAAAGTGAATATATTGGGTTTGATTGCAAATTTTCATAATTACAGTACACCTAACAGAATCTTTGTAAATTTACCAGAATCACAATCGTCTCTTCCTGTTGCTTTATCACCTCACCAAATTGTGAAAATTACAGTACAAAATAATTGCTCTTGTCTTTCTCATCCATGCGACTCTATCATTCTGGACATCTGCCAATCTATTTGAGTCTGAAAGAATCCAATCTCTCTCTTCTTGTGTGCTCTATCTCAGCCAAGGGTTTTTGACACTACACATTGTGATGACAAGAGTTTTTTCTTGACACTTTTTGAGTGTAATAAAGAAGGATTAATCTTCGCACTTTGCTTATTATCACATTTTTCCCTCACACGTGCAATAAGTGCCATTACAACTAAAGTGTCAAGATAATAGTTTTCTAGTTGCATTTATACATGTCATAATATGTGAATTTTCTAGTAGTGGCATTTCTGTTACAACACACAACCATTTCACCATATTTCCAAGCCAAAACAAAATGGCTCTCGCACCCCAAACCGCTTTTTTGTACAAAGGCGACTGGACTCCTACGTGTGATGAGATTCTGGTCAAAATATTGTTAACCCCGAAGGCAGAGACACATTGGAGTCATGACTACTTTCCATCGTGGTTCTTACTCACGGTGGCCGAGAAGATACGGAACGAGCTCGCTGTTGTTTTCACCGAAGCAACACTCCTGGACCGTGTTCAGCAACTAAGAAAGCGCTATAACACATTCAAGTATGTTGGTCGTCAACCAGGTGTCACTTGGAAACTGACCAGAAAAACAATCGTTACGACCGACGAAGTGTGGGCAAAGATATTGAAGGTATATCGTATTGGTTTGACTGCGTTTGATAACACTACTATTACTACGAAGAGCCCATATTCTCAGAGATTGCATGTTTGTTCGGCTGGGATGACGTGAAAGTTGAAGGAGAAAAAGATGTAATAGTTCTTTCGGATAAGACGGTGGAAACACACCGCAATGTAGTCATCATCGAGCACACTGAGCAACAGGAAGAGGTCAACTCTCCTACCGTGTGGCCAAGTCCAAAGGTTCGATGTAAGCTCTTTCCCCATGAGGTGAATGAGGCTGTAGACTGCGAGTCCACAACCTCACTGAGTGTTTACTTCATAAATGTCGCACGACGGTCAACTGAGGACTCGAGTTGAGAAGGGGAGAGACTTGCCCAAACCAAATGTGGCAGGCAGCGCTGGTGCAGGAACGTCGACACTGTCAAACTGTGTTAGCTCTTGCAGGTTCAACAACCCCATCAGGTGGTGGCCCCATATTATAAACCGTCCATCACCGTTGGTGGTTGGACTTAGGGGCAGTGCCGATCCTTTCTAAAAAAACACAGTGTCTAGTGTTGTGATGGTGACAAACTTATTTGGATGGAACCTTTTTAGCTTTATCATAATAGCCAGTATCTTATATTAAGTACACGTTTACATACGTGAGTATATATGCGTACTATAGTATTATCCTCAAGTTTGTTGTCCCCGTTCGAAGTTGGCTTGAGTAAAAATGGCCTATGTTTTAACCTCAATTGGTGTTGGGTGTGTTTTCCTTATTCACAAACTATTGGAATTAAAGAAGTGTGCTTACTTTTATTTTTACAAGTAAAAGGGAAAATATGTGTGCATTAAAAAACAAGAAAGTTATGCAATGTGATTTCTGTTTTATGGAAACAATTTGGAACTAATTTGTGTCTCTGCATCCCAAGTAATGCAACTCCCTCATCTCGATTCAGTGAATGAAATGAAGAGGCCTTAATCTTCGATGAGTTGTGTGCTTGATGAACTTCCAGTGAACAACAACAATTTTTTTTGAAATAGTCTAATATCATGGTTAATTCCAAATAACAACGCTAAAAGAGAAGAGGTTAAATACTAACACGTCCAACATAGCAAAACAGATTATATATTACGTACATAAAGTCTGAAGAACAGCCAAACCCATGAAACAAGTCTGCTGGGGTAAAGATTGTACACCCACACCTAACACAACATTACTACTTACAACAGAAACCTGCTTAATATTTAACCCATAATAAACCGTTACCCAAATTCAAACAACACATACCAACTTATAGCCTAACAACAACGGATCGTCAATCTTTCTTATGATTCTCCTGAACCAGGAAGAGAACATATCCGAGCCTAGCTGCCGCCGATAGCCCAATAAAGACCTCAAGACGCTGCTGAGGTTTATCTCCTAGTATGTTGTAAAGCTCATAGCGTTGGTGAAGAGTTAGGCCGGCTAGTGTCCCAAGCTTGTCATAAACTTCCCGCCTTGCTTTCCCATATCAAACTCGTAACCAATTCTGGCAGAGATCATATCCAAACCCGTGTTGATTTCGGCATGAAGATTGGGGAGGAATTCCATAAAGGCTGCATCACTGGAGGCCTTAGTATGGCTGCCTGGGCTAGTTTTGTTGATCGAGGATTGTTTGCCACCATTTCTGGAGCTAATTCCATTGAGTTCTGTGTTATCAGTTGCTTCTGTCAATGGATCAGTGGGGAAATTGTCAAACGACGAATGATAGTCATTCTAGTTGCATTGACTTCCCCCGCCGAGTTGAGCACGTAGACGAGTGGCAAAGTCATCTACCTCCTGGGCAGCACCACCGGAGGCTCTATCTTTCCTGAAAATCAACTGCCACGTCTCCCAAAGCGACCATGACTTTGTCCTCACAAACTTTGCGTCCTTATCAGCCTAATTAGTTCGCGAAGGAGTTAGCAACATAATATACCTTTTGTGCGTATCAAACTTAGATAGGTCAGTCGAGTAAAAGGAGAAGGAACCTCACCGCTACAATTTGGTCCCACTGGTCGTCGCTAAAGTCGATTTTGTAATCCCCGTCCGTATTCAAACCAATTCCACTTTTCTTGAAATGGATCGTAGAATCCCATAGCTTTTCTTCCACGTCGAGATCTTAGAGGTTATGTGGGGAGTACCTTTCAAGTCAGTTTTGGGAAATTTGGCATGGAGATTGTCTTCAATATTGCTAAGATAACACCATAGAAACCGTTGTTGGATTTTCACCCACTAGCTGTGAGCTCTAGTAGGGAAGCTGCAAGAATCTCCTCTTCCTTTGGCGCCCACATCCGTCGAGTGCGGTCACCTTTGCGAAACTTCTGCCTAGAGGTGTCGGTCACCACTACCAAAATAGGAAAGTCAAACATCTCTTAAAAGGAGTATTTTAGGGGACATATTATTAGCCTATAAAAAACAGAAATACTAATTCAATCCAATTGAGAATGACTCACCGTTACTATCGAAGGTTGTAGAGCTGCTAGCCTATGGTCGTTTCCGTAGTCCCTACTACCTACGGTCCAACTCATGGAGAGGAAAACAAAATCACTTCTCCTTTCGTCAGCGTGTCAGAGACAACATAAACCTCATCCAAAATTACTCAGCACAATCGCACAACCAAGCAGTAATACGGTAAACAAGCATTTCTTGAAACAGAACACACCCTCGACCATCCATAATGGTCACCGTAAATCCTCCAAACAATAACAGAGTTCTTCGGTCCTAGCGACTCGCAAAAATACAAGCACGGATAGAATCGAACAAAAAACACACATCTGGTACCTTACACAAATTGGGCCTAAATCACAATTCAACCATTCACTAATATATTAACCATAAACTCAAATACCTGTTTGGGTTACACCTGTGCTCCGATGAAATCCTGAATCCATTTTTGGTTTGAGAAATTGTGGTGACGTTTGCCCATTGTTTATAACTCCAGAAATCCACTAAAAAATTTAGGTTTTGCCGCGTTTATGAAAATCATGGCGGGATGAGAATTTCAGTATCTGAAGAAGGCAAGGCTAGGTCCATCTTTCAGTAAATATATACATTTTTTAGTTACCAATAATATTTCCAATATTGCACGTGGAAACCCCAATTCTATCAACTTGATCAACACAAAAGGATTTTCCACTTTTGGGTCAAACCGTACATATTAATCACTTCACATTTAATTTTAATCAATCCATAAAAACAAACCTGAACATCCCCTAAATGCGGAGGAGAATCAGACAACATTATATATGTATTAGATGAACAACACATATGTATTGCATGAATAGTAGTAGGTGTATGTTAGATTTATAGTACTAGATTTACATTAGTTATATATACAAATAAAATAAATTAAATAATTCCATCTCTGATAGAAGATAGAATTCGATTTTATAAGGGAATGAAAATCAAATTCTTAAGGCAGTTTGTTATTTCTTCGCAATTTCTCAAATTGCGATATTTTCTCTCTCCTAGATTTAGAGTTTTGACAGCTTATTGCCCACGCAATATTCAAACTCTTGTGTAAGGATAATTGATACAAGGTTTAATCCAATAGGATGAGTAACGGAGTAGCATGGCCTCATCTACAAAAAGACGATAAAAAATAAAACGTATTTCCATAGCATCATGTTTTGGATCCTTTTATTTGATATGTTTCCGTGTTGTGATTTAAATATTAATTTCATGGAATTAATTCAAGAATTCTCTGAATCATTATAACACTTTCTCAAAAGGTGATCTTCAATATATCCTCAACAGATTGTCCTCCATCGGCGACATGGTAATAAACAATGGTGCAAGGGTTTGGTGGTTTTTCCACCGAAGAAAATTGAGAGAAAGAAAACCTTATTTGAGACGACACGTGAATTAATGCATAATTGGTAAAGTAAACATGAGTATAAGGGTAGTTAAAATAATATTAGTGGATAGTGGGACCCATATTTTTATTAGTGTTTATTGATGAACTCTAATGATATAACTTGTAAATAAATTGATGTATGTGGGTAATGAGTTAGAAAGAACTATCCATAAATGAGCTATGTTTATGGGATGAATGGAAAAAGAATGTATCACTATTTTTATGGGATGGAGGTGTATAAGATTTCAGATAAAGAAAATATGGGTTGCATATACAGAAGAAAAAAAAACTATGTATATGGGTGCGACCGTGTGAGAGGGAGAGGGTGTTGTGGGGTAGATTTTTAACCTAATTTTCAAAAGTAAAATGACTTCGTTTTGATTGGTGTAGTGCTATGCTAACACTACGGTAGCTTTAATTTAGGCAGAGATTCTAAATGCAAAGATATCACAACAATGTCTAGACTCATGTATTTTTTGACAATTGGGCAACTTTTAAAATCTGTGCACGAAATCAAAATTTGACCCAAATTCATGTGTTTAAGCTCCAGTGTCCCTTAATGAAGTTAAACCCTCTTTAGTTTCAATACAAGTATCTTGTGCTTTTGCATCTAAACTTTGATCAAAAAATTGCAAAATATGATTTTGAAGCGTCTCAGATCATATACTATCAAGGTGTAGTTGTTGAAGACCATAATATTATTTCTTATTTAAGTTGTATAAGCTGATTAGATAAGGACTTGTTTGGTAAGCAATATGGGGTGCGCACCTCTTCGCCCCGGTGCGTCCCACACTCCTAACAACACTGTTACTACAATTCAGGCCTTACGCCACCAAGAGACAATCTTTTCTAAGAAAATTCTAAGGAATCAAGATACTATGTTTGCTTTTGAAATAAAAAGGGTTTACTACAATTTTTTTTTATATTATTTTATAAATTTTGGAAGTCGTAACTTGTGCCAATAATATAATCTTGAGAATTAG
Organism: Salvia hispanica; assembly: GCF_029641045.1. NCBI lineage: Eukaryota > Viridiplantae > Streptophyta > Magnoliopsida > Lamiales > Lamiaceae > Salvia > Salvia hispanica. The sequence continues at coordinate 7,517,055 of NC_142696.1, read as the reverse complement.
TGATACTAAATAGTTTTAAGTATCATTAGATGACACCTTATAACATGGCGATATGAACAATTAGTCGCAAGTGGGTATGAAAAAGCAAGCAATTAGTCAGAAGTGGTGATGGACTTTAGTTAACCATCACATGACACGAAGCCACACCTGTAATTTATCAAGGTTTATAGACAATTTAAGGAGACAAACTCCTAAAGAAGACTACTCGAGTAAATTAATCAAGGGAGAAGTAAACTGCCAGATTTAAATTTGGAGCTGTAGAAAAGCTTGAAGCATGAGAAATTAATTGTAGTGGAATTGAGATAGGAACTACTTATACAATAAAAGAGTTTTCCATCAATTCATATTTAAAAAAAACAAACAGGTGAATAAAATGTCTTGAAATAATATATCAAGCTTGAAAGAGAACAATCACCTTAAAAATATGATCATTCTAAAGACCATAATTTATACAGGTCTCAGAATAGAATATGGTAGTAGGAAGGCATAGGGTCTTTCACCCGAAATGAATCAAGGGGAAACTGCTGTCAATCATGGGTGTCCAAAAATATGAGGGTAGGTTCATTTTATGTAAACTGAAGGTGGGTCCCCACCTGAAATTGGAAAAAAATGGTGACTGCTTATAGACATGAGTCATTTCAAGGTCTAAATCAAATGAACAGGTATTATAAATGCACCAAGATGTATCAATGATATCGAAGAGAAATATGGTGGGATGGTCCGAAAAGGAGTAACCTCACATTTGTAGAAAAGGTATAACAATGGACTTTGTGATATGTTTGCCGAAAATCAAATGAGGAATAACTATTATTTGGGTAATCGCTGACCATCACATCGAATTGAGAACCGAGGATCACTTAGAGACCTTGAAAAGCTTTCAAAATGAACTAGGCACTAGACTAAATTGTAACACAACATTTCACTCAAAAACATATAACAATCTATAACTACTTCAAATTCGAAGGATACGCTAAGAACAATCAGGCATGATAGAGGGAACAACTGGAATTTGTCTTGCCCCTAATAAAAGAATTTTGTATATAATAATACTAACCATATGACCATTAATATGGCACTATACAAAAGACTATATGGGAAAACGTAACCACTTAGCTGGGATAAAGGTAATAGTTACTTAACAGGGATAAAGGTAAAAACTATTGACTAAAGTCGTTTTCGTAATCTACAAGGGTGGTTCACCACCTTTCGTCTCTTTTGTGGATGATAAAGAAAATTTTGGGAACTAGTTTGTTTCACAACTATGTCCGACGACCATAGTTGAAAATCATGGCATCATATTGTTCGGCACGTCATAACGATAATTCTGGAAACACGTTATTTTTCTCTTTATTACCCAAGACTGAATTTCTTTAACTAGATTGAAATCATATTCTTTGACCATGCACAGATACATCATTCAATTGAATCGAAGATACTATCTTTTGTTATGACTAGATTGCCACCAAGGATTGTGGACAACCCAGATTGTTCACTTTGTTAGGAGATAGTAGAGAGATATCTAGTTTCTCTTATTTTCTGGAAATATAGTTCATTCTCAGATCAAACGTTTTTCTCATGAACTTTGTTTTAGATAGCGCATTTTCTCATCATCGCTCGGGAAAGCGAGAAATTGTTAGCAACTGCCCTTCAATGTTCAAGTTCATATTGTGTTCTAAAGGAATGCACAACTTAAAAACATTCTAAATTTTTTGAACCTTTATTTTCTCTTTACTTGCAACATGATTCATACGCTAACTCAAAAAGATGTATTCATACCAAAAAAAATTCAACTTTTCTTGATAAAGAACTACCTTTTATTTTGTAAAATTTTTTTTTTTGGCAAAGAACTAATATATTCTTCCACTTTCACATTTCACTGTTTTTACTAAAATCAAAAGTTACTTCTTCCTTCATCATATAAAGTCTTTACTCGATAAAGACACAACAACTCTTCCCTTAAAACTTTTACAGAATAAAAACACCTCACTTTCTTTCTAAAAAAGTTTCCAGCTCTTTCTCGAATGGAACAACTACTATTTTCTTTATAACTCTCATTTCCAACTCTTTCTTTCGAGCCTCTACTCGATAAAACTCATCTTTCTCATTAGTCTCATTTTTTTTTCTTTCATTTGCTTGAAACAACAACCTGATAAGGACTCATCACCCCTTTCTTTAAAATCTCATATTTTAACACCGGACCCGTTCATTTGACCGTCGGTCCCTGCAAATTTCTCTTTTTAAACTTTTTATACATCTCTACTTGATTTTAAAAGAAATGACAAATTACCTTTCTCTTGTTGAGCACGATTGATAGGAATCCTGAGAGTTCGTGGACTAATTAGATAGTCTAGTTAAACAAGTCTAGACTGGTAACTAAAAGAGACTCTTGGGTTCAGAGCATCAAAGAAACTGCTCTGATACCACTTTGTCACGACTGCACTTTGCTAAGGATAGCAAAGCCGGGAATCCGTGACTAGGGTGGGAAATAAGAAGAGGGGAAAAGAAAAGGGATAAACAGTGACTCAATATTCACTTAGAAATAAAGGGGAACAACTTCAATTTAACTCGTAATCACTAGAATTTGAATGGAAATCTTACTTTTCAAAATTCAAAACCTTATCCATCAATAAATATTTATCAGAGTATACAAGAACAGGCGACGTTGTCCAGGACTTACTACGCAGCTGAATTTAATGCGGTTACATGTATGGAGACATGCACCCCAAGAATCTTTGCTTAAGTGAAAGAGAAATCATTAAACTTTGCTCAGCATTTCCACCATCATTACTCAACCTGCACATTTAGAAATACATGCAGGGCTGAGTACAAAGATACTCAGTGAACACATTGCCGAAATATACATATATACATTGAAAATATTGTCATGCCATCACAGTAACACTCGAGAGTTTTCACTTAAAGGCCCGAGCTTACTAAATTCTTTGTGAGCTAAAGTTCGACTGATCACAAGCTAAGTTCTTTATATACTTCTGCCATATCTGAACACCAAGTGCCGTGGAGATGGTGCTCTCCCACGGTCACCTACATCTATCTCCAGCCGGGGAGGTGGCCACCTCCCAACGGCCTCCTCTACATCATCTTTGTGCCGTGGAAGGTGGCCACCTTCCACGGTCACCTGTGTACACTAATCCGAGTAGGGACACCACCTTCACTCAGACCCGAATTCGATTCTTAAGTTCCAACCAAACAGATAGGCTTCATACACATAAAACAAATCATTTATGGCAAGACTGTGACATTCCTATCCCAAAACATGCCTCATTTTACACCATACCATCATTCCTAGCCAATCATTTGTACATGTGGATGAATAATAAGCTTCCATGTGGCAATCATAACAATTGCTCAAGGGTAAATTTTCGCGGACTGCAATATCCAATACATTAGACTGCAATTTTTCCCGACTGCAATATCCAATACGCTAGACTGCAATCTATAGATTGCAGTCTAGCGTTTATACTATTGCAGTCTAGCATATATAATATTGTTGTAACATTCCGGAATTTAGAACCCAAATTTTGAGCCCTAGAATTAATTGTTGATGACGTGGAATCGAGAATGCATTTATTTAATGAGATGAGTTTGTGTTGAATGTTTGAAAAGTCAAACTTATTGATTTAATGATGTGGCATGTGATTTATTTATTGGTGAGATTATGTGGCAATTATTTATTTAAGGGTGAGTGAGAATATTAGAGAAAATTTCCATAAATACTTGTCACCCTAATTCTTGTAATTTTCGAACCCTAGACCCCCTTTGAAGGGAAATTCTATTTCTTCCGGAATTTATTTAATCCTTGGGATATTTATCCAAATTAAATTCCAAGAGCCAATTATTTCCTTGTTTAAAGATGGAAAAATCGAGCCCCCTTATTTTACTAGTGATTTTCGAAAATCACCATATTTGGGAAGGAAGGAATTATTTTATTTTATTTGGTTCCTTACTTGATTTCCTTCCATACCTAGAATTTAATTATTCTACCAAATCTTTCCATACCTCAAGAGATCTTGTCTTACCTTATTCTAGGCAATATTTGAAAATCCATGCCTTATTTAATTAGGCCTAGGAGGCGCCACTTTTGACTCCAAGAATGGGAGAATTCTTATTTTATTTTGCTCCGTGTTATTTTATTCTACTCCGTAAAATATACCAAAAAAAAACAAAATCTTGGCTATATAGAAGCCATAATTTTCGAAACCTATGGGATTTGCCCTAGGATCTATTTTTGTTAATTCTTCTTCCCTACTTCACAATATTTATTTATTTAATTGTGGAGAATGAGATCTTACCAAATATTCTATTTATTTACCAAAGATTTTATTTGGACTCTATAAATAAGAACCAAAACCCCTAACCCTAGCCCCATATTTTCGGCCCCCACCCTCCCATACACTCTCCCAAATTTTCTTCTTCTACTCTCCAATATTTGCTATCTTTTGGAGAAGAATTGAAGTTTAATCCAAGAACTTTGAAGAATCAAGGCTAATACTTGTTTTCTACCGATCGTTTTTCTCAAAAAGGTATTTTTGTTTAAGAGTTATGCTTGATCTTCTTCTACTTCTTCTTTTTCTTCTTCTAACCGATTAATCGGTCTTCTTGAACCCTCATGCATCTTGGTTGAGTGTAAGAGGGATAAAAAGGGATGTGGGAACATGTGTATGTGTGTGTGGCGTGTGTGTGTGTGGCGTGTGTGTGTGTGCCGTGTGTGTGTGTGTGTTGTTGTGTTGTGTAGTGTGTGTTTGATGGTTAAATAATCTTGTGTGATAAACATGATCTTGATTTATTAGTAATGATAAGATGAATCGTTGGGAAGAGGGAAAAGTAATAAGACATGCATGAGTAAGACTAGTATTGAACCTAATTTGTGATATGTGTCTATGTAATTAAAAGGTGAAACTTTGGTTGCGAAGCCGGATAACGGAAAAGCGAAACTACTTGAAAACTAAGCAATCGAGGTGGGCTTTACTCTAAAAACTCTCTTTTATTTTATCAAAACGTTGTTTGGTGTTATAAGGGTGTTTAACTGTTATGTCATGCCTATGTCTGTTTTATTGTGATATTGTGTGCCTGATGCCTAGTTTGTGAGTTCGCTCCATTGGGCTATATGGCTATGGATATGTTTATACGAATTCGGGTCTGAGTATGGGCCGCAAGCCCTACCAGGCTGTGTACACGAGGGGATCGGGAGCCGTCCTTGCTAGTCGGTCGGTCTCGTGGGCGAAAAGTGTGGCCACACTTTCGTCGCACATTGGAATGATTGTGATAATGGATTTTGTTGAGGAAAATGGGGAGTCATTTTGACTGGCCAGTCTATGGAAAATATATTTTGTGATACTCGTGATATTTCTCTTATAACTGCTTAAAACTCGAGTTCACTTGGTAAGGGTGGCATAACTTATAAAATGTTTTGGCAATGAGCTCACTGAGTATTTCAAAATACTCAGCCCTGCATGTGTTTTCCCTATGTGCAGGTTGAATGATGACGAGCGGAGGCGGGTGTTGAGCAGATTAATTAATTAATATGAACATGTTGAACTTCAAGCGTAGTTTTGTCTTCATACATAGCTATTCTTTCTCTTGGTCGTTTTCCGCTGAACCTTGATACTCTTAGAATTTCTTTTGGGATAATTGCACCTTACTCTTGGCTTGTGGTTTATATCTTGGATATTTTGTCGTACTCTTCAGATATTTTGATCACCATTTATGATACCTTCCTTCTTCTTTTAAACTTCTAGGTTTAGTAGTTGTTTTAAATGCTCTGATATTTCCTTTATTAATTTGGCCAACACTCTTTAAATGAAACCCTAGCCTATGTTTACTTCTTGGGAGTCCGTTTGGGTAGCAGCCGCTGCATTTATTGTACCCTAGGAGGGCGGGCTGTTACAGTTGGTATCAGAGCCTCAGTTCTTTCCGCTCTGGACCCAAGAGTCTTTTCAAACTTTAGGTTGTCCATGTAGTCTTTTTGTGTAAATGTACTAAATGTGGAAGGCTCAACACCGCAACTCGTCTCGTTCAACCGCAAGGAAAGAGGTACTAGATATTTTGTGACTTGTGCTTGAAACTTGATGTTTTTGGAAATATTGTGAATGAGAAGTGACGCTTCCTGAATGATGATTTGTTGAATATGAGAACTTGTGAAAAGCATGCTTTATGTGATAGAAATATTATGAACGCGAAGCGATGCTTCTTGAATGATTTGTTGAATGTTACATGAGACTTTGTGAAAATTTGTGAAATGCGAATGTGACCACGTGAAACTGAGTTAGAATATTGCTATGCTTAGACTTGGACTTTCGGACTTAGCATGCTTTAGCTATACTATCACAGCGCTTGTACCAACACTAGAAACGTGGAAGAACTAGTATAAGGCCGTTAGTGTATGTGGAGATTCGACGAAACGCGAACAGAAAACGCACGAATAGTTGTCTTAAAACCGAGAACCTTGGACGCGACGTTTCGAACCACCATCTTTTGACTTTTATACACTTTCGCAGCACCATTTGAGATCACGCACTATCTATTATTTTCCACCTTTGTGATGATGCTGACTTGTTCCTTTTCCCCTTTTGTAGATGGTCCAACCCTATCACGCCCTTATGCGTCACCGTTACGCCAAGAATAGGAACTTTCCGGTGGAGCGCTATAGAGAGCTGGAATGGGACGGAGAGCAGTTCCTTCTGAACTTCGTTACCGACTTCTATGGTCATTGGCTGGACGCCTACGCGTACGGAACTACCCATCACGAGGGAATCATGCGACTTATCCATATACTGCCTTCCTCTTGGAGCGAGTGGACCGCTCAAGCCTCAGTATCCTACACTTGGTTTAGCCCTCCCAAATATACGCCTCGAGGAGAATTCGTCGGCCTAATGGGAGTTTTACTTCCGGCCATGTCTACCGTCGTTGACGGACCCCCACTTCATCCGCCAACACAGAGGTACTCGTCAGGAGCAGCACGTCGGATGAAGTATCGCGATGACGAGGAACCGCATGTTGCTCGCGTTCCCCGTAAAAGGACCCTTAGGATGCGCGTTTCGGCACCTCGAAGGATCATAAGAGAGGCCGAAGAGATGCTTACTTCGATTCCTTCGCCCCTAAGCAACGAGAAGAAGGACGAGGAGATGGGATCGTTCGAGAGAGGAGAGAGTTCGAACGCGGAGAGTGTCGGAGAGTCGGGAGAACCCGAAGAGGACGAGGGCGGAGATGTCTAGTGCCCGAATAGAAATTTTGTTTTCCCTTTCCCTATGTTTTGAATTCTAGAACTTTTTTTTATGATTGTTATTTTCTTCCGCGATTGAATCGCTCTTTTCCATTCATTGTACCAAGACCTTTTGGGATCACTTTTTGAAATTTAATGGGGAATTCGCACCTTTCATTCTATTATATGGCAATGAAGCCGTCTTCACTCTTTTCTGTCCTTATTGCGTGAATATACTTACTCGTTCTATTATCCTCCAAGTGTTTTCCACCTTATGGTGCAATCTTATTATGTTCTCTATTTTCCTAACAACTGTTTTGTGTGGTCTTTCTTTAGACCATACTTGTGAATGAGTTAAAAATTTCTTTTCTTCCTTTCAAAGTACCCTATCACCATCTTGAGATTTTAAATTAAGTACGCTAACAATTCGAGTGTGATAAATCAGAATGCCGCGTAGACGCAACGTGAGGAACGAGGAACCTACCTCCCAGGCTTCGGTAGAAGAAAGTGTGACGCAACCAAGACCGCCGTCACCACCACCACCTCCACGAGTAGATAGGGAAGTCGTAAAGCTTTTTCTTGACCAAAAGCCTCCTACCTTCGACGGAATGGGTGAACCTGCGAAAGCTGGAACTTGGATACGTGCCTTGGAGCGCATCTTCAAGACCTTAGTGTGCAACGATGCGGAGAAGATGATCTGTGTGACGCATCAGCTGACTGGATCCGCCGATTTTTGGTGGGATACCAAGCTAAAAGCAATGCCCCAGGATCACGTAGACGAGATGACTTGGGAAGAATTCAAGACTGAGGTTTACGACAAGTACGTACCCAAGAGCTACCGCAAGGCAAAGGCCGCCGAGTTTCACAACCACACCCAAGGACGTCTGTCCGTAACCGAGTATGACCGTGCACTTTGTGACATGACCCGCTACGTGCCGGAACAGACCGATACTGATGAGAAGTTGGCTGATAAGTTTCGTGAGGGCCTTAGACACGAGATTAGGATGGCATTGGCAGTCCGCGGAACCCTTACGTACGCCGAGGCGCTAGCCCTCGCACTGGATGTAGAGGCAGCAATGCCAAAGGAGAAGAGCGCGGGGAACACCCAATGACATTACCCCCGCCATGTCCTAACCATGACAAGAGGAGATGGGAGGAAAGTAGGATTCCCTATGACAACAAGCGATACCGCCCCACTCAGAACAGGCCGCCGTACGGAGGAGGACAGACTTCGTTCAATCCAAGGAACGACCCCCGTGCCAGACCGCCTCAGTGTAACGTTTGCGCCAGGTACCATTTCGGGGAGTGTAGAGGACCGAACCCGACCAGGTGCTTCGACTGCAGAGGGAATGGTCACTTCTCTAGGGAGTGTCCGAGTAGGAACGTAGGAATCGGGTTGAGGCAGAACCAACAAGGCATCCGTCAGCAGCCGAGGGCGCCACCTACGGGCTCGGGAACAAACCGAGATCAACCACTACGGCTGCAGCAGCCTGTCCGCCCAAGACTTCCCGCCCCGGCTAGAGCGTACGCTATAGAGCAGAAGCAGCCCAAGGTCGAGCAAGGAAAGCCCGAGAGTGGAAATCTGGCAGGTATAGGCGAAATCCTTGATACCCCTATTGTTGTTTTGTTCGACACAGGCGCATCTCATTCGTTCATCTCTGAGTTGTGTGTGCATACCTTGAGCTTGCCTACTAGGAAGTCTGAACATAGAATGATGGTGTCCTCACCAGTAGGAGGATTGGTTGAGATCTCTCGTTTTTGCTTGAACGTAGAAATCGAACTAGGAGAACTTAAGTTAGTTGCTCACGACCTGCGAGTTATGGCGATGAGAGACGTTGACGTAATCTTAGGAATGGATTGGTTAACTGAGAACTTTGCGACGATTAGTTGTAAGAAGCGACAGATAACCCTACAAACCCCAGGTGTGGAACCCGCCGTGTACCACGGAATCTCGATGAACCGATGAATCGCTATAGTCTCCGCGTTACAAGCCACTGCCATGCTGAAGAAAGGACGCCCGGCCTACCTTGTCTATCTCCACGGAGAAGAGAAGGAGGAAGCGAGGGTTGAAGACGTTGCTGTCGTACGAGATTTTCCCGACGTTTTTCCCGAGGAGTTACCTGGACCGCCGCCAGATAGGCAGTTGGAGTTCACGATCGATCTTGAACCTGGAGCCGCACCCATATCATAGGCGCCGTACCGCATGGCACCTAAGGAGTTAGAGGAGTTAAAGATTCAGCTGCAAGAGCTCATGGACTTAGGATTCGTTAGGCCCAGTGTTTCGCCATGGGGCGCACCGGTGCTCTTCGTTAAGAAGAAAGACGGGTCAATGTGAATGTGTATCGACTATAGAGAGTTGAACAAATTGACCCTCAAGAACAAGTACCCTTTGCCGAGGATAGATGACATGTTCGACCAACTCCGAGGAGCCGGAGTGTTCTCTAAGATGGATTTGAAGTCCGGATACCACCAGCTGAAAGTGCGAAAGGAGGATATCCCTAAAACCGCATTCCGTACCAGATATGGTCACTATGAGTTCGTCGTGATGCCGTTCGGTCTGACAAACGCCCCAGCCGTGTTTATGGATTTGATGAACCGCGTTTTCCACCCGTACCTAGATACGTTCGTCTTAGTATTCATAGATGATATCTTAGTCTACTCGAAGGACGAGGAGGAGCACGCGGAGCACCTACGGATCGCGCTGGAGACGTTGAGGAAGGAGAAGTTGTACGCCAAATTCAGCAAGTGTGAATTCTGGCTGAAGGAAGTCAACTTTTTAGGGCACATCGTGTCAGCAGAAGGAATCCGAGTGGACCCCGCCAAGGTTGAGGCGGTACAACAATGGAAGTCGCCATCGACGCCGAACGAGATTCGGAGTTTCCTAGGTTTGGCAGGATACTACCGAAGGTTCATAGAACGATTCTCTAAGATAGCGAGACCAATGACCCAGCAGCTCAAGAAAGGAATCAAGGTGAATTGGACGCCGGAGTGTGAAGCGAGTTTCCAACTCTTGAAGGAGAAATTGACCACCGCACCAGTGCTAGCTGTTCCAGAGCTTGGAGCGAATTACGTAGTTTACACCGACGCTTCGAAAGTCGGATTAGGATGCGTGTTGATGCAGAACAACAAGGTGATCGCTTACGCGTCGCGACAGTTGAAACCGCACGAGTTGAACTACCCTACCCACGATTTAGAGTTAGCCGCTGTAGTGCATGCTCTAAAGATTTGGAGACACCATCTCTACGGAGTTAGGTGTGAAATCTTTACGGACCATAAGAGTTTGAAGTACTTTTTTCGAGCAGAAAGACCTGAACATGCGACAACGGAGATGGCTCGATCTAGTGAAGGACTACGATTGTGGTATCAACTACCACCCTGGAAAGGCAAACGTAGTAGCAGACGCTTTAAGCCGTAGAGACCATTCGCAACTCGCTGTTTTTCTAACAGGAGAGGAAAGTTTGGTGCGAGAGTTGAGTAAGTTGCAGATAGAAGTAGTTAGAACACCCGATACTGCGAAGGGTCGAATCGCCGCGTTAATAGTAGAACCTGATCTAAGGACGAGGATCGTCGCAGCATAACGGCTAGATGAGAAATTAGAAGAGATTCGAGTCGAAGTGAGAACCGGTGAATCCGAAAATTTTAGTGAGGCTTCCGATAACGCTCTCACCTTTGGAGGGAGACTGTGCGTGCCGAACGACGAGGGACTTAGGAACGAGATCATGAGCGAAGCGCACGAAACCCCATACACTGCTCACCCCAGGAGCACGAAGATGTACCAGGATCTGAAGAAGTCCTTTTGGTGGAACGACATGAAGAGAGACGTCGCAGCTTTCATGGAGCGCTGCTTAGCCTGCCAACAGGTGAAAGCCTTACACCAACGACCGTACGGGAAGCTACAACCGCTTGAGATACCCGAGTGGAAGTGGGAGCACATCGCTATGGATTTCGTGACTGCGTTGCCAAAGACCCTTAAAGGGAACACCGCGATCTGGGTGATCATCGATCGACTTACCAAGAGTGCGCATTTCATACCAATCCCCGTAACCCATGGATCGGACAGGTTAGCTCGGATCTACATCCAAGAGATCTAGCAACTACATGGAGTCCCAGTGACAATTACGTCTGATCGTGACCCGAAGTTTACCTCGAAATTTTGGGTTAGTTTACAACGCGAGCTTGGAACACACTTAAACTTTAGCACCGCTTTTCACCCACAATCCGATGGACAATCCGAGAGGACGATACTAACTCTCGAGGATATGTTAAGAGCCGTGGTGCTCGACCGAGGCGGAAGTTGGGAGACCGCACTCCCTTTGATCGAGTTCGCCTACAACAACAGCTTTCAAGCAACGATCGGCATGGCGCCATACGAAGCACTTTATGAGTGAAAGTGTAGATCTCCGCTCTACTGGGATGAAGTTGGCGAACGAAGAGCGCTTGGACTCGATGCAGTCGAAGAAATGGTCGTGTATAAGTGTGGGTATGTGTAATAATGGGAATACGTGTATGGATACATAGTATTACACGTGAATGTATGTGTGAGAGTATATGTTACTAATCAAATGAATATATATATATATATATATATAGGATTGTGTTAAAATGACAACACCTCTTAAATAACACCATACCATCATTCCTAGCCAATCATTTGTACATGTGGACGAATAATAAGCTGCCATGTGGCAATCATAAAAATTGCTCAAGGGTAAATTTTCGCGGACTGCAATATCCAATACATTAGACTGCAATTTTTCCCGACTGCAATATCCAATACGCTAGACTGCAATCTATAGATTGCAGTCTAGCGTTTATACTATTGCAGTCTAGCATATATAATATTGCAGTAACATCCCGGAATTTAGAACCCAAATTTTGAGCCCTAGAATTAATTGTTGATGACGTGGAATCGAGAATGCATTTATTTAATGAGATGAGTTTGTGTTGAATGTTTGAAAAGTCAAACTTATTGATTTAATGATGTGGCATGTGATTTATTTATTGGTGAGATTATGTGGCAATTATTTGTTTAAGGGTGAGTGAGAATATTAGAGAAAATTTCCATAAATACTTGTCACCCTAATTCTTGTAATTTTCGAACCCTAGACCCCCTTTGAAGGGAAATTCTATTTCTTCCGGAATTTATTTAATCCTTGGGATATTTATCCAAATTAAATTCCAAGAGCCAATTATTTCCTTGTTTAAAGATGGAAAAATCGAGCCCCCTTATTTTACTAGTGATTTTCGAAAATCACCATATTTGGGAAGGAATGAATTATTTTATTTTATTTGGTTCCTTACTTGATTTCCTTCCATACCTAGAATTTAATTATTCTACCAAATTTTTCCATACCTCAAGAGATCTTGCCTTACCTTATTCTAGGCAATATTTGAAAATCCATGCCTTATTTAATTAGGCCTAGGAGGCGCCACTTTTGACTCCAAGAATGGGAGAATTCTTATTTTATTTTGCTCCGTGATATTTTATTCTACTCCGTAAAATATACCAAAAAAAAATAAAATCTTGGCTATATAGAAGCCATAATTTTCGAAACCTATTGGATTTGCCCTAGGATCTATTTTTGTTAATTCTTCTTCCCTACTTCACAATATTTATTTATTTAATTATGGAGAATGAGATCTTACCAAATATTCTATTTATTTAACAAAGATTTTATTTGGACTCTATAAATAAGAACCAAAACCCCTAACCCTAGCCCCATATTTTCGGCCCCCACCCTCCCATACACTCTCTCAAATTTTCTTCTTCTACTCTCCAATATTTTGCTATCTTTTGGAGAAGAATTGAAGTTTAATCCAAGAACTTTGAAGAATCAAGGCTAATACTTGTTTTATACCGATCGTTTTTCTCAAAAAGATATTTTTGTTTAAGAGTTATGCTTGATCTTCTTCTACTTCTTCTTTTTCTTCTTCTAACCGATTAATCGGTCTTCTTGAACCCTCATGCATCTTGGTTGAGTGAAAGAGGGATAAAAAGGGATGTGGGAACATGTGTATGTGTGTGTGTCGTGTGTGTGTGTGTGTGGCGTGTGTGTGTGCCGTGTGTGTGTGTGTGTTGTTGTGTTGTGTAGTGTGTGTTTGATGGTTAAATAATCTTGTGTGATAAACATGATCTTGATTTATTAGTAATGATAAGATTAATCGTTGGGAAGAGGGAAAAGTAATAAGACATGCATGAGTAAGACTAGTATTGAACCTAATTTGTGATATGTGCCTATGTGATTAAAAGGTGAAACTTTGGTTGCGAAGCCGGATAACGGAAAAGCGAAACTACTTGAAAACTAAGCAATCGAGGTGGGCTTTACTCTAAAAACTCTCTTTTATTTTATCAAAACGTTGTTTGGTGTTATAAGGGTGGTTTAACTGTTATGCCATGCCTATGTCTGTTTTATTGTGATATTGTGTGTCTGATGCCTAGTTTGTGAGTTCGCTCCATTGGGCTATATGGCTATGGATATGTTTATACGAATTCGGGTCTGAGCATGGGCCGCAAGCCCTACCAGGCTGTGTACACGAGGGGATCGGGAGCCGTCCTTGCTAGTCGGCCGGTCTCGTGGGCGAAAAGTGTGGCCACACTTTCGTCGCACATTGGAATGATTGTGATAATGGATTTTGTTGAGGAAAATGGGGAGTTATTTTGACTGGCCAGTCTATGGAAAATATATTTTGTGATACTCGTGATATTTCTCTTATAACTGCTTAAAACTCGAGTTCATTTGGTAAGGGTGGCATAACTTATAAAATGTTTTGGCAATGAACTCACTGAGTATTTCAAAATACTCAGCCCTGCATGTGTTTTCCCTATGTGCAGGTTGAATGATGACGAGCGGTGGCGGGTGTTGAGCAGATTAATTAATTAATATGGACATGTTGAACTTCAAGCGTAGTTGTGTCTTCATACATAGCTATTCTTTCTCTTGGTCGTTTTCCGCTGAACCATGATACTCTTAGAATTTCTTTTGGGATAATTGCACCTTACTCTTGGCTTTTGATTTATATCTTGGATATTTTGTCGTACTCTTCAGATATTTTGATCACCATTTATGATACCTTCCTTCTTCTTTTAAACTTCTAGGTTTAGTAGTTGTTTTAAATGCTCTGATGTTTCCTTTATTAATTTGGCCAACGCTCTTTAAATGAAACCCTAGCCTATGTTTACTTCTTGGGAGTCCGTTTGGATAGCAGCCACCGCATTTATTGTATCCTAGGAGGGCGGACTGTTACAATAGCAGTCTAGCGTGGTATCACAGTGTCATTTTAAGAGTGTTTTCATTTTAACGCACCCCTATATATATATATATATATATAATATTTTTGCGGTACCAAGTTCTATGGAATAACACGTTTCTAGTTTTACATATTTACGTGTCTTTCTTTAAAAATGAGTAAGGTGAGTAACCATGCTTAAGCCGACATTATATATAAATAAGAGATGAAAGTCAGTTTGCGGAAGGAAAAAGAAAAATAAAAAATAAGGAAAGTAGAGTTGGAGACGTAGGTTAAAAAGTAAAATTTTATATAGTTGCACTAAAATGAAATAGAATTGCTGCTCTCGGATTCAGGATCGAGAAACTGACTAGGAGACAGATTCAGAATGTGGGTTCTCTGTCGTAATCAGGTATGTATAAATCACACATTTAATTTTACATATTTTATATGACTAATTGTTATGTGTTAAATTGGAGTGAATATTTGAACTATATGATATGAGCCTGAAATGGTTATATGTTATTTGATATTGATGGAGTAATATGATGTGGGTATGTGATTGGTGCAATGGATATGTCAGTGGTGCAATTGATATATTTATATGGCATTAGAAGTACTTGAATCATTGGATTAAAGACGATATGTTACAGTCTTGCCCTGGGTTCTACAGGTCATATTCAAGGATAATGGACCTACGGGTCAAAGAAAATATGCAAAGAGGGGCCTTCGTGGAAAGGTCAAAATGCAAAGAGGGACCTTTTTGGAAAGGTCAAATAAATAAAAAGGATCTTCGGGTCATATACAATGGAAATCCCGGGCAGATACTAAGCTTCATATGTCACAGAATAATAAAAAAAACAGAGAGGCATATGCATATAAATATTAAATTGTTTACGATATTTATTACTTCCGGTGATATATGTTGGTGAATGATTATGTTTGATATCTGGCATGTGGAATTAAAGGTAAGGTTTATATACACTGAGTTGTGGCTCATATAAACCACTAACATTTTTCAGGAATATGATATCAGTGAAGTTTTTCATTGACATGGGTCGTAGGAATTGCACATGTTATCGAGGTCAGTAGCTGACACATTTTGGCAACCTTCTCCTCCTCATCATTTTTACATGTAGATAAATGTGTATTATATAGAGTGGTGAGAGGGTCCCACTATGGTTTAGAATGTTTTGGAAATATGTACTTGATAAACGTTTATTTTGATATTATATAATATGTGTGTCTCATTTACTTGAAGTGTGGATTGCTTATTTTAAATTTTGAATTTATTTATAGTAAGTGCATACGTCATAAAGGAGGGTTGAGGTGTGACAAAGACAACATCATTTGCATAACTAAATATCATCTCAAAATATTTGAAATTTTATCCACATTAGTATGTAGGATAGAAAAGTTCACCTCGTGTGTTTAAATTCCTTAGCTTGAATTTCTCTCGTAGAGATAGCCCTTTGAAAGTAATAGCATATACTTAATCAGACTCAAGGAAAATATATACTTAGAATGCATGCATCGTGCACGTGTTTTCATTTTATGCTTTGTTCTTTTTTAGCGACGTTCTAAAATTCTTGTATGGTAATTAGATCAGAGTTACGTTAAATTACTTTCTCTTCCAATTTATGCGCCGCCCGACGTCGCATGTCCCAAAAATCCTACACCCCGTCCCCATTACAGTCATCAAGGAATTAAATCCCACAGACAACTTATCAATCTAGATTTTAGTATTTAATTAAGTCAGAACATTTAATTACAAAAGGAAATAAATTATTCGAACTCAAAAATTTAATTCGAAGGAATTAAATCCCACAGACAACTTATCAATCTAGATTTTAGTATTTAATTAAGTCAGAACATTTAATTACAAAGGAAATAAATTATTCGAACTCAAAAATTTAATTCGGAACTAGACCAAGGGATTATTTTGTGTCACCTGACATTAAAAATTTAAAAGAATCAGTACTTAATTAATTTGGTAATTACGCTCCAATAATTTCCTTTCATTCCCAGTCCGAATAATTTAGACTCTTGCTTTAATCTCAGTTTAAGGAAATAATATACACCCTTCTTTTTCCTCCTCGCTTTTCTCTATCCGAACCCTCGTTCTGGAGAGATGGTCTTCCCTCTCTCTAAACCTCTCGCCGTCAGCCGCCGGCGACGCCTCTTCCTCCGGCGACCATTCATGTTTGATCACGTCTTTCTATCAACCTCTTTCCTCTTCTCTTTCCCTACCTCTCTCTCTCTTTTGCGACTACTACCGCCACCACGACGCCTCTCGCTTGCACCGCCGCTTGCATGCGGCAGTTGAGCCCGCCATCGCTCTCTCCCCCTCAGTGCTCTCTCACCGTTTTTATGGCACATGGCGCCAGCCGCTGCTGCTGTCTGATTTATCTCCCTTCCTGACGCCGTCACACGGTGCGTGTGGTGGTTGCTGCGGATGTGTGACAGCAGTTGACCATCGTCTCCTCCTCTCTCGGCCCAGCCTTGTGCCGCCTCCAGGGATGTCTCCGGCGAGTTTAGATCCTTCTCTCCATCCTTTCTTTTGTATCTTCATATTGCTTTATGTATATTTTTAGATATTTTTCCTTATTCTTCTGTAGACTCGTATCGATTATGCGACTACCTTCCTCATGAGAGGTGCTAGGCCGCCATTCCTACCGTACTGCAGGAGCACCACAGCTGGAGTAGAATCTTAGCTTTCCAACTATCTAATTGTTATAGTCGTAGGTCTTGTTTCATGATTCTGAGATAACTTATGTTGATTATTTTGAGAGCTAATTGTTTGATGGAAGATTTGTTCTTAATTTCTGCTCTTAATTGAGGAAACTTCTATATTCCTATATACCTACTATGATGCACATGATAGTGAGAATTGATTTCTCTATTTACTTGGGAATGAAAGTCTTGATTCCTTAGTTTCCAAAACAGTTGGGAGTGAACGTTTTGGTCATATGGTGGAGGAAGAAGAAAAGAAAATAAAACTGCATATGACATGCAATCTTCCTTAGTAAGTCTCATGCGTACAGCTCATTGTTTCTATAGCTTACACGTTGCATGATTTTGAGGAGGATTAGTGGAAAGATTACATATTTTCTCTTTCCTGATAAAGAATGGAAATTAAGTAGAGAATGAATCTCTCTCCAATTTTTTTTTTTCGTGCGTCAGTATATACTGCTCCTAGTATATTTTAGTAATCTATATTTTATTTCATTGTGTACGTGTAGCAAACGAAAAGAGTATTATGTTTTTGCTCGAAGATGCTTCGTACCAAAGGCTCATTAAATCAACTCTTTTAAATTGTCAAAAGAAATAAAAATTTGTAAAAAAAATGGGCTATCCATTCGACGTCGTTTCAAGGTCAATTAAAAAGATTAGAAAAGTCGGGATGTTACAAAAAACCCCACCCTTGAACTCATCCATATATAGCTTGGGGCATAAATGAAGGTTGGACTCGTTCTACTACTCCACATTGTTAGGATAAAACAAAATCATCCTCATAAAGAATGTATAGAAACACAGCTGGCTCATTAACGAGGCCATGTAACAACAGATCATCTGATTTGCTGACAAAACAAAAAAAAAATTGATTCGAAAAGCCCCTAACATCAATAGGATCAATAAACCTCTCTTTACCAATCTCTTACCTAAAACCCAAAATTACATAGTTGCATTGTAAACAGTGGATTTTTGGATTACAGAGGCATTCCTACGAAGACTGGAAGCAACAGAGATGCTACCCACGAGGGAGAAAAAATGCTGCATTCTAGGGCTGACATGAATGCATGACAAATATGCATACTTACCTAGACAGAGTGCTCCGAGTGCAACATGTGCAGCCAACCAACAATAATAGCCTGAAAATTATGGAAGCGGTAATTCAGCTTATGATTGCATTTTAAGCAAAAATAAAGACACCAATTTACAAAATCTTCATCTGGCACTGTGACAGCAACCTGTAACTATACTATATTCACAAGATTCTTCCTATCCATACCCTAAATACCTATAGTTCTATGCCGAAGAATTATTATATTTGCTTTGGAGTGCTGTTCTCTGATTCATAACAAGGTAATTTGGTTGCAAGAAATTCACTCTGTTGTGAACCTCACCTAAACTGTCACAAATGACACAAGGGGATTTAAAGGTTGTCGACTCACCGATTTCCATTTTTCCAAGAAAATTCAGTATCGATTATAAGCTTTCCCAAAGTCACCACGCCTGCGATGCTGGAAATCGTCATAATTGTCATGAGACCTATTAGAGGGATAACACTCCATAGCATTTGGAAACCTGCCCCTTGAGTGCATACTACCAGGTCCAGAGTGATAAAGATTTTCGGAACCGTCAAAGTCTGGGTAACTCGGTTGCTTATAACCAGCAAAACCAGATTCAGGAATGTGTTGACATGCTTGTTGCCTCCTCTGTTCATGTAACTGAAGAAACTCTTCCCACATATTCGCATGTTCATTCTTTAGTGTAGCTACTTTTCTCATGAAATTCTCCCTCATCTCTGTAACAGCCTAAAATTGGAGATGGGGAAAAATGACAGAGATTAATAACTACTTTGCTAATAGCCTAAAACATAAAAATGGACTGGCCCAAAATGAATATAGCAACACCATTACATATCATACTTCATGTGTTTGGGAAAATATAATATTTAACTAATATTCTAGCTTAAGTGCACTCAGGCTATGCAATATGCACAAAATTAAGCTCGAAATGACTCCATTTACAAATCTAGAAGCATAACAAACCTCACGATGCTTGAAATTTTCATCATCTTCTTCTTTGTCCCGAAGTTTAGCAAGTTCCATAGCCTCCCTTTTATACTGCAACTCCAAATCCTCCAGTGTCTGGAGAAAGGAAGGGCATTCAAACTTACTTTCCGGCTGCATAGCAGATCTACCTCTGTCAGCACTCCATCCATCTGCCCTGAAGCTGCTTCTATTCTGAGAATGGCCTTCATATGAGTTAAAGGAGTTTGCTGCGTAAGAAGGACGGACTGGAGACTTGGAATGGCTTGACCGACCTCTACCTCCATCAATACCATAAGCTTCACCAAAGGAAAGTATTGTTTAGCACTTCCTTTCAAGATGTTTAACAATTCTTGCAGCTTTATCATGACACTATCTTAAATCCTCTTATTGTATCCATCTGGGGCAAGCAAGACTTGGGAGTCTTTGAAAAAAGTCATTTGGGAGACCATCCTTTTTCAATTCAGAACCACCATGTAAGTAATATCAGAATCGAACATAATGCTTGGGCCTAAGAACTTACCTTTTGCTGCAAAAAAGATTATAAAAACAAGCAATATTACTGAAAACGATGGACCAGACAAATATGAAGCTTATATGATGTAAGGCACTAATATATCCAAATTCCACCTACCACGGGGAGAGACACTTGAGAGTTTTTGAAGATCTTCTCGCACACGATTTTCCACACTTTTCTCTTGTCTGCCATATCTATGATATATATGTGCAGCACGGTGGGGGCTGGAATTGGACTTTTGGGATCCAGATCGTCCTAGTCGAGAGATAACAGGACTTCTACGTTCAAATGATCTGGACTGTGAAATTGGGGAGCTTGACGAACCTTTGCGCTCACCCTCCTCAACATATTTATGAACACCCTTATTATCACCCTCTTCTCTAATCTTATGAACAGCATCGACACCTTTCTTCAAGATCAACCTGTCCTTGCCACTGACAATTATGAATTTCTCGTTGATTTTTATAGTACATCCAATATCTTTCTCAATCTTGTTTACTACATCTTCTGAGAACAAAGCCTTCACGTGAGGATCTCTTGCAGGTACCCTTTCAAAGAAGTCTTGCGACTTGCGATTAGCTCCAAGAGTAGACGGGCAACCCTAAAACACTATTTATTAGAAACTATAATAATGAAATGAGAATGGTTTCAATACATAAGCAAAGTAGAACAAGAATTCATGTGAAGGATCATGTAAGAGCTATTTTTGGTATCATCAAGTCCAACTGGTTGAATCCTGAAAAAGATTCAGTTAGGATTTGAAAGATTAAGGAAGTCCATTTTTAGATTATATAAATTGGAGAAAAATCGGTAGAATGTGTTGAAGTAAGATGAAAAGTTGAAATCCCTGCATTTGTAATTTGAAAAAGGTTAAGTAATAGATAACCCAACACCTAGACACTCAATTATCTTCTTTCACAAATCCAAGACTACGGGAACAACTCAGAGCAAGACAATAGAATTTGAGAAAGCTAAAAAAATCAGAAAACTCAAGCAGCATTTACATTAATCGATATTAGTGCATGGAAGAAGTTCTTTCATAGGTAGTAAACTCAAAGAGTTTCATATAGAACAATATATAATATCAATGAATCAAGATGTCAAAATGTGCACAGGTACTGAAGGGGCCAAAAGAATAACTTCTCTCTCTCTTACTCTCATACATACACATGGACAAAGCTGCAATCAATTAATACTAGTACACGAAAAGCACCTGAGTAAAGTGACCAGATTCACCACATAGTTTGCAAATCATTTCTTCTTCTTTCCTCTTCTTCCAATTCCTCTCTGTAGCCTTAGATTTGGCTTCCCAAACTTTTGCTTCGCGGCTAGTAAAATCTGTTGGGACAGCATTAGGATCACGAGTTTGCTCCTCTTCGTCAGAACCTGCATGTGACCTTTTGCTTGTTTTTTCTGGTTCATTTGGTAAATTAGAAACCACGGGGCCAGTGTATGCCTTGTAAATTTCATTAAAGTCGTCATCAACATCCGACTCTTCTCTGCTTCCCATGCCAGAAAACTGGACCAACTGGTTGGATCTGCTTTGATTGACTGATGGGACAAAATAAAAACAAAAATTGACAAGTAACCAAAGGCAAATAATCACAATCTACAGAAGTTTAGTTTTCAAGTTTAAATGTGTTTTTTAGTTAGAGTACTAACTGCCCCCAATTAAAACATATATACAAGAAATTACAGATATCCTTATACGTGATTAGAATTGGATATGCACTCATACCTAATCATCGATGTATATCTCACTTAATCATATTGTATTCCAGTCAAAATAATAGAGGCTAAAATACAAGAAGCAGTTAAACTTCTAATTGACAGAACTCGTTGCAAGACCACACAGCCATTCCGGCATTGTGACAATGGAACCATAAATGCATCTAAATGGCAGCAATGTGGACAATTGGAGTTGTAACACAGAGTTAACCTCAAAATCAATCCATTGACCAATCAAATTTGGATCGTGGCTCATTTCCAATAAAAATATTGCGGATTGAAAAACATTTTCTAAATGTGGAGATAAAATGGACGAAAGTAGGGTTTATGCAGGTGAGATAATCAACAAAATCGCACAGACTTTTAACTTGCAAGCAAATTTAGGATACATCATGTTTGATTACGTGAAAATTGAAAAACATTAAAGCAAAAGCTCTCCGCCATTTCAAAACTTGAGAACACCTCGAATTCAGGCCTGACAGTTCACTCAAAACCATGAATAGGAAGGCAAATTTACATGAAACAACAGATAGAAGAAACTGGGATTGTTACCTCGAGAGAAAGAGAGAGGGCGGCGAGCAGTAGAGTGAGTGAGAGAAGATGGCAAAACCGCTAGGGCTCGATAGTTCTTTCTACTTTGCACCTTGCAGCTTTCCTATTTCTACTTGGCATCACTCCCATTTTATTCAATAATAATAATTATTTTTTTTATAAACTAACCAATTTGTGCTAGTAATATATTTTGTCTTTATTTATGACTTGTTTACTAGGCAAATTAGATAATGTTTAAATAGTATTATTAACTTATTTTTAAAAATTATTATTTCGTACTACAATTAGTATTAGTATGTCTTAAAATATATGGATAAGTCCTTGGTAGGGATGCATATGCTACCAAGTTGAATAATTCTTTATAGTAATTATTTATGTTTGAATTTTCATATAAAAATAATTTATTTAAGTGAGTTAAGTAAATGAAGTATAGTAAAATAAAAAATTAATGAAAAGAGAATAAAATATTCGTAAGAAAGAATAAAGTAAGTGAGAAATAATATATTGACTTTTATTAAAAAGAAAAATGACTATATTACTACTATATTAAAATAGGAAAAAAATAACTCTACTTCAATGGAATTGAGAGAATAACAATGAAGTGATAGTTTATTTACTAGTCCAATTATTCATCACCTATTAAACTCTACTCATTATTTACGGGGTTTTATTATTTAGAGTGAACTAATACCTGATTTTTCACTTTCGCACATAAATAGTATCTGATCTTTATTTTATATTATTTTTGGTATCATATGACAAAAATAACCCTAGACACCAAACATGTGATTTTTTTGTTATGGAGGATATTTTTGAAAATTTCAATTAAATAGAACCAAATATGTGATTTTTTTCTTCCTTTCTTATTTCTTTTTTTCTCCTTTAGTTTATTCTTCTTTCTTTTTTCTTAATTTTCTTTCTTTTAGTATTTTATCTTCCTTCCTTCTTTTTTTATCCTCCTTAGTTTATGTTTCCTCTTTTTTTCTTTTTCTCTTCTTTTTCTTCTTTCTTTTTAGTGTTTTATACATACATCTAATTATTGCATTCATAATATAAATAAATAACCAAACACCTAATTAAATTATTATTTAAAGTAATTAAATCAATTGAATATTTTTAATTAAATTATTTATACACGTTTTAGGGTTGAAACACCTAACTAAAAATATTCAACTCTTTATCAAATACAATTCACAATTTTAAATTTTAATTAAGACTATATTGATTAATTTTTAATTTAATATAAAATAATTATTATTATTTATTCATTACTACTAATTTTTACTATTATAATAATAATATTATTATAATAATTAAGTATAATTATGATTAAGTATATTTAAATGATATTAAAAAATAAATTAATTATTAATTTATAGAATCAAAATAACAATATTAATATTGATTAATAATAATAGTATAAAGAGTGAGGAGAATGAGAGAAGATATTGTCAATGCCTAAAATATCCTTTATGACACAAATAGAAAAATAAATTTGTTTAAAGGGTATTTTGCGGTGAAAATTGCATCAGGTACCAAAAATGTGATTTATAGGTACCAAAAACGATATAAAATAATGATCATGTACCATTTATGTGCGAAAGTTAAGACCAAGTACCATATATACAGTTCACTCTATTATTTAAATAAGAGTAAAGGTCAAAATTG